>NW_020664419.1:46291578-46428709 GCF_002925995.2 Terrapene triunguis | reverse complement strand
GTCTTTCCCTGAGCCTTTTTCTTTTCCATTATATCCTTTTTGAGATAGGACAATCAGAACTGGACATAATATTCAAGATGGGGGCATACCATGGATTTATATAGTGGCATTATGACATTTTCTGTCTTATTTTCCATCCCTTTCCTAATAGTTCCAACATAATGTTAGCCTTTTTGACCACTGCTATACATTGAGCGGACGTATTCAGAAAACTATTCATGATGACTCCAAGATCGTTTTATTGAGTGGTAATACATAATTTAGAACATATCATTGTATATGTATAGTTGAGATTATTTTTTCCAAGTGTCTTACTTTGCACTTATCATCACTGAATTTCATCTGCCATTTTGTTGCCCAGTTACCCAGTTTTGTGAGATCTCTCTGTAATTATTTGCAGTCTGCTTTGGATTTACCTATCTTCAATAACTTTGTATCATCTGCAAACTTTGTCACTGCACTGTTCACCCCTTTTCCAGATCATTGATGAATGTTAAACAGCATAGGTCCCAGTACAGATCCTCGCGGGAATCCGATGTTCATCTTTCTCCATTGTAAAAACTGACCATTTATTCTTGCCCTTTTTGACCTATGTTTTAACCAGTTACTGATCCATGAGAGGACCTTCTCTCTTATCCCATAGGTAATTAGTTACCTTAAGAGCTTTTGGTGAGAGACCTTGTCAAAGGCTTTTTGAAAATCTACATATACAATATCAGTTGGATCACCCTTATCCACATGCTTGCTGACTCCCTCAAAGAATTCTAATAGCTGTACCATGATTTCCCTTTACAATAGCCATGTTGACTCTTCCCAAACAAAACATGTTTATCTATGTGTCTGATAATTCTATTCTTTTCTATAGTTTTTACCAATTTGCCTGGTACAGAAGTTAGGCTCTGTGACACTGTCTAGAGTGGCTCACACCCATGAGTGCCAACTTCAGGGCACACTGTTAAGAAGCAGGGCACAAACTGAAATTGGTTGTATGTTCTATACTTAGATTTCACCTACCAAGTGTGAACTTCTCAATCACTATAACAGCCTTACTGTGGAGTGTGAACTTCTCAATCACTATAATAGCCTTACCATGGAGTCACAGACAGTCTCCTTGGGCACTCTGGTTTATCTGGCCACCCTGGCAAATTTGCCTTTGTGATAGATGGTCCCTTACATCAAAAATCACAACAATATACATGTTACTCCCAGTCCCAAAGGACCAATCACTTACCTGGGTCATTTTTACCTCAGATCTCACCCGTAGCCAAGCCTATTCATAGATTCTAGGACTGGAAGGGACCTCGAGAGGTCATCGAGTCCAGTCCCCTGCCCGCATGATAAACTAACTAAAGATATGTTAATTAGGAACAATAAATAAGAGTTATTTACAAGGTCAAAGCAGGTAAACATACACACACAAATGAGTTACAGTCTTGGTTTCAAAAAGTAATATAAGCTGCTGTAATGTGAAAGCTCTATATGTCCTTTAGGGCTAACCCAGGCTAAACAGACGGGTATCCCATGCATATGCTTAGAAGTCTTGCCCTCTTCCTAAAGTCCAAGCAGCATAGGGATAACAAGTTCTTCTTGACTCGGATTTTTATTCCCTTCCCCCACCACTCAAGTTGATGGGACGAGTCTTTGTGCCTGTCTCCTCTTCATGGATTTGGTGGGAGCAATCAACAAAATATTTTGTCCATGGATATTCCACAATGGTTTGTCTCTTGTCTATGGGCCTTCTTTTGTTGAAGAGAAGATGACACCTCTTGTGGTAAACTTCTCTCCTGTTTGATGACTTACATAATTACAGAGCAAACACTTAAATAATACCTTATAACATGGGATGCAAATATTATAAGTGAGATTAATAATTGTAGTAACTTGCAAGCATTTCATAAAGTCTAAACACTAAACACATGTTTATAAATCTAATACCTATTTTAACAATACTAACACAGAGGTGAGTCAGACAGGTTTCCAGCTATCCTTTTGTCAGTGTTCAAATGAGGCCTAAGGCATAGGCACCAACTTCTGCAGTTTCGGGGGGAGGGGGGGGCGCTTGACCCCCTGTTCTGCCCCAGGCCCCCGCCCCCATTCCACCCCTTCCCCCAAGTCCCCGCCCCACCTTTTCCCGCCCCTGGTCCTCCTCCTCTCCTACAGAACCTCCTGCACACTGCTGATCTATGGCATATGGGAGGTGCTGGGAGGGAGGGGGAGGAGCTGATCTGCAGGGCCCGCCAGTGGGTGCTGAGTACCCACTATTTTTGGGGTACCCACGGAGTCAGCGCCTGTGGCCTAAGGGACTTGGCATAAGCTGGCATCTGTCTGATAATTCTGTTCTTTACTATAATTTCCATACCAATTTGCTTGGTACTGTCGTTAACTCACTGGCCCGTAGTTGCCAGAATCTTCTCTGGAGACCCTTTTCAAAGTAGGTGTTACATTAGCTATCCTCCAGTCATCCGGTAAAGAGGCTGATTTCCGTGATGGCTTACATATTACAATTGTAGTTCTACAATTTCATATCTGAGTTCCTTCAGAACTCTTGGGTGAATACCATCTGATTCTGGTGACTTATTAATGTTTAGTTTATCAATTTGTTCTAAAATCTCTTCAACTGACACATCAATT
Organism: Terrapene triunguis; assembly: GCF_002925995.2. Taxonomy (NCBI): domain Eukaryota; kingdom Metazoa; phylum Chordata; order Testudines; family Emydidae; genus Terrapene; species Terrapene triunguis. The sequence continues at coordinate 46,426,078 of NW_020664419.1, read as the reverse complement.
TGGGACAGTACTTTAGATTTGTTGCCAAAAAAAGAATAGCTCTGAGAATCCTCTGAATTGAAGATCAGTGCAAAGGATTCATTTAGCATCTCTGCAATGGCCTTGTCTTCCTCAAGAGCACCTTTAACACCTTTGTCACCTAGTGACCCTACTGCCTGTTTGGCAGGCTTTCTGCTTCTCATGTACTTAAAAACAATTACTTAGTTTTCATGTCTTTAGCAAATTGCTTCTCAAGTTCATTCTTGACCACTTTATTATACTTTTACATTTTGCTTGCCGGAGTTTGTGCTCCTTCCTATTTTCCTCATTAGGATTTGACTTCCAAATTTTAAATGACGTCTTTTTGTCTTTAAGAGCCTCAATTGCTCTGCTCAGAGGAGTAGCCATGTTAGTCTGGCTCTGTAAAAAGTGACAAAGAGTCTTGTGGCACCTTATAGACTAACAGACGTATTGGAGCATAAGCTTTCGTGGGTGAATACCCATGTCATCAGACACATGAGTCTGACGAAGTGGGTATTCACCCACGAAAGCTTATGCTCCAATATGTCTGTTTGTGCCAAGGACTCTTTGTCAGTTTCTCTGCTGTTTAGCCATGGTGGCATTCTTTTTGATTTCGGGTACACATTTAGTCAGAGCTTCTATTGTGGTGTTTTTAAATAGTCTCCAGGCTGCTTGCAGGCAATTTACCCGTGTGACAGCTTTTTTTAATTTCTGTCTAACTCACATCGTCATTCTTGTGCAGTTCCCCCTTTTAAGGTTAAATGTTACAGTGGTGGGGTTTTTTGTACTTTTCCCTGTGTAAGGATGCTTTATTTAATTACATTATGGTCTCTATCACTGATATGAGTAGTTACCTCTCAGACCAGATCCTGTGCTCCACTTAGGAGTAAACAAATTACCCCTCCCCTTGTGCTCTAAGAAGCAGTCATTTATAGTGTTTAGAAATTTTATCTCTGAATCATACCCTGAGATGAAATTTATCCAGTCAATATGATGGTAACTGAAATCACTCATTATTATTGCATTTCCTGTAGCTTCTCTAACCTCCCTTAGCATTTCACAGTCACTATCACCATTCTGGCGAGGTGGCCGGTAGTACATTCCTACTGCTATACTCTCATTATTCAAGCATGGTATTTCTATCCGTAGTGATTCTGTGGTACAGTTTGATTCGTTTAACGTTTTCACCTTATTTGACTCTATGCTTTTTTTTAACATATAGTGCCTGTCCCCCACCAATGTGACCTACTTTGTCATTCCTATATATTTTTTACCCTGGTATTATTGTGTCCCATCAATTATCCTTGTCACAGTTCAGGGAAACTGCATCTGTGTTTCCCCTCAGTGATGCAGCAAGGGCATCCACTCTCAGGCTTGCAGCTCCCCAGCTGTTGGTCCCCTTGGAGACACACATCTCTCTCCCTTCTGACTGGGGTATTTCCAGGCTGTCCAGGTCCCTGCCTATGCTATGTATTTCCCTGCAAAGACAGTCTGCCTAAACATACCTGCTTTCTTTTTCATCAGAGGCTGATTACCGAGTGCTTGCTACAGATACAAGTTACCACCGTTTTCTAAGAAGCCTACTTCATTCTTAAGGTAAAAAGCATTACAGAGAAAATCTATTAAAAACAATAAAAGAACCTACACACCTCCTAATATGCCAGAGATCACCCAACCCTAACAGAGGTTCTGGCAGTAGAAGTCCTTCAACCTCCCACCCAAGGAGAGTCCTTGTGGTTACAAGTTCATCACTGCTTCAGCTCAAAACAAGCACACTCATGGCAAGTTTAGCCATCCTTTTATACAGATCAGGGGTCTTTGAACTGGAGTTTTCAGAAGCAGGTGATTAGTTCACAATAGGTCTCCCTCCCCAGGGTACTTGTGGCACCTTAGAGACTAACAGATTTATTTGGGCATAAGCTTTTAGGTCTGTAATTGAGTGACCAGGGAGGTTGAAGTGTTCTCCGACTGGTTTTTGAATGTTATAATTCTTGACGTCTGATTTGTGTCCATTTATTCTTTTGCGTAGAGACTGTCCGGTTTGGCCAATGTACCACTGCTCCCAGGAGGTCCCTGCAGACCCTAGGCACATGGGCAGCCAGGGAGGCTCCGCACGCTGTCCTTGCAGCTCCCATTGGTCACGGTTCCCAGCCAATGGGAGCTGCAGAGTGGCACTAGGGGCAGCGCATGGAGACTCCCTGGCCACCCATGCGCCTAATGGCCAGAAGGAGCCACATGGAGCTAGAGCAGGCAGGGAGCCTTCCTTAGCTCCAGATCCCACTACACCACCAACCAGACTTTTAACAGCCCAGTCAGCGGTGCCAACCAGAGCTGCCAGGGTCCCTTTTCGACCAGGCGTTCCAGTCAAAAACCAGATGCCTGGCAACCCTATGGTCCACAGGGTGGTTAGGCATAGTGGCCAGAGTCAATAGGGTTGGGCACCTCCCAGGGGGGTGGCAGCCAAGGTAAGGGGACCCAGGCCCTTCCTGCTCCATGGGTCTCAGCTCAGGTCCCTGGTAGTGGCAAGTAGGCTTGCCACTTAGTCAATAGGGAATCCACCCAAAACATACTGACTGCTGTAGAGACAATGACTAGTCCCTCCCTGGGCTACTTCCTACCGTGACTCCTGCAGTCCTGGCCTAGGCATCTTCAGGGTCTCTGGTCTCCTCAGGTTGTGCTGATCCCAGGGGTTCCAACCTCCAAGTAGCATACTCAGGTGCCTGGACATCTGCCTGAGTCTCAGTGTCTCCAGCTCCCACAGTCTGGGGCTCCAGTAGCTCCCAGGCTGGTACCTACAGCATGCATCCTTCCTCTCTGGTAGCTAAGCCAGACTGAGCTGGGCTGCTCCCTCTTATACTGAAGCTACACTTTGAGCATGCCCAGTAGGGACATGGGGGCATAGCTTCCTCAGCTCACAGTGAGGAGTTAACCCTTCCCCATCCAGTATGGGGTGAGAGCACCCCGTCACAAGGTACTAAGTCACAGAAAGATTAAGGGTGCCTTACGACACAGCTAGGTGTCAACTTCCATTGAAATCAACAGGATTTAGGCACCTATCTGCATCTTATTCTTAAATGACTTTAAAAATCTGTCCCTAAGAATACATCTACACTGCAATAAAAAACCTGCAGCGCCGAGTCTCAGAGCCCAAGTCAATTGACTCAGGCTCATGGGGCTTGGGCTGCAGGGCTAAAAGTTGCAGCGTAGATGTCTGGGCTTAGTCTGGAGCCCAGGCTCTGAGACCTTTCCCTGACTAAGCCCGAATGCCTACACTGCAATTTTTAGCCCCACAGTCCAAGCACTGCAAGCCTAAGTCAGCTGAACTGAGCCAGCCATGGCTGTGCCATGGGTCTTTTATTGCAATGTAGATGTACTCTCTGTAATGTACCCAAAGTAACACAGGAAGACTGCGGGAGACAGAATTAAACCACATCCCTGGCTAGCACACGAACCACCGCATCATCTGTCCGCTCTAGCCAGAAGGGACCATAAGGGTAATCTGCACATACCTCCTGCATAACATTGGCCGTAGAATTTCACCAAGAGATTCCTGCATCGAGTCCATACTTCTAGCTGAGCTGGAGCATATTTTTATAAAGACAGCCAATCTTGATTTAATATCCTGCAAGGCCTGAGAGACACATAGCTCTGAATTCAAATCCATTTTGTTTATTTGAACATTTATAAAGGTGCCTATGGATTGCGTGTATACAGGATTCAATAAAGTAATTCACAGCATCAAAAAGAAGAAGCCACCAAATATACAGCCAACAAGAACCAAAGAAACTGTCACAAAGGAAAAACCCCATAGCTCTTAGGTAGGTCCCTACACCAGGGGAAAGGAATCAATTTTCAATTACCTGTGTAACAATAAAACCTGGTGGGAAATTAAACAAAAAACAAAACAGGGAGATGAAACAGAAAAGATGGTCACAGAAAAGCTTGCCAAAATCAATTGGATTTGGTCCCTGCCTTACATGCAGCTAGAAAAGGGGTCTCTGTAAGAGAGAAAAAAGATTTTCATAATTGAGAACCCCTTGAATGAGAATATTCCTGATCTCATCCTAATCCAAATTGAACTTACAGACCAAGAGCACACCTGCCCTGAATGATTAATTGCCAAGCAAGAGACACAGAGTCTGATCCAAACGGCACCAAAGTCATAATTGTTGGTCATATATTCAGCATGTAATAAGGTGGCTTGCCCATGGCCTGAACAGCCCTGGGCAAAGCCAGCCCTGATTACAAGATGAGCCCCATTTAAGACTAAAAAGGTGATCCTAATATAAAAGGTGGTGGGAAGCCACAGGAAGAGGTGTGATTGTGAGAGAGTTGGTGAGCCTGTCAGAGGCAGGGAGCCTGGGAGTAAGCTAGGGGGTGCTCATGAAACAGAAGCCTGAGAAGCTGCTGACTTGAGGAAGCAGCTGCAGAAAGCAAGACTGGTTCCAGCAGAGACATTGAACTGTGACACAACTCTGAGAAAGAGGGCCAGGAACCCCCCAACTAAGAGGAAAGAGACACTGAACTGGGGTTGGGGCCTGGAGGGCCAGTGTGCACCTGAGGACTAAATAAATTGAACCCCAATTTTCCTTTGGAGTGCGTGGAGTTTGTTTAAGTAATCTCTGAAGGAGAAAACAAGGGTAGGGCACTGCAGATGCACCCCTGGCCACAAGGGTGTGCTCAGGAGGCAGTGGCATAGGCATAGGTTGACTTCTATATCTGGGGGGCAAGGGGCTTAATAATACTTATAGGTCTAATTTCTGGATTTACCAATTGTTAGTGATAGTTAAATTACAGTGTACTTGAAATCACAAATAGAGTTGACATTTGTTATTTAATCACACTTAGGTTTTTTTATTTTAACTTAATTATTTGCTGTGTTTAACAGCTACCACCTAAAAATCAAATTAGCATAAAAGTAAATTCTTGAATAAACAGAACCGAGCACTTGAATCATGTCTATGAATCATGTCTCCCTGATTTTAGAGTTACATAAACATTGTCTGAATATAGAAATACTGTATTTATCTTAGTGTAGAAGCAATCACCTTTCCCTTTAGTTAGCTTTTCTTGATTTTAGATAGAGTAAAATAATTTGATGAACCTAAGGTAAAACAGAGTAATATGTTACTCAAGTTAAAACTTTTAAAGGTCACAGGGTCACTTTTACATAGGTATTTTGCATCATCCTATATAATCTAATAGAAAATTATATCCCTGCTATAGGTTTTTAGAGTAATTTCTTAAGGTGCTTGATCTAATTCCCATTGAAGTCAATAGGCCTCTTTGGCAAGGTCTACACTACACATTTACTGCGATATAACTATGTCACTCAAGGCATGAATAATCCACCCTCATGAGCGACATAGTTATCCCAACCCTAACCATCCGTGTAGACAGTGCTATGTCAGTGGGAGAGCGTCTCTCTCCCACTGGCTTAAAGCATCCTCCCCAGGGATGCTACAGAGGCACAGCTACATCATGTGTGTACAGCTGTGTCAATGTAAATTTCTAGTGTAAACCTGCCCTTTGATGTCTAGCTCTTTCTATGGGAGCTAGAAGAGGCCATAGAGCCCCATGACGTTTCTAAAGACACCTGTTGGTTCCATTCCTATTGATTTTTTACATTTGCTCCATTTGGGTGTCCAGTGAACATGGGTCCATTTGCGAGCAAGGTCCTGAAATCAGATGAACTTCAGTTGAATTCAGCTTTCAGTTGTTCCCCAAACTCCAGGCAAACATACAGGAGGGGAAGAAAAGGGAAAGTAACATCAACAAAACAAGATTTGAACAGCCCACTCCAAACTGAGATCTCTATCTTGCACAGAAGTTCTCCTTATGGTATACATATCTTACCCTTTGCATGAAGCAGATCTGTCTGCATCACTTGCCACAGAATTAATCTCATTTTTAACAACCACTTTGTATTTATTAACCTTACTAAACTTAAATGAAATCCTTATGACATATGTCAAAATATGTCTTTCAGAGAGACCAGTAGATCAGATTTTTTCTTTCCCTATGTCACCTTCTCAGAAAGAAATACGCCCTGTTCTCCTGGGATTGGAGGGCTACTATCTTTTGTTGTTGTTCAGTGAAATAAGTCTAAACTGTTTTCTCAGCACAAAATAGATCCTCTCCAGTAATTATGATTTTCTTCAGCACATTCAATGCACACATCAAACAAATCGATTGCTAAAGCCTGTCCCCCAGATGCAGCGTGGTAGTGAGCAAGAAGGACAGAGTCTCGCACGCATGGCCAGCTCTGCCCCCAATCCAGGTGTAGGGCAAGCAGGCTCAGCCTGGCAGGATCCAACTGTGGAGGGGCTTAATATGGGGGGATCCAGGTGTGCGTTGAGAGGGTTCTGTGTGAGGCAATCTGGGTGTGGGCAACTCAGTGGGGGGTCCCGAAGCGGGGGAGATCTCGATACACAGGGGCTCGTTGGGGAGGTTCCGGACAGGGCCGGCTCCAGGCACCAGCTGAGTAAGCTGGTGCTTGGGGCAGCAGATAGTTGGAGGCGGCATTCTGCCCAATCCTAGGGCACCACGGCTGCTTTTTTTTTTTTTTTTTTTTTTTTTTTTTTTCTCCCCCGCCCCCCTTTTTGTGGGGGGCTGCGCGCGGAGCACCAGAGCGCCCTGCAGGGCAGTCCTCTTCCTTCCCTCCCCGCCGACCGGAGCAGAGCCCTCGCGGCAGGCGGCGGCGCAGCGGGAGGAGCCACGTGGCAGGCGGCGGCGCAGCGGGAGGAGCCACGTGGCAGCGCCCCTGCTGTAGCCCTGGCTGCCCCCTTCTCTCTCTCTCCCGCCCACTCCCTTCCCCTTCCCCCCCCCCCCCCGGTCCCCCCCCCCCCGCGCCCCGGCCGCCCCCCGGGTTTTTCTTTTTTTTGCTTTGCCGTTTTGGCCGCCCCGTTTTTTTTTTTGCTTGGGGCGGCCAAAAAGCCAGAGCCGGCCCTGGTTCCGGATGCATGGGCATTGGGTGGATGGGGGGGGGGGCAGCTCCCCGTAGAGTGACCTCTCCCCCCACAGCTGAGGAGTGATGGGGACAGGAGAGGGCGGGAGGGTGCCGCGCTTCCTGCAGCCACGGATAGTTCCTGGGGGTGGCTCTGATCGGTCCCATTGCCTCCTTACAGGGGAAATCCCATCATCCTCTCCCCTCACCCCCTCCACCCAGCGGGACTAGCAACTGAGCACTCACCTGGGTTGGGAAGCAGCTCAGCCACTCGGCTCTCCTCACTGAAAACAGCCACAGTCCACGTGAGGAAACTGACTGTCAGGTACAGAGTGCCTTGCATGACTGTTATGTGCCCCCTATGGTGCTGCGGGGGAGGCAGCGAGCAGTAACTCCAGGGGCTTTGTGCCTGCTGGTCAGCTTCCCCATATGGGCTGTGCTGTGAGTCATCAAGAGCTCCTCTCCTGCCCTCCCCTTAGGCAGCCCACATGGGCAAACTGACCAGCTGGCACAGAGCTCCTAGTGTCACCACTCCCCACTCCCCTCTCCCCCTCCTCCTTCGCGGGGAGGAACCAGGGCTAAGGGAGAAAATTGGGCACTCCTCCTCCCCACATGTCACCTCTGCCTCATATCCAGTTTGGGGGGACAATGCCCCCATGCCCCCCCAAACTCCACCAATGGGTGCCACACAGCACAATATGACATTCCAAGAACTGACTGTCTCATGATGAGCTACTTCTCACCAGAATTCAGCTCCAAAATCCTGGGATACTGTAGAAAAGAATGAGAGAGGAGTTAGAAAGCAAGTACTTAGGACAAACTATTCCTATGAAAGTTACATACCATAGGGAATCCAAGAATGGGAAAATGGCAGGTTGGCCTGGATTCATTATAGAAATAAGACTCCTCTGGATGTTTACAGCCAGTCATTTGTGTACCAAGTTTTCTAGAAAAGTATTTAGAAAGAAAAGAATGTTTTGCCTCAACACATCCCTATTAAAAGTCATCCTATCTGAGATTTTCCCCATCTATGAACTAAGGATAAGTGTAACTTGGGCACAGAAAGTATGTCTACACTTCAATTAAAAACCCATTGTTGGTCCATGTCATCTGACTTGGGCTCGCATGGGCTGCACCCTGAACCCCTCATTTCTGATCTGGCCTCATGTGGAGCCTGCACCCCCAGCCCAGAGCCCATACCCCCCCTGCACCGCAACCCTCTGCCCCAGCCCAGAGACTTCTCCCCCGCCCCAACCCCTCATCCCTGGCTCCACCCCAGACCCTGCATCCCCAGCTGGAGTCCTCACCCCCCCACACACACACCCCAACCCCCTGCCCCAGCCTGGTGAAAGTGAGTGAGGGTGGGGGAGAGAGAGCGATGGAGTGAGGGGCTTGGGGCGGGGGTGTTCAGTTTTGTGCGATTAGAATGTTGGCAACCCTAGTGGACCAGGGCGAACCTATTGACTCTAGCCGCTAGGCCTCACGGCCTCTAGAGTCAGGGGTTTACTAGGGACTCTGCCTGCTAGGCCTTACAGCCTGGGGAGTCAGGGGACTGCTATAGACCCTGACTTCTAGGCCACACAGCCCTACAGCAAAGAGCCAATCGGTGGACTTAAACCCTTAGGCCTAGAGGCAGAAGGTGGCTTGAGAGACAGGGTGCACTCACCCCGCGCTGGACAGGGACCTCACCCGTACCCCGTCACATACCCTAATGGTAAAATGGAATTAATAACACTTTCCCACCTCCCAGGAGGATAAATGCATACAAAGATTGAGGTGCTCAGATTACAGGGCCATATACATGAGGATCATTTAAATACCTAAAATAGAATTGACATGACAGGAAAGCTGCAGTTTGGATTTCATGCCCATTCACTCTATTAGAAAGAAACAAAGACATGTCAGCACTTCTCTTTAATCTGATAATCAACATTCACTGTATTTCAACTGGAGACCTAAAAAGCCACATTGTTCCAAGTGAGTTAATTTAATCAATTAATCATGTCTAAACATACCCAATTTAGTAAAACATTTTTGATAGAGTTATGATCTGTTTAAGTAGTGTCATCTAAATTTCATTAAATTTTTAACCCTCATTAATTTCTAATTTTCAGGTTTCAAATGCTTTTCTACACTGCTGTGACATTTTGGAATTGTGCTTGTTGTCACATGCTTCCTAGACAGGGACACTAAATGAAACAAAATATATCCCTGTTCTCATCTAGTGTAAAGTTAGCTGAATTAAGCTTAAATGGTATCTTACTTTCACCTGTTCTGGTTTGTTTTCAGGGGGGCCCTATTTGAGCTTGTAGGTATGTTTTGGTTTCCCCGCCCCCCTAAATTTTTGCATGTGCAGCTCTTGATGTTCAAATTCTTATATATGCCAAATGTTGACTACAATTGTGCAGATCAGGTAATTGGATGATCTTTCCTTTTCTTTAAAGATGTCAGTCATCCAGTCAACGAGCGCTCTTCCCATTATATGTGTGCCCTTGCAACACATACAATATATATTTCATTGAACTGTTTTCATACAAGTACCAGAGCACAGGATCTAGTTTACAATCAGAGGTTTTGGCTGTGAAAATACATGGATGCAAAAAAATAAAATGTGCAGAATTGTGAGTGCAATTTCAGAGGCCACTTCTGAGATATTGGCCCTTTGCTTCCTGCCTATGTTTTAAAGTATAAACTGCATTATTCACTTTTATGATCAAATCCTCAGCCTTTGTGCTGTCTCCGTAGTGTAGAGGATACTTTAGGCTGCCCTAAGTGGGTCCTAGGAGATTTCCCTTGTGAGGATGGATGGAAAGCTGAGGGGCGCAAAGCTGGCAGCTAGCTTAGTGAACTCTGTGCCACCCTCTCATGGCTCCTCACCCAACTTCCTGTAGGAGATGTCCGAAGCAGAAGTCTTGCCAAGAACTTATGCTGCACACTGACAATTGCCACCAGGTTAACAATCTCTAGGGGTCCATTGCAAGCTGGTGCAACACAGTAGCCCTAATGCTGCTCTGCTCATGGCAGATATAGGCATTAGGACAGGCAGAAAGATGGAGGAAAGTCACATATATCCCCATCCTCAGGAGCACAAAGTGCAGAACTACAAATCTGGTTGATCAGCAAAGTTATTTTCATTGCCAAGAATAGAAAAGGTTCTCTTATGAAGGATTTTAATCAGAAATCCTATCAGTATGACACCCCCAACACACAAATATACACGCTAATAATGGATTCTGTGGGAATGAATGTGGCTGTTCCTTCTTTCTTGCTGGAATAAATACCCATGGTGTTAGGAGTGGAGTTTTCCTGCAGCACCTGTTAATGTGGGCTTGCCATCCTCATGCTCTTTAAGGAGAGGTAAATGAACCTGCCATCCCCTTCTCTCATATTTTTGTATTTTTCTATATCCCAAAAGAAAGGAAACTTTCATTCAACCTGTCTTTGGTGATCAAAAGAGAAACTATTCAATTAAATGTTTTAAACATCAGAACAAATACATGGTGCTTGTAAGTTTAGTGTGAGCACTGGTGTTCACCAAGGAAGTAATGTACTAATACAATGAATTAGCTTCTTCACCTTTATCTCCAGCAGACCCTCAAGTGTGGCTTTCACAAAGCAAATTCACTAGCGACAACAGCTCTTCAGTTATTGGGGAAACATTATGAGAATGTTCCAGTGTGTCCTTGGTGGAGACTGAATTGCTGTTGTTGAGTCCAGAAGCCTTTCTAGCAATAATCACCTGTTCTTCCCTCAGGCTTAAAGTTAACACCAAATGCTGAAAAGGAAAGTTAGTATTTGCTTCATTGGAGAAATAACAATTATATAAGATACTTGCTCTTGGGCAACCCAGGAATGTCTCTTACTTTGAGTATCATAAATAAGAGAGATAGGAATAGTGAAGTATCTTCTGCATGAGAGGGAATAATATACTTCAACATATATTTCAAGAGCCTTTGGAAACAAATGTACTCTAAAATACAGTTGATAGGCTACAGGGAATTATGGTCAATCATTTCAACAGCTTTCTTGTTTATGCACTGTAGTTGGATGATTTCTTTAAAGTGTCTGGTAGTTTTCATAATTTTCAAAAAATAAATTGCTTTGGTAACCTCTTGGTTTGAGCTAATGTATAGGTTGGTGTAGTATTCTGACAAGTAGCATGCTGATACAGCTGATGCCATTGAACTAGTAGATAATTCTGAACTGCAACAACATTTAAGTCCTTACTCAGCCCTCAAGTTCAGGGAGTTTCAAATGATTAAAGACTTTGGGGTTCGGCTGTAGATGTGGATAGAATGAAGAGGCACTGTCTGGGAATTCTAAAAGCCCCAGTGCTACTCAATGGAGTGATCCTCAGCTAGGTTTGGGGGTTTTAGTGTGTTTTTTGAAGGAGTCTAATTCTCAACAAACCCAGCAGAAATAATTGATTTCTCAGGAGAAAGATAAAACTCTGAGCATTCAAAAAATATTCCTATGATTTGTATGCCCATGCAAACAAATATTTGGACATCCCCACACCCACCAGCCCTTTAAATGGTCTCAGGCTCCGGGGTGAAAGACGTGAAGGAGGACACAAGCTAAATTGTGGGCTGGTGCAGTGAAATGTGTGAGAAGGAAAATTTGGATTTTTATCCACATAATGTCGTTAATCTTTTTACTGTATTATATAATGCAATCAAATTGTATAAGTCTTTATTAATGGTGCTTAGCACTGAGTTTTAACATCTTTAAAAAGCTGCCTGTTAAATCTAAGTGTGGATAGATTCTCTTCTGTTTTGTTCTGAAACAATTTAACTCAGCATAGCATGAAGTTGCATATGAATCCAAGGATGCTGGCAAAATCCCATGTACATATGAAAGAACAATTCTAATTCCACTTACAGATGGCAACACTTCCCTTGCACCTTACTGAGTGGAACTGAAGCACAAAATGAGATTGGCACACCGGCCTATGTATGTACCTATTTGGCATGTTACCTTTACATTTTTCACTGAATTTCCTCAACCTGATCAATAGGTAATGTGATGGGGCAAGGCCAGATGGCTACAGTAAAGTAGTGAGGAACAGGTAAGTTAGCCCCAGGCTAAACAATTCCCTGGTACCATGGTAACCAAATGGCAGTTGCTCCAGGTTAATCAAGATACCTGGGGCCAATTAAGATCCTTCTAGAAGGCAGTGGAGACAGCCTAGATTGATTGGGACACCTGAAGCTAATCAAGGGCTGGCTTGAACTAGTTAAAAGCCTCTCAGTTAGTCAGTGAGGGGTGGGTGCCAGGAGCTATAGGAGGGAGCTGTGCTGCTGGAGGAATGAAGCAGTACAAATCCATATCAGGTGCAAGGAAGGAGGCCCTGAGGTAACGGTGAAGGAGATATTGAGTGGGGGCTGCTGTGGGGAAGTGGCCCAGGTAATTGTACATGTCCTATTTCCAAAGTCAGCTTCCATAGCTGCTAATTTTAGGGTCCCTGGGCTGGAGCCTGGAGTAGAGAGTGGGCCCGGGCTCTCCCCTCCCTGATTAATCACTGAGACTGGGAGACAACAGAGACTGTGTGAGGGAGGGTTGCTTCTCCTCACCTGCCTTGTTGGCTTATGATGAAAATGGCTCAGTAAGCTGTGACCCTTCTCTCTAGAGAGAGAAGGGCTACATGGAGGGTCACAGTGAGCCTCTGAGGCTAGCAAAATCTGCCAGGAAATGCAGGACCCACGGAGTCAAGGACAGTACTTTGTCACAACAAATATCAAAATTCATCTTGTACAACAAGCATCTGCAGAGTTCCCATCTGACTCTTTAGCAAACCTGGCTCACTGGAGATATGACTGTCTGCCCCGTATCTGTGCTGCTTAGCTTTTCAGCTACATCCACACTCCAAATTATTCCATTTCACAGATGAATATGATCCTCTCTGCTGGTCACTGACAGAGTGGGACTTATTTGTTCCCTTTAGTAGCTTTCCTATAATAAGACCATTTCCTCTTCTCCTCTTAAGGAACAAATCCCATTTTGAACTCCTGTTGGAGTGTTATGGAAGTGTTGTAATGTCACTAACTAGGCTAAAAATGCTACCCTAAACCATATGGGCTAACAAGTTTGAAATATTTCTGTCAATAATAAACATGTGGATTTTAATCTTGCAAGTGCCAAATATTCCTGCCTGCCCTCTTTGTGTCTTGTATTTATTAGCTGTGTTTGATATTTCAAGTTCAGTTTGTTTGGTGCCGCAGTCTAGCCCATTGGTCTTCACTAGAGGACTTTACAAAGTGCTCTGGGAGATGGGAGCATTTGGCTACTAATGGCTGAACTGCCTAGCATGCTCAGTTACTGTGGAAGCTAAAATCAAATGAGAAAGTAAAGTAAAAACTGAACTAACTGATGCTGACTGGAAAATGTTTTGTTTTTGTATAAAACAAAACAGAAATATGGCAATTACCTGTGTGTGTGTCAGAGAGAGATAATGCTTGATTGTCTCAGTAATCAAGGCACAGCAATTACTAGTGCTGCCAAAAGCTCTTGGACCTGCTGTCCAAAATCTGTACTTTTTTTTTTAATCTAAGGACTTGGATTTTTACAGTAGTCAGAGCAAAGATTTTTATATCATATGTGCCCTCTCTCTCACATCCACTATTAAAATTCTCTTCCATCACCATCTCATTCTCATGTTCTGGAGTTAAAACTGGAGGGGAAGATAAAATTAATTGAAGGGAATGTTGGGGTGCCATAAAGCAGTTGCCATATTTCACCACAGAGGTGACTGCATTTCATTAGTCAGTACAGAGATCTCTGTATGTACTTTACATATCAGTTTCATTATGGGAAGACAATCTCTGAAGGTGGTCAGGCGCAGCCTGGATGTAGCTTCCTATAATCTGAAATTCCAAATGCACGGCCTCTCCACTGAGCATGCCCTTTTCTTTACTCCACTCCACTCTTGGCAGTTTTGTCCTGACCTTTGATAGCCCCATGTCCCCCTGAGTTCTGTTGTCTTTGTGAGTTGCAGATAAGTCCTTATGTCCTATCTCTACTTCATGGACTAACCCAAAGATCAGGAATGAGCATTTGACCGGGTATGTAGTGAAACAGCTGCAGTTTATCAAGTATTGGTGTGAAATTCTCTATGGCACCTGCATGCTGTACAGGTCATAGTTTATATGACCTTCACCTTCATCTTGAGTAGAATGAACTGTAGTACCTGTTACAGATACTATGGTTAGAGCTATTCTCAGACTACTGACAGGCTCCTTCTGCTGTCTAGGTGCAAAATAAATTACGTGCCCCTGTCCGCATATACAGGCGTCTCTGCTATACAAATTTCTGCTAAATAGTCTGACTGTGTTTGAAGGCGATGGGGGCTCCTGGCTCCTACTCCCACATCCTTTCAGTATAGTCCCAAATTCATTCATCCCGGAAAGGGTAGAGGATAGCAGTACCCACCACTTAACAGCTCATCTTGGAGCTTGCCAAACCAATCCTACTTGGCAAGGATACTGGAGTTTACTGTCCCTTGGTTGGGGTTGGGGGAAGGATTGGTGGGTGACCTTCTTGAGGGCAGTTTTCCTGAAGCTTTCCAGGAGTCCCTCTTGAGAGCTGCTTAACAACTGTTCAGAACTTCCTGACTTCAAACCCTTATTCCACCCCTGACATGATTGACAGGGCTGGAGGGGTATAGCTAGTCTCGCTCACAGTAGCTCTTTAACCCCTTTGTCACCAGTGTGGGGTTTATACACCCCATCACAAGAGCTGACCAAAAAAACCCCCAAAACTTTGTATTTTTGTTGTTGTTGTTGCTGTTGTAGCAAAATTGAATTGACAAGAATGTCTAATAAGCTGGTAGGAATTCTTCAGTTTCTGAAATCTAGTCAAAATTTTGAAAAAGGAAAACCTTGTGAAAATGTTTACTGATTTGTCCCCCAAGCAGCTATATAACCATACAACCAGTTTTTTGTGTTGTGAAATAACTTCAGTGTGCTGAGAAGCCCTCTTTTGTGATGTAGAGCTGATAAGAATACACTGAAAATTGGCTGCCTGTAGAAATATAGCATCATAGAACTCAAATGCCCCTCTAATGGCACGATCTTGGCCCTTAGTTACTCATTCACCATTTTGCTAATGCTAAAATTGTTCTTACAATGCATTTTCTAGTGCTAGATTTACTAATGTACAATAAACTGCCTAAAGACAATTATTGCACCAATAGCTTCATGTCCTCATTGATGATACATTAATTGTTTTGATTCCATAAAGGGAAAACATAAAACTGACATATCTGCTCTTACATCATGTGTTTCAAGGTAATTACCTACTTGCCTTATAACGGTACTGTGAGATAACTAACTGACATAATATGTTATAGTCTTTAATCATAAGTGAAAGAATAAAATAGAAATATATATATAAATTTGCATAGCTGGCCAAATTTTTTCTTTTTGAAACATTCATTGTGATGCATGATCTCTGAGAAGAAACATTAGTGTGCACCAGTTATTACTTTTCTAACTTGGAAAACTGATCTTTTAAAATGTCAGGTACGGGTTTGATTTGCAGAGCTGAAGAAGCCCTCTGTGTAGCTCAAAAGCTTGTCTCTGTCACCAACAGAAGTTTGTCCAATAAAAGATATTACCTCACACACTTGTCTCTGTAAGGTACTGATGTGACTCATTTTGTTTTCGCTTATAAGAATGGTTCTCTTTGAGCCACCAAAACACATTGTGAGGGAGCATCCTAATCAGGAGAAGGTTAATGAGCTCCTTTGGGCTCAACCAGTACTAAATAAGCACATGTACAGAGCCTGCTCCACTTTGAGAAAGCAAATTAAAAGGAGTGAACTTGTCGCAAGAAGATGGGGAAACCAGAAGGAAAGCTGCTGCGGCTCAGTTTGCTCACCCTTGCAACAAACCTCTGCTAATTACAATGACTTATCAGACCAGGTACAAGCTGATCACCACAGGGAAGTGTCAAATTCTGATATGGGGTTTAGATATACCTAACTACCACAAACTAGCTAAATAGCTACTCTTAAATGAAAACTCAGGCCTGGTCTACCCTATAGAGTTAGGTCAAAGTAAGGCAGCTTAAGTCGACCTATCTCCATAAGTGTCTACACTAAAATGTCCCTCCTGCCGATGTAAATTGCTCACTACACTGACTTAATTACTCCACCTCTGTGAGAGGTGTAGCACTTAAGTTGATATAGTTAGGTTGACGCAGTGTCTGTGTAGACTTTGCATTGCTTACATTACCTGTTGCCCCCTGAGGCTGACAGTTGGAGCCTCTCCCCCTGGGGCTGACAGCTCCAGCTGTCAGCCAGGGATGGCGGGACTCTGGATATCAGCCCAGCGGGGCTCCAGCTGTTAGCCCCTGGGTGGTGGGTCTCTAGCTGTCAGCTCAAGGGTAGTGGAGCTCCAGTTGTTCTCTCTGAGGCAGTTGAGCTCCAGCAGTCAGCCCCAGGATGGTGGGGCTCTAGCTGTCAGCCCCGGGGCAGCAGGTTTCCAACTGTCAACCCCAAGGCAGTGGAGTTCCATCTGTCAGCTCTGCGGTGGTGGAGCTCCAGCTGTTAGCCCTGGGGTGGTGGGGCTTAAGTTGTTGCCAGCGCTCTTGGTGAGGACACACACCACCAACAGAAGGAGCATAGAACACAAAGAGCCAATTTAATTACTGCAGTGGCTGTAGATTGATCTATTTAAAGTCAACTTAATTTTGTATGTAGACATGCCCTTTGAGACTGAACATCACCTTAACTGGAAGATCCTCATATCTGTGAATCTAGAAAGACTGGAATATGGTTCCCAAAGGAGTAAAGGAATTTGGAAGGGGAAGAGACTCTGACAAAACTGAAGTGGGACCTGATAAAGGCCTAGCCTATTGCAACAGAAATTGCCAGAATTGATCTGAACCAAGATCCATCCAGTCTAGTATCTTTTCTCCAATAATGGTCGACACCAGATGCTTCAGAGAAAAGTGTAGGAACCCCACAGTATGCAGATGTGCAATAGTTTGCCCCCTGTATTAGTGCTCAGCTAGAGCTGGCCAAAATGGGGATTGCTTTCCACAAAAAATATGCAGTTCTGAGAAAATTTCCTGAATTTGTTACTAGAACGCAATGTAAACCTGGAGTGAATGTGGCCCATTATTTGCCCATAATCCTCACTGCAAGAAAAGAATATGGAAGTACCCCTAAAATGCTTTTGGCAAGCTCTAAACCCAGCTGTAAGCATGCAGATCTCTTGATGAATGGTTTCACCTTTGAAATATAAATTTAACAGAACAGCCGAACCGAGAAGAGAAATTGATATGAGATGCTTATTCTAGTCAAAACGTTAACTGATGTAATTTACAATTACTGCCTATCCTGCAGTGTGAGCCAAGAAAAGAAATAACTCTGAAATGAAAACTGCTTTACCCTGCTTTTTCTGCATGCTTTTATATATCCTAGAATTAGTTGTCTGGTCTCACCAGCACCCAGAAGTGGAGCTGAAATTGAACTGACTGAATAGAAGCAAGAGCAGGGAAGAGTCCTATTGCTATAGTGCAAAATAAAATGACACTACATTTGCCTGGTGTCTAAGTAATGGGGCATGTCTCTCTTCCATGCAATTGTAATGAATCTGTGGTCACACAGAGTGCCTTGGTGGTGAGGCACTATGGAGGAGGGAGAGGAGAAAATATCAACACCAAAAGCACTTTGAATTAAAAAAGCAAATGCTTTAGCTGTGAGTACATACAGTAGAAGGCTCTTAAGCCCATTGGGATCAATCATTAAAGGCAAACATAATCACCCACTCAAAGCCAGTGTATTAAACAATGATGTTACCACCAACCTTGTGTTATGTGAAGAAACACAAAGTTTTTTTCCCCTTTTAATTTGTCCTGTTTGTTGAGAGGTATTATTGATTGCACAATTTCTGTTTGTTTAGTATAGATACTGATATATCCTCCATCCCAATAATATCAGAGTGTCTCCAAAGTAATTAAAAATAAATGGGAAAAATATAATTCTCTTTCTTACCAGCTTTTAGGACACTCGGATGAGACTCAACTGATTGATGTGCCATGTGAACACAACACACAGGCACGCTCAGGGCCCTGTCATCTCTGACAGCTCTTATCCTTGACAGTTGACACCACCTTCACTTGGAGAAGTTATTTCCTGATTGAATCCCCTCTCTGTTCCCCTATGACACCCTCTTCAGCCATACCCCAACAATATGACCTCCTCTCAGCACTGCTGACCGTTACATTATTACACCTGCAAATGCTCCTATCCCGTTGCAGGTCTGCTGGTCCTCACCCAATTATTCATCTATGAATAACGAGCTAAGGTTCAACCCTTTGGCCATCCCTTCCCCCTTAGAATCCTCCTTCTCTGGAACCATGCTTCTTTTCCATCCTACACCCTACCCTTCTCAGCACTCCAACTACTAGTGGAACTTGCAGCTGGTAAAACAGTAGTGGCTTGCTGGAGACTGGGGAGAGCATGAATGGGAGGAGGGGGTACTGAGGGGAGGTGGCAGAAGCTGAGAGAGCATTCTCAGCTGGATCACCAGGGGAGCTGGACTGTGGAGGAATTTCTTGGAGGGTGAGGAGGACATATGTGAAGATCATAGCTGGATTACAGTAACTCACTCTATCTGAAGTTGAATGTGAAGACAATGCACAGGTTCTTGCTGGTATGGAATGTGTCTGCCTGCCTAATCTGTGGTCTAGATCAGTGTGAGTTTTAGGCCCATATTCAAGTCCTTCCACTGGTTACCAATCAGTTTCAGGTGTCATCTTAAGGTCTTGGTCCTAATCCTCAAAGCAGTTAATTGTAAATCTGACCACTCTTAGGAAATGCTGCAAAACCTTCTGCTTTAAAAAAGCCTTTTCCCCACATCAAGAATAACACAACACTGATAGCCCTTCTCCTACCCATGCATCAACACTACCCCCAAAATAAAAGTCTATAACTAACACATCACCCAACCAAAAATACCACAAGAAGACTTTTACTCCAAAAAGGGAGACAAATGCAAAGTACTCCACTTAGGAAAGATCAATTAGTTGCACACATAGAAAATGGGAAATGACTTCCTAGGAAGGAGTACTGCAAAAAGGAATCTGGGGGTCATAGTGTATCACAAGCTAAATATGAGTCAACAGCATAACACTGTTGTAAAAAAAGCAAACATCATTCTGGGATGTTTTAGCAAGATCGTTGTAAGCAAGACATAAGAAGTAATTCTTCTGCTGTCCTCTGTGCTGATTAGGCCTCAACTGGAGTATTGAGTCCACTTCTGGGTGCCACATTTCAGGAAAAATAAGGACAAACTGGAGAAATTCCAGAGAAGAGCAAATGATTAAAGGTCTAGAAAACATGACCTATAAGGGAAGACTGAAAACATTGGGTTTGTTTAGTCTGGAAAAGAGAAGACTGAGAGGGGACACGATAACAGTTTTCAAGTACAAGGAGGAGGGAGAAGAATTGTTCTCCTTAACCTCTGAGGATCAGACAAGAAGCAATGGGCTTAAATTGCAGCAAGGGCGATTTAGGTTGGACATTAGGAAAAACTTCCTAACTGTCAGGGTGGTTAAGCACTGAAATAAATTGCCTCTGGAGGCTGTGGAATCTCCGTCATTGGAGATTTTAAAGAGCTGGTTAGATAAACACCTGTCAGGGATGGTTAGGGTGACCAGACAGCAAATGTGAAAAATCAGGACAGGGGATGGGGGGTAATAGCCTATACAAGAAAAAGACCCAAAAATTGGGACTGTCCCTATAAAATTGGGACATCTGGTCACCCTAGTGATGGTCTAGATAATACTTAGTCCTGCCATGAATGCAGGGGACTGGACTAGATGACCTCTCGAGGTCCCTTCCAGTCCTACGATTCTATGCTTCTATGAGGTCCACTAAAGACTTCTCTATTGCTGTTAATTTTACATGGAAGATAATCAGATAGTATGGTGATAGGCAGCAGTATTGAGTCTTCAGAATTCTGAAAAGGGAACATCCCAGGGGGACACTTCTGGTAAGAGGGGCATATTTGGGAAAAGCATGCATGACAGTGGGGACAGAGAAGAGACTGTCAGCCAGAAAGCTAGGGAAGCTTGCTTACTGAGCAGTTGATCATCAAAGATGACAGCTATCACACTGATTCTGGTGGAAGGCAGCTCTAGTGTGGCCATAAAGACAAACTCTACATTACTACGGTTGGGTAATTTGGTGGCATTATTTGTATTTTAATTGTTGAGAAATAACTGGCTAAAGCAGAAACTATTGATTGCTCCAGTGCAAGAAAAGCCTCAGGACCAGCTGTCCAAACGTCTTTAGGCTCCTAACTTTGACCAGATACATCAAAATTAGGAGCCTAAATAATTTTGAGGCTCCAGGCCTAAATTAAAGAGATGAGTTATTACTTTATTTCTGAACACTGAAGACTGTGGTCACTAACCCTTGTAGGAAAGAGTCTAGTAGTCCACATCTACAAGCTGCAAAATTTCTGTTCCCCAGAAACCTAAGGCTTCCCCTATTGGTCAACAGTTTCACTGTTACAGTGGAACACTGCAGTTATGGGAGGTCAAAGTCACGAAAAGAATAGTAATCACTCTGGTAGATGGGCCAATCCCACGATAGTCTTTTAATATCAGAGATATCTTGGAATGCACTTTTTATTCAATGGGAAGCCTGTGCTGAGAGCAGAACACTACGGTGATACATCAACCTGATGCTAATCAGCTGGTCTCAGTGTATTTTGTACCAACTCAAGCTCTTTCCAGATATGTAGCTTCATTCTTAAATAAAATGATTTGCAATAATAAAGAATGGAGGTTAAAAATGTATGGATGACCGTGGCCAGGGATATCTCTGATAGGATGACCTGCAGTCTCTGATTGCTTTCAGATGGAAGTAAGTCTTTTGCTGCTCTGGCCATCTGAACTTCCAATAGCACTGAGTATATCAAAAGAACTCCAAGCCTGCAGACTGGATTAACCCAACAGTAGATGCCCTCAGTGGTGTGAGATACGAGAAAGTGAACTCTTTTCAGGTATTTCCCTCTCTCTACCAACATTACCTTAGACTTGTATGGCTTCAACTTTAGTCAACTGCTCTTCATGCCAGTGTTTATCTTTAGGGGGGAGGGATAGCTCAGTGGTTTGAGCATTGGCCTGCTAAACCTAGGGTTGTGAGTTCAATCTTTGATAGGGCCTCTTAGGGATCTGGGGCAAAATTGGTACTTGGTCCTGCTACTGAAGGCAGAGGGCTGGATTCAATGACCTTTCAAGGTCCCTTCCAGTTCTAGGAGATAGGATATCTTTATTTATTTATTTATCTGGACTAGGCATTGAGAAATCTGGGTGATGATGTCAGGAAGGTGTAGAGCTGGATGTCTTCTGAGTATTTTAGCTCATATTGTTCGAGCAGCTTCATTCAGATGTTGAATAATATGGGACCGAGTGTTTGAGCCTAGTTGGAATCTGCAGGTGACATTGTGCTCAAGTGAAATGCTGAGCAAAAATGAAAGGGCTACAAAGATGTTGCATTTTACTTTAGAGCTGTAATGAAGTGCATTTGAAAGCCTGGAAAGACAAAGAAGCTAAAATTGTCAATATGTTTAATGTTTCAATATGCTCTTGCAAGGTCACATTTGCAGAGTTTCAATACACAAATGCCTAGTCAGTCATTTTTCATCCATGGAGGACATCCCTTGCCACCTAGAATTATATACAGAAAAGCAAAATTTATTTTAACAGGCTTTTTGGTCTTGCATGAAAAATGTTGTTTGTCACCCCTTTATTCAATTTCTCAAAACAACAACAACAACAAAAAACAAATAAACCAAACCCCAAAACAAGTAAACAAAAGCAACCTTGGGTTTGGCCATAAAAGTATAAGGAAATCTTGCCTGATTTCAATGTTTTCAGGAGAATATATAACTTAAAAATTATGGATTTTGTCTAATAAAGCAGAAGAAATTGCAAAAATACAATTTTAATAAAATCCTTCAGTAAACTACATGGCAGTAATGCCTTTGGATCTGAAATCTTTCTAAAAATTGCTAACTTTCTTTAGACAGTAATGAATATCAGTATTTTATATGGAATTGCAAGTGCTTTTGCGATTTCTAATGATATCTTCAAATCTTTAGAGCGTAGTAAATGGTCTTAAATGTATATGTTATTCAAGGGGTTCAGAAATGCACAACATTGCATAGCTGTATTTTACTGTATTTTACTGTCACATCAGCAAATTAAGAGCATCTTTCAGTTGGTTTGAAAACATTTGCTACTATGCAAGTGTTTATACAGTAAACTTTTGTTAATTCTAAAACTGTTTTTTTTAGGTTCTTGCTTTTAGGGAAATAGGCAAAATGTCTTCTTCATTTGAAGATGAAAAATGGTAATTTGTATGTGTAGTGACTAGTCCATTGCCTTCAATTTTTTTTAAAGTTGTAATACTTTGAGTTATTATTTTGTCTTAGATATAAAGGGGAAATTCTGATAACTTTTCTGTTTTAATTCTACACTGAGTGCTATTCCCTCCTGCTAAGGAAATAAACCATAAGAAGGTGAAGATTTGCATAATACCAATGGTTCTTTGTCCTCATACAGATATTCCAGGGGGCAGTGGTTTGTGTTTACATTAGCATTTAATAGAGAGGTCACATGGCAAGGATGTGCACAGCAGAAAAAGTAGAAAGTCCAGATCCAAAGAAGCACAAGCATACTCTGACATTTTAACTCTGCTAGCTCCATGAGCCATTTCATGGGTGGTCACTTTCTCCCAACACCATAGAGCCTCAGGACTGCCGCCTGTCAAGTGTTCCTGCCTAATTCATTCAGGATCTTCAGCAAGCAGGAAGTGCCCCTTACCTTCACAGTATGTTTATGCTTATGGTGGTGTGTAGAGTGCAGAAACTGCATACCCAGCTAGCACAGGAACAAATAACAGTGTAGATAGTGAGGCATAGATTAGGTGAGTAGAGTGGAGTGTGCTACATACCTGAGCCCCCAAAGTATAGAATCATAGAAATGTCAGGCTGGAAGGGACCTCAAGAGGTCATCAAGTCCAGCCCTCTGTTCTGAGGCAGGACCAAATAAACCTAGACCTTCCTAGGAAGAAAGCTAATGTTTGTTAATATTTAAAAAGGGTAACAGGGATGACTCAGGTAATTATAGCTCTCTCAGTCTGACATCAATCTCAGGCAAGATATTGAAGTGGCTGATATGGGACTCAATTACTAAACAATTAAAGGAAGGTAAGATAATTAATGCCAATCAACATGGGTTTATGAAAAAAGATCCTGTCAAACTAACTTGATATCTTTTTTTTATGAGATTACAAGTTTGGCTGGCAAGTTTGTTGATGTAACATACTTAGACTTTTTTAAGGCATTTGACTTGGTACCATGTGACATTATGATTTAAAAAACTAGAACAGTGTAAAATTAACATGGCACACATTAAATGGATTAAAAGTTGGATAACTGGTAGCTCTCAAAATATAATTCTAAACAGGAACTCATTATTGAGTGTATGTGTTTCTTGTGAGGTTTCATAGGGACAATTCTTGGCCCTCCGCTATTTAACATTAATGACCTGAAAAGAAATATAAAATCATCACTGATAAAGTTTGCAGATGATACAAAAATTGGGGGAGTGATGGATAATGAAGAGGACAGATCATTGATTCAAAGTGATCTGGATCGCTTGGTAAGCTAGGCACAAGCAAACAATATGCTTTTTAATATGGCTAAATGTAAATGTATAAATTGAGGTTTAAAAAATGTAGGCCATACTTACATGATAGATAACTTTATCCTGAGAAACAGTGACTCTGAAAAAGATTAGGGGTGTGTGGTGGATAATCAACTGAACATGAGCTCCCACAGCAAAGCTGTGGACAAATCCTTGGATGCATAAAGAGGGAAATCTTGAGGAGAAGTAGAGAGGTTATTTTACCTCTGTATTTGGCACTGGGTGTAACCGGTCTGCATTACTGTGTCCAGTTCTGGTGTCTACAATTCAAGGAGGATGTCGATAAATTGTAGTGGGTTCGGAGAAGAACCAGGACAATGATTAAAGGATTAGAAAACATGCCTTATAAACAGTGATTGCCGCAGGAAGCTTAGCAAAGAGAAGATTACAGGGTAACTTGATTAGTCTATAAGTACCTGCATGGGAAACAAACATTTAATAGTGATCTCTTCAATCTAGCAGAGAAAGATATAACATGATCCAATGGCTAGACAAATTGAGACTGGAAATAAGGCACACATTTTGAACAATGAGGGTGTTTAGCCACTGGAACAATTTACCAATTACTAACAATTTTTAAATCAAGATTGGATGTTTTTTCTAAAAGATACGCTCTAGGAATTATTTTGGGGGAAATTCTATTACCTGTGTAGTATGGCAGGTCAGACTAGAGGATCATAATGGTCCTTTCTGGCTTTGGAGTCTATGAATACTTTTCTTTTCCTGTCTATTTCTAATTTCTATGATATTTTCAAAATTCTTTCAAATGGTAGAAAGCTCCCTGATCAAACTGTCTACAGGACTGTAAGATGTGTTATAGTGTGACACAACCCTGCTGGCAGACAGGCAGTTATCTAAGTCTTGTGGCTTCTGTAGTTTAATCATAGTGGGGCTCCTTATTACAGAGTCTTTCAGAATAACTGAAAAAGGGACATGAAAACAGCTAGAGAGGCACTGAAGAAAACAAACTTATTAAAAGTTCTGCAAAGCAATGAAAATGGTAATTCTTGGGGGTTATTTTTGCTGTGTTTGTGTCCTCAAGTGATTTTTATCATCCGGTTTTTAAAAAATTGTGTGTTTACCTCTGCTACACTTTAATTTTAGAATGATCATTTATCACTATCTGCAGCACTAGTTTGTGACTTGCTGTCTAACTGTATATGCCCAATGATTTTATCATTGGGAAATGTTTAATTTCACTACCAATAAATAAAGACATAAAATAAAAACCCACTAACTGAGCCATGTACTTAAGCACAAACCTTTCTATCAGAAGCCTTGACTTAGTGAGGTTTGTTTTATTGAATACCTTCTAGCATGTACTGTGACACATCTTTATTGGAGTATTTTTCTATCCTCTCTCAATGAATATACAGCTGAAATTTACGCTGCCGAATCCAGTCACTTTGATCAAGTTTAGCAAGATACATGACAGCTGTGGCATCAATTTTCATAAATAGACAGATAAATAAGATTCTGCCCTTTGGGAGCCTCATTAGAATTATATGTGGTGCTTGCAGGGTTCTTCATCATTATATTTCAATCATCAGTGAATCTTTTTCTTTCAGCTAGGTTTATTTATTTTTTGAGTGTATTGCCAAATCCCCTCAACTAGTCTCTTTCCTCTCTTGGCTCAACTTTCTTTTCTATGCTTCTTGTCTACCTTAGAACAAGAAAGGGAGAAAGAAGCAGAGTTAGGGAACAGGGCAAGAGGACTGCAGCTAAAGAACTGGAGGCAAGAGGGAAAACGGTGGTCTTTATATATAGGACTTAGCTTTCTCCTTGTTTTTGTTTGCTGGGGTCATAATGTATTGTCACTGAATGTCTCAGTTCATAGCATGGGAAATGAGGAGTACACCACAAGGCTAATACTTCCCTCTGAGTATCCAGGCACTACAAGTGGGGCCCAGGAGAGGCCAAAGCAGGCACAGGGGAGCACAGAATGGGAGAGTAATGCCTCAACTACATGTTCCCATTAGCAGCTGCGTTAAGCTCACAGAAGCTCTTCCATTCTGACTTTTGAGATTGGACTTTTGCAAATCAGCCTCTCTTTGCAGCTCCCAACACAAGACGGTGGATATCCCCAAAATTAATGCTGGTCCTAGATGGAATTTAGGAATTTCCTTTTCCAGAAAATCTCATTCCCAGGGGAGCATTAATTCATGAATGTGAAGAAGGAGGTGAATAATTAAATATCTCACTGCTAGAAATTTCAGAATGTGACAAAGCTCTGTCCTTGTCTCCATGGGTCCCACGCTTCCTGGTGGATTTCACTAGCCTCAGAGGCTCACTGTGGCTCTCCATGTAGCCCTTCTCTCTCTAGAGGCAAGGGTCACAGCCTACTGAGCCATTTTCATCATAAGCCAGCAAGGGAGGTGAGGAGAAGCTATTCTCCCTTGCACAGTGTCTGTTGTCTCCCAGTCTCAGTGATTAATTTGGGAGGGGAAGGGGGGAGCCCGGGCCTGCCCTCTACTCCGAGCTCCAGCCCAGGGACCCTAATAGTATCAGCTATGGTAGCTGACTTTTTGGAAACAGGATGCGTGCAATTCCCTGGGCCACTTCCCCACAGCAGCCCCCAGTTCCTCAATGTCTACTTCACCCTTACCTCAGAGCCTCCTTCCTTGTGCCTGATATGGTACTGCTCAGTTTCTCCAATAGCGCAGCTTCCTCCTACAGCTCCTGACATGTGCACCCACCTGAGTAACTGGGAGGCTTTTAACTATTTTCAGCCAGCCCCTAATTGGCTTCAGGTGTCCCAGTCAACCTATCTGTCTTCCCTGCCTTATGGAAAGATCTTAATTGGCCCCAAGTGTCTTAATTGACCTGGATCAGCTGCCATTTGCTTATCCTGGTAACAGGGATTTGTTTAGCCTGTGGCTAATATATCTATCTCCCATTACTTTACTATAGCCATCTGGCCTTGCCCCGTCACAAGAAGCAGAAAAAAGAGGTTGCAGCTAAAAAATGGCAAAGCTCCTGATGACGATAAGATTATTGCTGAAATGCTTAAATAATGCTGGGGAAGAGGTGGTAGTACATGAAATACATAAAATTTGTAATATTGTTTGGGCGAAAGAACTGTGTCCAGAGGAATGGAAGGAAGGTGTGATCTGTAAATTACTGAAGGAAGGAAACCATCAGGGGTGTGACAATTGGTGAGGAGTAACACTATAGTAAGTACATAGAAAAGTGTTCTGTAGTGTATTATTGAACAGAATCAAACTAGTCATAGATGAAAAACTACAGACTAAGCTAGCAGGCTTTAGACCAAAAAGATTGTGTATAGATCACACTTTTACCCTGAGATGATTGATTGAGAAAGGGCTTGCTTATTAGAGAAAATTAGTCTTGAATTTTATAGATTTCACCAAAGCTTTCGACTGAGAGAGTTGATATGGAAGATCTTGTGAAAATATGGGCTTCCTAGAAAGATAGTGTCACTGTCTAAGATGCTGTATAAAGGTTCAAAATACTGTCTAAGGACAAAGTGGCGAGATTGATTGGTTTGATATTATCCCTGGAGTGTGACAGGGATGTGTTAGTAAATGAACCAAACTACCATAACCATTTCATTCTCTGTAGGTGAGCCAAAGTCTCAATAAGCCATGCGTTTATAATTCTTTGTATTTAAGCGGAACTTAAGATGAACTTTAGATGACCCTAGTGCTTTGTGTTAAACTAATGATCAGGAAAATGTCTGTAATCAATCAGCAGGACTGCACTTAATAACTCACTTTACTTTTACTCTGATTTAGCTGACCTCGCCCAAAAAGGGACCACTTGTAACTGATACAAGGAAGGTGTTTTCTATTATTAATAAAATAATCTATTGAAAGACACTTTTAACTTACCAATTATGGAAATCAGATACCATGAAAAGAGCTGCCCAGTCAACAGGTCATTTTTTCTTAGTCTCTTTTCTGTAAACACCCATAATATTTAAAGGGCTTCCTATTATTATATATGTGTATTGTAACTGACAAAATGATGTAATTTATAAATGTAATTTATAAGTGCACTGTAATTGATAAAATTAGTAATTGACAAAATGGACAGGGATCATTTGGTATAGCAGATGTGTTCTGTAATCAATGTAACAGCAAACCATTAAGGGATGTGTTGATTAATGTTTAAATCATTAAGAGCTAAATATGATTACAGATGTCATTAGCTTATTGATTAGGTTACACTGAGAATATTCAAACTAAGCAAAATGTCAGCAAAACCAATGCTGGGGGGAAAAAGCATGAGATGATTTTCTTGTTGCCAATGCTCATGATTTTGTCATGCATCTCATGATGGTCATTATTGTCATAGCTCCTGGTGTTATATGGATATGTGGTGATTTCAGCCTTCATTCTTAAAGAAAAAGTAAGTTTCTAGCTCTCGTGGCTGTGGAGAAAGCTTCAAAATGTGACCCCAGTGCACCCTAAAGACTCAAAAGCATAAAGCAAATATGAACACCAAATCTATTATTTTTACATAGTCTCCTGATTTTAAAGCCAATCTCCTCATGATTTTTAGTGAGCCTGACTCATGATTTTTGAGCATATGGGGTTGGCAATACTGTAAACTAATATATAAAAGGTAAGTTTTGGGAAGATAGAAGTGAGCTGAAGCAGGCTGTTTACTTCTCCAGTCTCAGATTTGCTATATATGTGTTTCCTTTTCTGTATCCTGTATAGTGCTATATTAAGTATTGCTTAATTTTCTTACAACTTCAACTGAGTTAGTTATTTGACATCGTGACTTATTAAATCTGAACATGCAACACGTGCATCTTATGACCTCACCTCTTCTTCACTGTGGTAGATCACATGATCAAAAAGCAACATCAAATACAAATATAAGAATTTTATGGAGACGAGGAAAACAAGATCCCAACATTGGAGATAACATTGTTCTGTTTTACACAGATGGTGATGTCACTACCAATGTCAAACATGAGGCTACCAAAGTAGGATTAAGAATAAGCCAAAAGAAAATGAAAGTCTAGATAGTTGAGAGAGGAGTAAGTAATGATGATGCACATATGATTGATAGTTAATAATATGGCATGGTTAATGAATTTATATGTCTTAGTGCACAATTAGTGGCAATCGCCAATTCCATGAGGAGGTGGAATCAAGAACTGGGAAGGAACGTGGAGTCTTTTCCAGACTGGCAAATATCTGAAAAAATAAGGAGATTCACACAAGACCTAGGACAAAGTTATACAATGCCATTCTGATACCCACATTGCAATGTGCTTCTGAAATTTGGCAAATGCTAGAAACCCACAACGGGAAACGTAACGCATTTCAGCTAAGATGCTTGTGAGGGACATTTGGTGTCCACTGGTAGGATAAAGTAACCAGTGCTGATGTGTTAAAAAGGACTACCCCAGCAGACAGTAGAGACAAAGATTTGAGAAAGAAGGCTGAAGTGGTTTGGACATGTTGTGCAGATGTCAAAAAAATTTATTCCTAGACAATCTCTTGACTGGATACCATCTGATGGAAGACAGAAAGGAGGAGATCAACAGGTGACATAGGAAAACCACAGAGAAAGATGTTGCTATCATGAAAGCAGACTATAATGAAGCAAGAAACATGGTATTCAACAGATGGAGGTGGAAAGTCTGGGTTGCCTCATGTCATAAGGCAGGAGAGCATCTAATAAAAAAAAAAATCATAGGAATATCTGTGATGTGACCCTCACAGAGTGTCCTGGGCCTTTCATTCCCTTTTGTGAATTATGCATTAGGGAACAAAATGGCATATAACAGCTCAGGTGTATCTTGAAATGTGAAGTGGCATTTTGTTATTACTGATTCCTACCCAGGTTAGGTACTGCTCATGAGATAACACACTTATCTGATACAACACACCAACATTTGTGTCCATTTAATTTTAATGTTGTATTTACTCTCATGCAGTAAATATACAAATGCAGCTGGTATATGGTAAATAATTATACTAACAAAGCTGTACCCGGTCCCTGGATAAAAAAGATCTCCAGTCTCCAGGGCTGTCAGTCCATCATGTTAAAATATTTCATTCCACTCTAAACAGGATCCACTGTGCTAATCCCTTTGGAATGCAGCATTTATTACCTACCTGGCAGGTGTGAAGTGCTGCATTCTAAAGGGATTATCTCCTCCCCCTCCTCCTTTGTTCAATCAGAGCAGAAGAGGAGAGGAAGGAGATAATCCTCTTTAAATGGAGCATCTATTACCTACCTTGCAGGCATGAAGTGCTGCATTCCAATGGGATTTAGCACAACAGAGCCTGTTTAGAATGGTGTTAAACTTCATTGTAAACAGACTGAAATGTTACTCCAACCCGAATGGAGGTTCCTTAAACAGTTTTGGGGACTTTTCACTGTTCTTCACTATAGCTGAGGTTTTCCTATATCCATATCCTCTATAAGTGGATCATTTGTATTATTACCAGCACTCTTTTGCTGTCAGATACAGCTAAGTGAAGAAGCAGTAAACATTATTTTTGTATTAATTTTTATAATGTTACTGAGTCTCTGTAAAGGTCTGATTCAGTCTGAGATTTGTTGAAGACTTGGGTTAAACTGGTTTGCTGATTCCTGTGGGGTCCATCCATCAATTGGTTTCTCTGAAAATTGCCTTTGTATCTCCATTCATATGGTCCTGTATGTATGGTGTGACCTTCTGGAGCTCCCTACCATGTCCACTCTTGAGTCCCTCGTTAAACCCCACTTTTGCCATGCTATCTATAGTGAATATTGTTCAGGGTTACCATACCTCGGGGTTGTCCTGGACATAGCCTCTTTTTTCCTGTGCCTCCATCCTCTATCCTGATGGGATTTTAAAATCACAGAAAATGTCTGGGGGTTTGCAGAGCAGACAAAATGCAGCTCAGAAAAAGCTCTGATTGGTCTGCTTCCCGATTGGTCCCTCCTCTGCATCTGTGGTTGATTGGTCCATTCCCCTGCAAGCCACAGCTGCCAGATGCCCCCCACCCAGGCCCCAGCTCCCAGCCCTGGGGAGGGGCTCTTGTAGGGAGGTACTGACGGATGCCTCTCGCTGTATCCTGGGCTTGCGTCAGCTGCCCTACCACTGTGACAGGGAGCGACACTGCCCCCCCCTCCAATGGGTACTCCTGCCACAGGTACCCCCTCCAGCACCCCAAACTGTAAGCCCCCTCCAGCTTCCCCCCAACGTCATTCCCCCCCCCCAATCCCCTACCTCTGGCAGTATCCTCTTTTGGGGAACTTAAAATATGGTAACCCTAATCTTGTTAATCTACAAAGAAAATCCCCCTTTGTTCCCCTTTGTCTGTCTATCATTACACAGTGTGTTCCTCAGGGCAGAGACTGCTGGAAAATGTCAGGACATGGAAGCTGTGACAAAGTTCCTCCTCTGTCTTGGTGGGTCCTGCGCTTATTGGTGGATTTTCTTGCCGCAGAGATTCACCATGTGGGTTGGGGAACAGCCCAGAGACCTTCCCCTCTGGAAGAACCCACAGTCCAGGTCAACTGGGAGGTTTGGGGGGAACCCGGGCCCGCCCTCTACTCCGGGTTCCAGCCCAGGGCCCTGTGGACTGCAGCTGTCTATAGTGCCTCCTGTAACAGCTGCATGACAGCTACAACTCCCTGGGCTACTTCCCCATGGCCTCCTCCAAACACCTTCCTTATTCTCACCACAGGACCTTCCTCCTGGTGTCTGATAACACTTGTGCTCCTCAGTCCTCCAGCAGCACACCCTCTCACTCTCAGCTCCTTGCGCCTCTTGCTCCCAGCTCCTCACACCCGCACCACAAACTGAAGTGAGCTCCTTTTAAAACCCAGGTGCCTTGATTAGCCTGCCTTAATTGATTCTAGCAGCGTCTTCTTAATTGGCTCCAGGTGTCCTAATTAGCCTGCGTGCCTTAACTGGTTCTAGCAGGTTCCTGATTACTCTAGTGCAGCCCCTTCTCTGGTCACTCAGGGAACAGAAAACTACTCATCCAGTGACCAGTATATTTGCCCTTTACCAGACTCCTGTACCCCACTGGTCTGGGTCTGTCACAAAGCTTAGATATGCTAGCAAAGTGATACATTCATACTCTAAAGTGTATGTACGGGCTTCATCGATCTCATTACACCACTAACCAATAACATTGAATGGCATTCAAAACAGTCTTGAAAATTTCCTGTCTAGTTTAACAATATAACAAAACTTGCAGCTTTCTTCAGCCAGAGCAGAGGAGAAATGAAGGAAAGCACAAAATTTGGAAACAACTGCTGAAGATTTAGCACAGATTGACAGATAGGATACTATTTATGCCAGCACAAAGGGTGCTCAAAAAGCCCTATTCACCATTTAACCTGCTAATGTGTATCTGGGCATGTGTGTTGGGGGGGTGGGAAGACGAGGCAAATACAAAAATGCCTCTCTTCTTCAGCATCTTGACCAGGGCAAGTAATTAAGAAATTATGGTAATAAAAATTTACTTACTGAAAGGAAGAGATTAAATATATTGAGGAAGTGACTAGGGCCTTCACCCTGGCTGTGCCCTTGCAGCCACATGCAATCGCATTCAGAGTGCTATAATTTCCCATAAGGAGCTGACTGGATCTATATCACCAAATGAATTCTACATGGATAGCAATTCCATTCTCCATATTCTCAGGCAAATTGAACTTCAGGAGCAGGTTTGCCAATTAAAAAATCAGCACAGGCTTTGATATACTTAACCTAGACTTCATTACACGGAGCTTTAAGGATAAAGTCCAAGGCATCTACTCTTACTTCTAACTTGTCATTCAAATATATAAAATGCAAACAGCTCAGCGGGTGTTTCCTAAGAAGGGAGTAACAAAGAAAACAAAATTGCCACATTGACAATATTTCCTTTTGTTTATGCCAGTTCGCACAGTAGATGCACGGTAAGACTGATGTTGATTAAATCACTCCCTTATGCAGAACCTCTGATATTTTGCACTTTTCGTATATCTCTTAACTATGTGACAACTTTAAAGTGTGACTTGCTTCCATTAGTCTTTCTTTCGAGAGAATTTCTAATTTACTTGCTCCACTACCAGCTTTTGAGGTTCTTGTAAAGGTTCAGTGCCTATGCTTGCCTTTATT
Organism: Terrapene triunguis; assembly: GCF_002925995.2. Taxonomy (NCBI): domain Eukaryota; kingdom Metazoa; phylum Chordata; order Testudines; family Emydidae; genus Terrapene; species Terrapene triunguis. The sequence continues at coordinate 46,393,319 of NW_020664419.1, read as the reverse complement.
TTCAGCCACTGATGACGTGTTTCCATGCCAAGTTTTGCTGCCTCTAAAACACAAACCTTGTTCCAGGGTTGTTGTGTGATCTTCACTTCATTCAGTCGTTTTATATAATTTTGAGAAAAATCTCAATGAATAAAGTTCATGTTTACACCTGTCTGTTTTGTCTAATACTATGATGTCATTGAGGGAAATATCCCTCCTAAAGGTTAAGAATGAGGACATTCAAGGTGGTAGCACCCGGATAAAGAAATACATTTGGTTACAGTTAAGCACATCCACCTTACCAATATGCATCTAAATTTTCTAGTTTGGGAATATGCTATCTATGCTGTGCTTGTGCTTGTTTACCACATCTCTTCACAAGAGAAGGAAAAAAACTACTCAAATTCAATTCACTGCTATTCACAGGGCTATAGTATATGTTTGAGACTATTGGATGATTCTGAATAGTTATGGATAGTTATGCTCTGTGTAGCAATGCCTGGGGTATCCTGAAATTTCAATAATTTTATTCTGGAAGTGTATTATTTGCTACTTGCCATTCATTATTCTTCTGCTAATAAGTTTGTCATGCGATGAGGGAGCAGAAATACTAAGAGACCACTTAGAGTGATCAGCCAAACTTAACAATCCATCATCTGTTCATAATACATCCAAGCTATTCAGCAAATGCGTCTGAATCCTGAATAGATTCTCAGCCAGTGGGACCAGTTCATAAACTTTTCTCGAATTAATGAAAAAGCAGCATATATTAAAACCTGGTTTATACACATTTCTCCAGCAAACCTATAATATTTTCCTTGCCAGCCAAGAGACGAAAACCACAAAAGGATATGATACATGAATTAAGAGAAAATTCCTGCTGTATGACCATATTTATTAATGCTGTTACTAGGCAACTTTATGTTGCCCATTTCTATTCATCTAGAACTGACTTGTGATATTTGGTTGCACCAAATACATTTTTGGAGTTTTAACACTGTTCCTACCATATAGAGATTTTTCTGACCTGCAGGGTGAATTCCTTTGGTTAACACTGAGTACCTGGATGGTGAGTGGACTTTTATGGCTCCTAGGGCTATCAGGATAAAAAAAATATGCTATTCTGTTGTGTAAAAAAAACAACCACCACCACCAAAGGTAGAATGTGTGTACCTATTTCATTCACCTCCAAATATCTTAGCTCTCTGTTGCTGAAATACCAATACAACACTCTGTATAATGCAGTGCTAGGGTCAGTTTTCTCCCCAGCTTTCATGGTAGATCACTAACCCAGCAGCAGCAGCAGCAGCTGTCCCGGACAATATTCCTTCTCTCCTTACAGAGGATGTGATTCAGTCACTAGCAACACAAAGGGATTCACCGAGACTGTTTTTTGTGAACAAAAGTGAGGGATTGTGCAGTCAGGGGGATGTACTCTGGAGGAAGATGGTATGAACATGTGAGGATCAAAGGTTCAGGAATCTGAACCAAAGAGTTATTTTGGCCATTCTTGCTATCAGTTTTCCCAGGTTGTCAGTACCTATTGTCTGAAGAAGGAAACTAGACTGTCCATGCTAAATATAAAGTGGGACAGATTGTTAAGCATAAGTGGTTCACACATATTGTAAAAAGAACAGGAGTACTTGTGGCACCTTAGAGACTAACAAATTTATTAGAGCATAAGCTTTCGTGGGCTACAGCCCACTTCTTCAGCTGCCGCGGCAGCGCTGTGAATTCCCAAGTGTAGCCAAGGCCTACCAGACTTCTGAATTTAAGTTCTGTAGTGGGGTGGTCACCCGCTCCTGCTCTGAGGGGTTTAAAAACAGCCCTTGGAAAGGGCTGGGGTTGAGAGAGAAAACCCTAGGCTGATTGGGGAAACAGCCGCAGCTGGGCCATGTCCCAATCAGGCCCCAACTGGCCTGTATAAAAAGGCTGGAAGTCAGGAGCTCAGAAGTCTCTCTCTCTGCATTCAGAGAGAGAAGGGCCTGGCTGCAGGGAGCTAGAAACAGGTTACCTGAGTGGAGCAGGGCTGGGGAAAGGCAGAGGAGCTGGGGAGCTCCAGCCTGGAAAGCCCCAGGCTGCGGCCTAGCATTGGGCTAATAGGTACTAGGGGTTGCAGAGGGCAGCCCAGGAGTAGACCAAGGCAGCAGGTCCAAACCCAACCTTGCCAGTGATGAGTAGGCTGATACTGCCAGGGCGTGGGGCTAGATGATGACTGGCAGTAGCCTTATACTGAGGCAAGGTGGGAACAGTGCGTGGGGGTTCTGTGGGGAAGAGAGACCCTAAGACTGAGGGGTTACTGCCAGGGGGCAGCACCCCAGGTAAAAGGGCATGGGGGTCCAGAGGGCAGGCGGATCACCGGCCTGCAGAGGGTGCTCCGGAGCTGGAATGAGCTAATTCCCGGAAGTCACCAGCAGGAGGCGCTGCAGGGGTGAGTCCGCTCTTCTACAAGTTCCCAGAGTCATCTTTTGAAGGTGTTGTGAAGGATTCCTTTGAAGGATGAGAATTGAGAGGTCAGATATGGAGTGATCACTTTGTAAAAAGTGTTCGCCCATGGGCGATAGGCTATTACAAATCACTTAGTCTTTTGAAATATTGTGTCCAACAAATGCAAAAGAGAGTGAATGCCCAGGATGTATCTAGTTACTATTTTGTTTTTTGGAACATTTTAATGAAAAATGTGATCTGAGAGCTCAGATCAGCAGTTTGCATATTTCTCATATATAAAAACACTGAACCAATAGTCACTGAGCAGATGCTCAGTGTGCATCTTGCACTGTTGTTCTCTGTCATTCTTCATCATTATGTCAATATAGAAAAAAGCTCTCTGCATTTGAGAGTGGAGGATTTAATTCTGTTATCAAGTATAGCATTACAAACTGAAAACTGGGAAATGAACAGTTGTCCCACAGTGACAATGAAAAAAATGTGCATTATGTAAAATGTGTTCAGAGATACGTAAAATAAAATCTGCTGCTGACCTCATTGCCTCATTTACCATTGGATGGTAAAACTCTCTTCCCTTCTCCAGTAGGTGGAAACAACTTGCTGCAAGTAGTATGTGATGGTGTCATCCTTCAGAGTCAGGGTGCGATCTAAAACTGATTTGATTAAAGTTAACCTATAGTGCCATTGCAGGGCAATAAATGAATGTTTACTGCAGCAGCAGTTGGCTTTCAGCATTGGAGTTATATATTGGTACACTGGAAGACCAGCATATGTCAGTGAGATATACCAGAATCTTTCATACTGAGAAAGGAGTCATCTAGGATGAAAAGAGGATGCTCCTAAACCCCCTCCCAAACAGAGCATTATGAAATGCTCCTTCTAATCATATTATATCAAAGCGAATTTTCAAAATAAACCGAAAGCAATGAGTATAGCTAGAAAGCAAATAAGTAACAAACAATATACAATAAAAAGTATTTTTTCGCCTGGAGATCCACAAGAGATCCATTCAGGAAAGATGTAGTTCAAAACCACATAATACGTACAGCAACAGGAAGCACACAGACAATACACATGTGTAAGAATATGGATAAGGGAGTATTTGCATGTATTTTAGAAAGTATAAACTCAAATAATAGCAGTCGATGACACATTAAGGTCACCTCACTTTAATTTGCATGTATAAAGAAATTGACTTAGATTCAGTGGGCCAAATGCTGTTCTCCATTATAGTGGTGTAACTCAATCCTACTGGAGTAAATAATATAGTTACTGGTGTAGCAAAAAGGAGAATTTAACCCAATATTTCTAAATAGATGAGAATCTAGCCATCCCCAGAATGACATATTGCAATCTACTGAGCCTAGTTGGTGTATTTCTTTTGAAATTTATACTGTCTACCTCATTCAGGTTGTCAGTTCCTTTGCAAGTATGTATTCCCTTCTGTCCTGTAGAGAGCATCATGCATATTGACTAATATCAGGAGAAGAATCACAGGAGACAATGCTTTAACATGTAGAAAGTCAAAACTGAACCCCAAATGGCATACCTGCAAATACAAACCATTTCAAACAGAGATGTATTGTCACTCTGTACTAGTCCTCCAAATATGCATTGTCTGCAAAGGATCAGTGATTCTATCATGTCACCTCTAATGGGTGAGAGCTAAATCCTCTCCCACTCCAGAAAACCCACAGCAGAGGAACACCTAGAAAACACCATACTGTTCAAAGGATGGAGTACCAGACACATCATCGCTCTGGGTGGGCAGGAGTTATAAGTCCATAGAGGTAGGGGTAAGAGGTGGGGTTATTCCACAGATCTTATGTCATCTTTACAGAGCACCAGCTCCTCTTTTGCTGATTGCTGGGCCTCATTCCCTCTCAGCATGGCTCACCCAGGATTCCAGCTGGCCCTAGACATTTACCATTGCTTCCGCCCTGACTCAATATAAGGGGTAAGGAACAACATTAACTCCAGTAAGAAATGTGTTCAGTTCACCAGGGAATGTTGTGCATAGCGCTCCATCTGTCCAGAGAATAGAGCCTTTTAAGCCTACAAAGCCTCCAACTAAATACTGTTTTCATGGGGGACTCCTTTAGGCTCCCAAGGAATTAGATTAAATTATGCTGTTCTGTCTCTGCTCTCCATTTTCTCAGTTTGAGGAGCAATAATGGAATTTCTGTTACTTCATCTCTGCACACACTGCCTCACTGAGGAGATAATATGGCCCTGTGTTGTGTGGCGGAGAAAGGGAGCCCTCTAGATCTGCCTTGGACATCTTTACATTATTTACTTTTTTAGTCACATATTTTATCTTCTTTATGAATGGGAGCACATGGTGCAAGGGCTTTAACCTTTATCATGGTGCCCTCTCGGGAGGTCGCACCCACTTAAGAGTGTTTAAAATATGCATCCGACGAAGTGGGCATTCACCCACGAAGGCTTATGCTCCAATACATCTGTTAGTCTTAAAGGTGCCACAGGACTCTCGGTTGCTTTTTAAAATATGAGCAATCTGTACACATTGCTTCAATATCTGTATGCCCCTGAAAATAGCAGAGGAGTACAACTTATGCAAAGCATTAGAAAATGGGATCTCCCCATTCACTTTCTTCCTAGTGCTATCTGCATAACTACATGTTAGGGTTCAGCATGTTTATTAGTTTGGAGGCAGTCCCTTCCAGTTAGAGTTTAGTCACATTGGCAGGACATTGCAGAGAAGCTTGCAATGCATCTGCTTCTGTTTTTCTTTTTCTAGGGTTAGATAACTTTAGTTTCCTTAGTCTTCAGAAAGCATTGGCAGAGTCAAAAGTTCTGCTTGCATGTATGTGCCTACTTCCGTGGGGAAAAAGGAATATTTTGTGTTTAAATATTTTAAATATTTTGTGAACTGTTATAAATAAATAATGTTGGCCCACTGTTATACCTCATGCATACAAGACTAACAAAATGAGTGTATTTATTTGACAAAGTGAGTACACAAACCTTAGAAAGTTCCTTAAATTCCTGTTTCCTTTCTTGGGCTAAAGATGATAGGCTTGAGTCTTCTCTCGCTTACACTGGAGTAAATTGAAAGTAACTCTGCTAAATGGAGAGTTACATGAGTGTAAGATTAATATAGTGAAAGGAGAATCAGGCCCATAAAGCTAATTAGACCGATTTGAATAACACTAAGTGTTATTGCCTGTAAAATGCATATGCAGCTTTTAATGCTCTGCAGTATTGTACAACTAGGGTCAATATGTTAGAACAACATTAATCTTCAAGTAACTGCAACTGTTGGTCTAACTGGTTTATCAAGACTTTTTGGATCGAAAAGCCACCAGGTGATGCTAAAGATCTAGATATTTCTGAACATATCTAGAAAAGTATGCATTCTAAAATATAAACTAATAGTGCATTTATCATTGTAAGCTTGCTTTTGATGTAGAAAAACACAGAGTAATTATAGAAAGATTGTCTTTTAGGGTCGTTTTAGGCAAATAGAGGGCTCAAGGGAGGTGGTGGATTATAAGCTTCAAGAGTCAAGTTTCCTCTCTACAGAAAAGTTACAAAACAAGCAGTGGCAGCCTACTCTCAACACTGCCAAGTCAGAGAGGGCCTTTTCAGGGGGTGAAATCATAATTTGGTCTCCAAGAATAGTTTCACTGAATGTCAACTAGGCAAGTGGAGTGATGTTTTTTGTGTATGATCCGATAACAATTGTCCATCCTATTCATAGTGGACACCACAAACTGTTTAAACAACCATTAGATAATGTTCTATTAACTCTACACCTGTGGGATGAGGTATACCAGGCCTTCATGGCCCCCTGCAGGAGGCCCTGCTGCTCTGCTGCATCCTCCCCAGGAAACAGTTATCTGGGAAGAAAAAAGCAGCCCTTATGGAAGATGCAAGACATGCAAGATCTGGTCCTAATGCAGCCAAAAGGGCTGGGGACCAGCAACAGCCAATCAAGGCCCAACATACCAAAATAAAAGGAGCTCCCTTTTGTCAGCAAATCAGTTCTAGCTGGAGCTAGAGGAGTGAAGAGGGATGCTCCCATAACTACTGCCAGAGGAACCAGGCTGGGCCACAATCAGTGGCAGGGACTAAGAAGGAATGCCTGCTGATTGAATCACAGAGAGGGAATTTAACCCAGAATGGTTAAGAGATTATTTTGTTTGTAATTGACCCTGAAGGGCAAGGAATTGTATCGGTTTTTGTATGTTATATCCTGGAAGGAGTTTTGGACTGTGTGACCCGACCAGAGGCCTGAGTCCGAGAACACCCAGCGAGGCCAGCTGACAGCCTGAAGGGGGCGCCAATAGCTAAAGAGAATGACAGCCCTGCAACTGGATGGTAAGGGGGCACTCAAAAGGTGAGTGCAACACACTGTGACTTGATCTAAATCTGACCTAGAGTCTATAGGGGAAATCTCTATCTCACATTACAATGAATACCGTCTTTATTTCATAAAATCATAGAAATATAGGACTGGAAGGGATTTGAGAGGTCACTTAGTACAGTCTCCTGCAATGAGGCAGGGCTGAGTATACCTGACAAGTGTTTCTCTAATCTGTTCTTAAAAACCTTCAGTGATGGAGATTCCACGAACCTCCCTTGGAAGTCATCTCCAATGCTTAACTTTTCTTATAATTAGAATTTTTCCCCTAATATCTAACCTAAATCTCCTTGCTGTAGATTAAAGTGATTATTTCTTGTCCTATCTTCAGTAGACATAGAGAACTATTGATCACCATCTTCTTTATAACAGACCTTGACATATTTGAAGACAGTTATCAGGTCCCCACTCAGTCTTCTTTTCTCAAGACTAAACATGCCCAGTTTTTTAACCTTTACTCACAGGTCAGCTTTTGTAAACCTTTTATCACATTTGTAGCTATCCTCTGGATTTTCTCCAGTTTTTCTCACATCTTTCCTAAAGAGTGGTGCCCAGAACTGAACGCAATAGAGCAGGACAATTACCTCCAGTGTCTTACATATGATTCTCCTGTTAATATACCCCAGAATGATATTAGCCTTTTTTGCAACTGCATCACATTGTTGACTCACATTCACTTTGTGATTCCCCCAGATCCTTTTCAGTAGTACTATTGACTAGCCAGTTATTCTCCATTTTGTAGTTGTGCATTTGAATTTTCCTTCCTAAGTGTATTATATTTCATCTTATTGATTTCAGACCAATTCTCCATTTTATCAAGTCATTTTGAATTCTAATCCTGTCCTCCAAAGTGCTTGCAACCCCTCCCCCGCCAGTTTGGTGTCATCTGAGAATTTTATAAATATACTCTCCATGCCATCTTCCAAGGCACTAATGAAAATGCTGAATAGTACCAGACTCCAGATAGACCCCTGCAGGGCCCCACTAGATAAGCCCTCCCAGTGTGAGAGTAAGCTGTTGATTACTACTAACTGAGTATGGATTCTCAACCCGTTCCCTACTCACCTTACAGTAATTTCATCTAGCTCACATTTCCCTAGTTTGCTTATGAAAATGTCATGTGGGACTGTGTCAAAGCCTTACTAAAATCAAGATATATCGTGTTACAGTTTCCCCCATCCACTAGGCCAGTAACCCTGTCAAAGAAGGAAATTAAGCAGTTTGGCCTGATTTGTTCTTGACAAATCCATGTTGGCTATTACTTATAGCCTTATTATCCTCTATTATAGTTATACAATACCTTTCGTTCCAGAGAATCCTGAAATGCTTTGTGAACTAAGATACACAGAGATGAGTTTATCCACCACTGAAATAGATTTCCGCTAGAAGGTGAAAAGTGTCAGTGAAAGGTGATGGCAGCTATTGAGCAGCTTACCTCAACAGTACCAGAAAATGAAGTCCTTCAGCCCCTTGAAGCTGTAGGGAACATTGAAAGAGGGAATGCATTTGGGAATGTGACCAGGGCACTGGAGTTTGACAATCCTATTCTTTTAAAAAGTGCCATTCGGTCTTTAATGACCACAATTAGTCAGAGCCTCAGTGTATCATTTCATCTCAAAGCCATTATCTCCAGCAACAAAGAGCCCTATAAAAGCAGGGTTATGATTCAATACTGACTCAGAAAGTAGAGAGTCACCCACTAAATCACAAACACCACTTCCTGCAACATCTTGCTGTTCCTTTCAGGTTTCTCATATAAGTACTGGCCCATTCAGACCCTTATCAGTTTATGAAATCTGACTGAATTACTGCACTTGGGGGGCAATTCTCTCCTCCACTATCATCCCTTTATGAAAGGGCAGTTAAAGGCTCAAGGGAGAATTCCTACTGGTACAGGCTTTGCATAAGGCAGATTACACCACCTTATGAGGCTCTTGCCACAAGGCACAGTGAAGGGCACATATCAGAGGTAGGAAATCAATGGGCTGCATTGAGTAGTAGTGGGGTGGGATTTCCAGGAGACATTGCTGCCCAAAGGGATTCCTGCCATACCTAGGCAGCACTGGCTCCTCCAACAGCCCAGAATGCATTAGGAAAGTGGAAAATGGCATAGACACCTTGCCCCCACCTCCCCGGGCTGTGATTGTGTGTGTGTGTGTAGGTGGGTGTATACATGCTGTGCAGCACAGAAGTTCACCCATGGAGAGTAATGCAGAGCAATATCATTTGGCATTCACACTGACTTGTACAAGCAATGTTTGAATAATAAGGGGTAGCCTAAGGTCCAGGTTGTCAAAAGTATTTAGGTGCTAGATTCCCATGGGAATTTCACACCTAAATAACTTTGAGGACCAGGGCCTAAGTCATTTAGGCACATATGAAAATTCCACTCAGATGTAACACCATACGTGTGTATATTGTTCCTGAAAATGTAATGGAACAATCATCCAAAGGATATGCAGATTATTTTACAGTAACCTTTATCAGTGCCTCAAAGGGCTTTATAAACTCTAACTTATTGCCCCAGACCTCTGCCCTTAGTAGCAATCCCTGAAGCAAGAGGGGGCAACTGACAGGTTTGAAGTTTTCACCAATTTGCAATAATATCAATGTGAGCAGTAATTGACTCTTGTCTAATCACTGTAACTTTACCACCTGCCTGCAGTGGTGGGCACATGTAGTTGTGACACTCAAAATGCAGTGTAGAGAATGTTCCATTCTTTTTTGTGCAGCAGCTTATTCTCCCCTGTGTGCCTGGACAAATACTGTCGCTGACAGGGGTGGAAGAATAGAGCCCAGGCTCCTCCCACTCTTTTCTCACTTGCTCAGAATGAGGAGTACTGGATGAATAGCTCCTGCTCTTCCCACCATGTCCAGACAGTAGGGCTGAGTTGGGGAGTAAGAGGCCTTGAGTAAGAGCTTTTAAATCCAGCTGTTTGTGAGTAGTTCCATTTAGCTCAACAGAACCACTTAAGAAGGAAGAAACTACTCAATGTGAGTAAGGGTGGCCCAAATGAACTCAAAATTAGGAAGGTCTTCAGAAACCCACTACTCTAACTTTCTGTGTTGTATATACGGTTCAGATTTGAAAGGAGTGGTAGGTTTACATCGTGAGTATACAGCATTCCTGAAATAACAGTACATGGGTCTCGTATATTTTAATTGTACACCATTCTGTGAATGCATTGTCTAGGTGCTGTCAAATGTAATGATGAATAGCTTGGATCACCTCTATACTGTGCTCATTGGCAAGAAAAATTGTAAATCGGCACCCTTTGTTCATTCTTCTCCATTTGATATGGTGGCAGCTGCAGCTTTTATTGAATGGTTCTGTCAATTTTCAGACTGATAAAGTAAAAATCCAACTGGCTAAAGATATACATTTCAACAGGAGCTATTCTCTGATCAGGGAGTATGCTATGAAAAGACTTGAAAATCTTGATGTTCTGAAGCAGAAATCAAAAGCAGCCTTCAAAGCTAGTGAGATAAAGAAGCCAGAAGCAGGCATAGGGTGGGCGGTGGGTGAAATTTATGAAAGTTTAATGACTCTGTATTTGTTTTCAAATGACGATAAGATTGGGGAGCAAAGTTTGGATTGGTAATGATTCTAGAAGCCCAGGGGCAGTACTTTACAAATGTTGACTTTTTCTATCTTGGAAATGCAACTATTTTTATTTTAGAAATTTTTCACAAAATGGATTTTTATAGCATAATAAATGGTATAAATGACTTTAAATGGTCAGCTGGTAAAGTGAGAAATATGATGCACATACACATCAATTCAAATTTGACTTCAGTGGACCCACGTATTAAATAGAACCTTAATTTCACATTAGTGAGGGTAAAAGAAATCAATCCCATTGTTATCTTTAAATATAAGTAAGGATTAACCTTTAAGTAATAACCAGAATTGTCCTGATTCCCAGTTGGGAATATCAGGTACACAAGGAAGACCTAACATGGGCCATTGTGACAAAGTACAAGGGCACTCCCTAGCCTAGACCCTACAGGGTTAATGCAGCAGCTAATTAACTCTGACCTACAGAGGGAGCTGGGGAAATGCAAAATACTGTGTGAGAGGCAGCAGGGGAAAAACAGCTGGGTAGGAGCTGATGCTTTGCCCACAGGCCTGTAGGGCTATGGAGACAGTTGCTGCCTTTGTTTTGCTGTCTTTGAACTCTTTGATTTCCCATAAAGCTGTCCCTAAAGAAAAGAGACAACTGATGACTGGCTGATGATTATATTTTTGGCTAGGATATTAGTGAACCAGCCCATAACATAATTTACATCACCTATAAATATGGCTATCAGTTACTTATTGGTAAATTGATCTAAGGCTATGTCTATACTGCAGTTGAAGGTGTGGTTTGCAGCTTGAGTAAGTGTACCTGTGCTTCCTTTAATTTAGTGAGGTCACTCAAAATAACAGTGAAGATACATCGGTGTAGGCTTCAGTACAGACTGTGCAAGCCCCCCATGTCTCCCTGGATACATACTCTCATTGCTAGCCTGTGCCACTCTGTCTTCACTGCATTTGAGGCATATGACCTTTGTATAGAATGTGTTGCTGTATGACGTTTATTCAAGGATTTAGCTACTAATATTCTACCTTTCTGTCCTTTTCTAACCTATTGGCAGACTAGCTGTTGGGGCCTCCGTCTAATGGTTGTCTCCACAAGAGGATAATAGCCTGCTTCCGTGGCTGGCTAATTGATGTACTCCTTTAGCTCCCAATGGAGATATCTGTACTGTGGTGCTGAAGGTCCTGTGTCCAAATCCTGATGTTGACCTTAGTGGAGGTTCTGACACTTCCACAGTATAATTTTAGATTTTCAAGCTTGCTAATTGATTTTTATTAAAAAAGAAAGTTAAAAGGTTAGGAAAGCAATTTCTGTCCTTTCAGTGTAATACTGAATTCTTTTGTGTTGTGTTCCTAAATTATCCATGGAATCCTTAAAGGTCTTACAGGAAACATTATATTTATAACTTCACTATGAGTGATTGAGTATTAAAAAACAGAATAGTAATGTATCAATATGTTAAGAGTTATGCAAGAGAAAACAGTGTTTCTGTTATTTTCCTTTAGCATCCTGATGTTCTAAAAACACTCTATGTTGCCATTTCCTTACAATATTAATATGCTTGTGCTAAGTTTAGAGAAGAAAGCAACATTGATTGAGCTGAGAATCGATGAGAAGAATAAAAAGGTGAGATGCACCAATCAAATTTTCTATGACTGCAAAACACAGCAGCTGACATTCCTAGCCATATATGAACCTGTTTTTCTTTTTTATTCACTCTAAACCATTATTCTATGCCTTTGAAGCAATAGATTTCTTAATTGATAGAACTATCTATTTAAACATGTAGCTTTCATGCTTAGACAAACTGTTGGTGTATTGGAACTCAGTCAACTGTATGTTGTTGATTGTCTATTTAATGTAACCATGGAAGCAACAGAAAAAAGTCACTGGGAGAAAACCTTTCATGGAAAGGAGAGTTCAGTTCTGAACCTTACATAATACCCAGCTCTTATATAATTTTTCATCCTTGGATCTCAAAGTGCTTTATAAAGGAGGTCAGTGTCATTATCTCCATTTTGAAGGCAAACTCATTTGTAATATCTCTTCCTTAGAACTGCTCTCTGTACAACATATTGTTTACAACAGATAAGTTTATTTTTAAAATATGTATCATCTCATCTTATTTTATTCATCTGACATCCCTTACTCTAGGTGCAACAGGAGTTTTCTTGTGAGAGTGCCAGTAAAAGTCTTTAAAGTATATAAATACTCTGGACTCAGTCGGGAGGAAGGCTGCACATTTTTGCAGGGGAGTAAAGGGGTGTAAGGAGTCCCTCACGCTTCGCAGAGTGTGCTGCTTGTATTGCTAGACCATGGGTGGGGCAAAAGCACCTGCTGCTAATTTTGCTACCTCCCCCTGCCTGATAGGTAGCAAGCAGGAGCAGGCTGACTCACCTTACATTGGCCATGAACAAAGAGGAAGGAGGGACTGAATTATGACTGACAGTTCTGTCCCTGTCTTGCTCCTAGGACAGTTCACCTAGACGCCAGTCCAGCTTTAGTAAATAAAAGTGAGACTTCAATAGCTCAAGTGTATGGTATGGCATTCATAACTTGAATGAGGAGTAAAAGCAAGGTCCTAACTACTTGTAGTCATGAAAGATCCCAGGACAGTCTTGCAAAATGAACAGAGGTAGCCCTGATAACCTTGAGAAATTTAGGAATTGTCCTACCAAATTAAATTCATTTTCACTTGCAGTTTCAGGTGGATTCCTGTAAAATGTTGAATAGCCTTTTTGTGTGCTGTCAAACACCCTGAACTGGATCCTGTAGATTTTTATAGTTAAATATTAAATAGCTATATTAGAGTCCCTGGTTGTAAGTGGGACTTCATTGCAAACACAAAGATAGACATGGTCCATGAACTAATACTCTAGACAGTGACTCAAGACCACTTAATGATCTTTCCAAATGTTGTTTGTACCGTTAGCTAACTATTGTAAAACATGTTGAATAAAAGTGCTATATAAAAAAACCTTAATAATAAACGTTTTTTTGTTCTACAAATAAAAGCACACAACTCATTTTAATATCAGTAGCCTTACCTTTCTAATACGTTGGCTGTGCCCTCTCTCCCCTGCCGCGGCAGCCCCTGAGATGGGCTGGGAAGGAGGGGGGTCTCTCCCTCTCTCCCCCACCATGGCAGCCCCCGAGCTGGGGCTGGGAAAGAGGGGGGTCTCCCCCAGGAGCCACTGCCCTGGAGCTGGGGAAAGTCGCCTCTTTCTCTGGCCAATCCAGCCCTGCACATCCCAAATTCTCCACACCCCTTCTTCTCACCCCACTGCCCCCTCCCACCTACCTCCTATTTCCCCAAAGGCCGCCACCTCACTTCACCTCCATGCCTGCACGGCTCCACTAATTTGGTGGGTGGCCCTTCATTCTCTCGTGTGCAGCCACCTAGGTGCGCACCTTAGAGGGAACTATCCACGGATCACCTGAATGGAGCTCGCGGACCACAGTTTGAGAACCTCTGCTCTAGGAAAATAAGAAACATATGAAGGAAGGGAAAGATGAGATAGTCAGATACATACATATGTACAATTTTTATTTATGCACACAAGCCCCAGTTCATGAAGGTACTTAAGTGGATGTATAATTTTAAACTCATAAGTAGCCCCATTGATTTCAATGGAACTCTTGTTTTGGTAAATATAAATTTCTCCAATTACCCTTCATCCTCACCATTAGGGACTGGATGATTTCTTATGGTGTCACAGCAGAATTGAGTTTTGAGGGGCGATTCAAAGGAGGGGAGGGTGGTAGCCTTATGGATCAGTTTAGGGTGGGGATGTTTTGGGCATAGCGGGGACTCACAAAGAAAGCATAATGAAACTTAAGGGAGAAGTAGACAAGTGGTCTTGTAGAGGCTGGCTTGACAACAGAGCAGAGCAGAGTTATGGGGCGGACATGCGATAAAGAGTGTTTTATGTGACAGCACAGACACTGCAAACTCCTAGGCTTTTTGAATACAATGTTCAAACATTTTGTAGTTTACTAGTGGAGAGATAATATGACAAACATCTGATTTGTGAAAGCTGAAATATACAACATTACTGATTCTGGCTTGCTAAACTTGGCTTACAATGTGTTTCCATAAAAATACACAGAATACACACTTCTATTTGCACATACAGTGAAAAGTTGTTTATCTGCAAAATGTGACGTTGGCATAATAAAAAAATTAGCACTAATGCTCTGATGTTCATACCATAGTGAGATTAAAGCAATTTTTCTCAAGACAGGTAACAGCTAGTGATGAGCATAAATGAATTAGTGCCTGGTTAATGCACAGAAACAAGTGTCTAAGACTATAAAGCATAAACTGAGGACAAGACCATATGTTCTGGCACCATCCCCCATGGTAAATCCACCCAGTACAAACCAACCAGCCTGAGAATGGTCATCTTATTTTTAACCTCAAAATGTATTTTGAGCAATATTGCCTTCTTTGCCAAAAATATACTCAGATCCCTCTAGAATTAATGTAGTCTACTTTCTATTATTTTTATATGTTTGTTTTCATATCACAAACATCTTTTGTATAAAGAGAAACTTCCTTCATTGCTTTGCCTCCAAGCCCGGACTCTCATGATTAGGTCCATGGACAATAGATTTCAAAGTAGCTACTTTCTTTAATTGATGGCTTTGGCCCTAGTTCAGCAAGGTACTTAAGCATGTGCCTAACTTTAAGCACACAAATGATCCCATTGATGTCAGCTTGCTTAAAATTAAGCCTGTGCTTAAGCGTCTTGCTGAATTGGAGTTTTATTCCTTTTACGTTCAGAATCCTAGATAATGTCACCCAGTTTTTGTCAAGCTGTGAATGGAAACAAATTGCCAGGTTTTAAGGCTCAAGTCTAATCACCAATGTATGCTGTTGTGAACAGAGCTGTTAACTATTAAAACTTGCATCTTTGTTCACCAGGCATAATAGCGGAATTTTCAAAAAAGATGTGCAGCATGTAGCTGAAATTATGATCTGGATTTGATAGAGAGGAACTTTACACTGGGATCTCAATCCAGCCTCTGTAACCCTATGTCCAAAACCACATGTCAAAACTGGGATATGAACATTCAAATTGTGGCCCAAGAAACCTGATTTAAATGATTGCTCCAGGAAATAACAAAAATCTGTTGCTTAAAAATGATTGTTTCTAATAAAGGTGGGGCAGGATTGAATTTAGTATATTTGAAGATTCTCTGAGTCAGTCCCTTAGGACAGAAGCTTGTCTACAAGTGGTACTCGTGTACAGGTTTTACTGTAACTTTACTGTAGAAAGCTCTTGCACAAGTTCAGTCTACTTCATGTGCAGATTTCACAGCTAGTATTCAACTACCTGATTCACAAGCACAAATGCTAGTAGGGATGGCATTTCAAGTTTGGGAATTCATTCAAGAATTTGAGTGTACAATTTGATGTGTACGAATTCAGCTATTGCGCTTGAAATTCTGGCCCCATATTGAGTACTGATGTTTAAGATGACCATTTCGTTTTATTATATTATCAAATATCTACATTAGAATATAAAATCAAAACAGCATATCAAACGAACTCTTTACTATGCAATAAACATACATTTAATAATCATAAGCAGCTAATTTACACAGTGTTCACAATAACGCATTATGGCACACTGCATATTTCAGAGATACTATGAGTTCCTTTTTGAGGCTGATGGGATTTAGGGCAGGTGGTTTTTACCTTTAGAATTGTCAGTTTTATGTATCTGCAGTTGAATTCACAAAGTGACGCTGCACTAAAATAGAAATTTTAACTCTGGTTTTCAGTGTTTATAAATGTATTCTTAAGCAAAATAAGTTTGCTGGAGGCTCCACAGAAGGAGCAAACTGCTTCTCTAAAGAAATTCTTCAATACACTAGCAAAACTTTTAAAAATATTAATCTGACACTCATGAAATTCAGAGATTAAGAATGTACCTTCATCTTAAAAGAAATTGTGCATTCATCCATGTCTTATCTCTGTAGCCAGCAGACCTCTGTACCATGAGTTACCTAAGAGCCCTTTCATCAAAGGAATGGGATATTTTTAAAATACTTTTTCATTCTCTAATATTAATTCATTAGTCTGCAAATGCCATTTAACTTGGATTTTTGTGGCCCAAGCACCAAACTTATATTTGGAGAGTAGATGTAATATTATGCAATGTCTACATTAGATATCGATTGACACAAAAATATATCATTAATCTAAAATCAGAGAAAGCATGTTATTAACAAATCTGTAATAGAATTCAGGTAGCTATATGAATCATTTATACAATTTATATATTTAATATATGTGTGTGTGTATAGAGAGAATTTAAGAGAGATGTAGATATTGTTTGTCATGAGATTAAAAATCCTTAAGTACTTCCAAATACCATTCAGAATGTACTTTTTCAATATTTTTCAGGGAACTTTGGTTGAAAATAAATTCTCTTTACCAGCTCATTTGAAATGTATACAATAATTAGTAGGATTTAGGTTATGAACACTGTGGTAAGGAGATATGTTCCTATCAATAATTATTCTGTAAATAGTAGAGAAAGGCCACCCTTTGATTATGATTATTGAGGATATTTACCTACAGTATTGCAGTCTGGCTTTTTTTTTTTTTAAACAAACAAACAAACAAACAAACTTCTTTTTTTTTCCAGATAGCAAGGTGCATCCATATAATCTATTTAATTTTTGTTTTGGGAACAAGAACCACAAAGTTTTGGGACTAGTGGGGTTTAGGTTGGCCAAAAATCTCCCTAGAAGCAAAACCTACTTTTAAATACAGTGAAATGGTCCCTTAGGTTCATCTTTGATGGGCCCAGTGCAGCTCAGGTGAAGGATTTAAAGTGTTTTTAACCACCTTTGTTCTCTTGATGCTGGGATTAATTTGAATTAGTCCAGATCCTGGATGCAAGTTAGAATAGCTTAGAATAGAATACCACCCCTGAGCTATATCAATAGAGCCTCTTTTGAAAGGTACAATATTCAGCATATTGTGGCATAGTTTCAAAGTCTACATACTTCACAGTTAAATAGATAGTACTTTGAATGGTGCAGGCTTATTACTCCTTTAAAACTCATAATATAAGGAGGGTTAACGTAAAGCAGATAAAATAATGTCTTTCTTGCACTGACATTTCATTTGTTATGTTCCAATTGAAATAACAAAAAGCAGACTTTAACAAACTCAGACAACTGATAGCTAAGTTGCCATGGGAAGAAAATCTAAGGGAAAAAGTAGTTTGGGAGAGCTGGCAGTTCCTCAAGGAGACAATATTAAAGGCACAATTGCAAACTATTCTGGTGCAAAGGAATGATAGGAAGAATAGTAAGGGTCCAATATGACTCCATCAGGAGCTCTTTAATGACCTGAAAATCAAAAAGGAATTCCACAAAAAGTGGAACATGGTCTAATTGCTAAGGAGTAGTATAAAAGAGCAGCACAGGTATGTAGGGACATAATCAGAAAGGCTAAAGCAGAGAATGAGTTAGCCCGGCAGGAGACATAAAAGGCAATAAGAAGAGGTTCTTTAAATACATTAGGAACAAGAGAAAGACGAAAGAAAGTGTAAGTCTTCCACTTAGTGGAGAAGAAGAGTTACTAACCGATGACTGAGGTGCTTGATGCATATTTTGCTTCAGAATACTGAGGCGCTTAATGCATATTTTGCATCAGTCTTCACTAAAAAGCTTAATGATTACCAGATACGCAACACAATTAATATTGACAACCAGGGGGAAGAAATGCAAACCAAAATAGGGAAAGAAAAGGTTAAAGAATATTTAGATAAGTTAGATGTTTTCAAGTCAGCAGAGCCTGATGAAATTGATCCTAGGGTACTTAAGGAACTAGCTGAAGCAATCTCAGAGCCATTAGCAATTATCTGTGAGAACTCCTGGAGGATGGGAGAGGTCCCAGAAGACTGGAGATGGGCAAACATAGTACCTGTCTTTAAAAAGGGGAACAAGGAAGACTAGGGAAATTATATATCAGTTAGCCTAACTTCAATACCTGGAAAGCTACTGGAGCAAATTATTAAACAATCAGTTTGTAAGCCCCTGGGGTTTATAGTATAATATAATAGGGTTATAAGGAATAGTCAGCATGGATTTGTCAAGATTACTGACCTATTGGATAGGGGGAAGATGTAGATGTGATATACCTTGATTTTAGTAAGGCTTTTGACATCGTTCCAAATGACGTTCTCATAAGTAAACTGGAGAAATGCATCTAGAAGATGAAATTACTATAAGGTGGGTGCACGACTGGTTGAAAGATCATATTCAGAAAGTAGTTATCAATGTTTTTCTATCAAATTGGGAGGGAATATCTAGTGGGGTCCAGCAGGGGTCAGTCTTGGGTTTGATATTAGTCAATATTTTCATTAATGACTTGGATAATGGAGTAGAGAGTATGCTTATAAAAGTTGCAAATAACAGCAAGCTGGGAGGGGTTGCAAGCACTGTGGAGGACAGGTTTAAAATTCAAAATGATCTTGACAAATTGAAGAACTGGTCAGACATCAACAAGATGAAATTCAATAAAGACAAGTGCAAAGTACTTCACTTAGGAAGGAAAAATCAAATGCACAACTACAAAATGGGGAATAACTGTCTAAGTGGTAGTGCTGCTGAAAGGGATCTAGGGGCTATAGTGGACCATGAACTGAATATGAGTCATCAATGTGTTGCATCTTTGCTGCCATTCTATGATTCTGGGGTGTATTAACAAGAGTGTTGTATGTAAGACATGGGAGGTAACTGCCCTGCTCTACTTGGCACTGGTAAGGCCCCAGCTTGAGTACTGTGTCCAGATCTGGGCAACACAATTTAGGAAGTATGTGGACAAATTGGAAAGAGTCCAGCAGAGAGCAACAAAAACCTGACCAATGAGGAAAGGTTGAAAAAACTGGGCCTGTTAGTCTTGAGAAAAGAAGACTGAGGGGCGACCTGATAACAGTCTTCCAATATGTTATGGGCTATTATAAAGAGGATGGTGATCAATTGTTTTCTCCATGTCTACTGAAGGTAGGATAAGAAATAATGGGCTTAATCTCCAGCAAGGGAGATTTAGGTTAGCTATCAGGAAAAAATTTCAAATTGTAAGGGTGGTTAAGTTCTAGTATACGCTTCCAAGGGAGGTCATGGAGTCCCCATCATTGGAAGCACTTAAAAACAAGTTGGACAAACACCTGCCGCAGATGGTCTACGTTTACTTGGTCCTGCCACAGCACAGAGGGCTGGACTTGATGATTTCTTGAGGTCCCTTCCAGCCCTACATTTTTATGATTTTATGATTGTGTGGAGTGTACATATATAATTCCTCTTTTCATGCTACATGGGGTTCACAATAAACATTACTTCTCTTAAATTCTCCTTATTCCTTCCCCACCCACACACACACATGCACACTTTTCTGGTATCTTAATCACCATATCAACAAAGCAATTACTGTAACTACACTGTGCTAGGCTTCGATCCCTTCCAACACATGAAAATCACTTTATTCATGAGATTTTCTTCGTATTACGGTGAAATTTGACCATTAGATATTATTATGCTAGTGGGACAGAAGAGATTAATTCCAGTATGATGCATATTTGCTGCCTACATAACATCTCAGGCCAGCTGCAAAAAATAATTTACAGGTTTTTTAACTGTGTATGCTGCAGGACCAAAGCCAAATTCTTACTTTAGACTTACTGTAATTACAAAAACAGTTATGACTTTAATCAGGGCATTGTTAATTATAATTCTACTAATAAGGCCCAGTCCTGCAATCTTTTTTCTGGAAAATCCGCCATTGATATTCACGATGCAAATGAAGCCAAAGGATACTGGAAATGATTCATGTTCTTGCAGAGAGATATAAAATACTAGCAGTCGCATGGGTGTAATTTGTAAAGTCATGTTGAGGTTGAAGGGGGAAGAGATCACAACAGACTGTAAATGCCAGTTACGATTGAACCTGGTCATATTCTAAACAAAAAGAGCTCTCAGTCATGGTAGGTAGTGGTTTCTATTGCTTCACCAACAGACTTAATCAACATTCTAGACTTCAGAGTGATGTTCAGGATTATTGTGCATGCTGGTTGTATTGCTCTGTTGTGTTGACTTGCATCTGGGGGTTGTGCTGGGAGACTTGTGTTGATTTGTGTGGGTTGCGGCAATAAGGGGCTCTGTGAGCTTGGGATTACTGTGTATTCTGGTGGTGTTATGTGGGTGGCTATGTTTGGGTACGTGTCTGGGGGTTGTTGTG
Organism: Terrapene triunguis; assembly: GCF_002925995.2. Classification (NCBI taxonomy): domain Eukaryota; kingdom Metazoa; phylum Chordata; order Testudines; family Emydidae; genus Terrapene; species Terrapene triunguis. Next base: position 46,372,663 of record NW_020664419.1, on the reverse strand, counting down.
TGCTGCACCTTCTGTTATTGTGTGTGCTGGTTGTGTTGTCTGTGTGTTGTGTTGCACTGGGAGAGTTGTATGGATTTGTGCAGTTTGCGAATGAGGGGTGTGTACTGCCATGAGTGGCTATATGTGTTTGGGGTTATTGTATATGCTAGTTGTGTTGTGTGGGTGGTTGTGTTTGTTTATGTTGGGGGTTGTCTTGGGAGATTTGTGCGGGTGGCAGTTGGGCACATGGGTGTAGCAGTTAGGCCAAGTAATCCACCATCTTTATAGTCTCCCTCATACAACCAACGGAATTGTTGCATGCAAATTAGCTATAAAGTAAGTGATGTTTGATTGAGTTACCACTGATCTCACAATAGTCTAGGACTCTTGGTATGGCATAGATACATGCCTTAGTGTATTTGTACACCACATACAGGAGTAATTTATAATGTCAAAATGACTGAGAACTTCAAATTTGGATGGTAATACACTGTGAAACCCAGTGATGATTAAACATCGTAATATTCTGAACAAAAAGAGCTCTCAACTAGGCTTGAAGGTGTTTCCATCACTTCACAGACATTCTAGGCTTCAGAATGACACACAGATAGAGTGATAATCTCTGGATTCTTATTATATAGATCACCTTAAACATAAATCTGAAAAGAATGTGTTCAGGGTATAATTCTGTCATGCCTGGTATATTTTGTAGACCAGTGAGTGTTGTTAATGCTATTCTATCTCTATTTACTTGCTTTGATTCCCTATTGGTCCGCCTCTCCAGTCCATCAGTTATGCTTTCACACTCTGCTTCTCCTACAGTACTTTTTGAGCTCCCTTTTACACCCCTACTTCATTTAAGACTTGCTCCAAAACCCATGGAACTCCACTGACTTCAATGGACTTTGGATCAAAACTTTAAATCTTTCTGGAAGACCCACTGCTTCGGTGATACCTACAAGAAACTGCCAAATTAATCTATGTACACTGAGTGTAATCTTGGTTTAATTGCAGTCAATGGGAGTTTTACCATTGACTTCAGTGGGTTCAGGGTTTTACCCAACAGATGTGTCCCTTATTTACAAAGTTGTGTAGTTCTAAACATTGTGGAATTGCAGCAATACACAAGTGCATAGTTCCAGAGGTCACATTTCACTCCAGTACTTTTAGGGAACAGACTAGATATGAGCAAAGAGATTCAAAACGAATGACAAGGAATCTCCAAATAATTATATTTTTCTATTTTAGACAAGTAGAGAATCCAGAGAAATGCTGGTCATGCTATCTGCTTTCTTATCAACACTACCAGTTACAAAAATTCTATATTAGAGGGTCTGATTCAAATAACTCAATAAAGAAAAAAATTGGAGAATTACACACACAAAGGATTTGTCTCAGCTGTATACGAAAAACACTATGATTTCTTACTCCAGTATAGTTAAGATTCTTATTTGGAAATGTGATCTGGGAGGAAATGTATATAATAAGGAAAAGTCTGAAGCATTATATAGGTCGATACATGTAAATATTATATTTGTACAGTTTTGTTTCACCAAAAATCTGGGATAATATACGTTTTTTTTTAAAAGGTATTTTTGATTTGTTAAGAGTGAACAACCAGAAGCATCTTTTGACCGTATCCTGTGGCTCTGTAAAAATCTTTTGTAATGAAAGAGGAGAAAACTAGTTTTTTAATGCTAAGCTATGCAACATTGTGCAAAAAGTGTATCATTCTCAATCTTGTAACAGACTTTACTGTTCTTAATGTTACAGGAGAAAAAATGCATTCTGATGGAATGGGAGAAACTGGATGAAACAAGTCAAAGAACTTGATGTTACAGCAAAAGCTGATACATAAATGTAGATGCTGATCTCACCTAGTTTCACAATTTCTGATGGTGAAAATTTAGAGTAACTTCTTTAAAGTCAGTGTAATTACTTACAATTCATTGCAGCGTAACTGGTGGTGGAGTCAGTCACAATTCCAGGACACAGATTTGTTTAAAGAAAAATGGGCAAGGGGGGTATATTTTCAAAGGCACAAATGGCAGTTGGATGCCTATTTCTCATTGACTTTCAATGGGAGGTAGGAACCCAACTGTCATTTATGCCTTTGAAAATCTACCCTACAACCTGTTAATTTCTTTACTCAAAACATATAACTGCATCTTCGCTATATCTTTTAAACACTAAATACTGTATAAATGCATTAATGAAAAACACCCTGCTCTGACAATTGAATAAATTATTATTGTACTCTTCTAAATATGCTAATTTGATAAATATATTTTCTACCTTAGAAAAAATAAACAATAAAAAGAATGAACTTTTAGACTCCTGGTAGAAATGGCATTCTGTTTTGAATCCAGAAGCCATGAATTAACCACAGGAATTCTGAACAAGGGATACTTGATGAAATGATGCATGTAGCAATATGCCAACAGCATGTAGAAGTAGAATATTAAAAGCACAAAATAAAAAGCAAGCTGATGTTGCAAACTTGGCAGGAGAAGCGCAACGGACCATTCAGTTTTCAGACAATTTCACCTTAGTGTTGGTTAGTCAAAAGAAAATTAAGAGAAGCAGCTGCTAGAAAGAATATTATAGTTTTTGTTCTACTATGATGTATTTCAATCCACTAACAAATCAGTCTTTCTTGTCAGAGTTAATGCCTGAAATGGCAGCAGGCCTCTAGTGACACTAATGAGGCTGTACAAAAAGCCAGTTAAGAGCACTGATGCACATGTGGAGGGAGTGCTGTGTTTTCACAGGGAAGGTGAAGCGCGATGACTCTGCAGCACCGCGTTTCCGCTCCTCAGTCCTGTACAGATGTCTTTTCACAGGTGCTTCATGTGGAAGAGACTAAAATTTCTGCGGGTGGTGAGGGCAGGATAGAGTTAATCAGAGAAGATTTCATTCTCTTTGGCAACATCCCATAATCTGTGCCTGAATTTTTTAACACAAGGTGATACAATAAGGAGCCATATTGTTAGAGAGAAAAGGCCCATCAGGCAGAAGGTCCCTTAAGACAATCTCAGGCAAGAGGCTGAATGTATAGGTAACCCCTTCACACTCAGATATGGGCTCTCCCATCCTGGGCTGAGGCATAATATTGGGGGGATGTGATGAAGCATGTGATGTACTTATTCAGCGGACAGTTGACCTCAGACTTCAAGCAATGCGTGTGGCATAAGTACCTATATAGGATAGAGGACCTTTCTCACACACTAAAATTCACTCCTTGTACAACTAAGATGTCTTTTTAATCTACATATGCTTCAGTGATTAACAAAAATGTCTTTTTAAAAAACAAAACTATATGGAGCTATACAAAGAAGAAATAGAAAAAAAGAATATGTTTGGAGAATTAGGAAGTGAGAAAGGTCTTATAAAAATAGCAGTTGATAAAGAGCAGGTAAGGGAATACTTGGAATATGTAAACCTAAAAAAGAAGGTATCTAAAGGCATTAAGAGAAACAAATGGATTTAGTGAATTCATCACAAAGCATTTTTCTAAACTATCAAGGAAAGAAACTACAATAAAGCCATAATAAACAGTTACTACTATTATTTCATTGTCATTAGTTTATTGTTGAGCATTTATATAATGCTTAAATGGAAAAATCACATCACAACACAAGGCTGAGGTTGTGTAGCCTCCATCCATCAATCAATCATTTGATTCCTATGGTGATGAGTGGTTGTTTAGGAAATGAAGTGAAAGCCAAACTCAAATGCTTCCTTATTTAGTGGCAGACTACAATACTGACACACATACTGAATAGCACCTTGTTCACGAGCAGCCCCATTGAAATCAATAAGCCTGCATGTGGAATAAAGGGCTATTCATTTTGATTATGGGTATCAAAATATGGCTAGGCAAGCAAATAATTTAATGCCTGCCTTAGTTACATGCATTTCTTTATTCTGTGGGCTTGGTTCACTTGCTGGGGCCAGTATAAAGTAGGGTCTGGTCTAGAGTTGGTCAACATTATCCTTCTCCATTTTTCCCCCTTCCAAAAAACTACTAAGGGTAGTTTTTTGAAAAACAATTTTCATGTGAAATTCCACTCTCTCTCTCTCTCTCTCTCTTTCAAAATATTTGACATGAAAATAATTGGCATTTTCATCCTCCTCTAGTCTGGGCCAACAGAGATGGAAAGTCTAACTGGAAAGGGCTTGTGCATTGCAATATGCATATGTCCTCCAATCTAGTGGGGGACCCAGAGCCAGCTTCCATAGGAATTGCAATGGGTGAGAGCAGACTCAGAGGGCTTGGGGCCTACCCAGGAAGAGATGCCTCTTCTGCATCGACTCCTACACAGAACAGAGTGCCCCGTCCGGTTAACTTCTGTAGGGGGTGTATCGCGCTTCATGATGAAAGGGTTAATATTTTTTCCAAGCTGTGCATACAGGGGCTACAGTCACTGCAGCAGTACCTGGGTTATAGCAGTGGCAATAGAATGGTTTTGTGGTCCACACCAAGCTGCCAGGTTGGGGGGAAGAATTCCTGTACCACAACGCTTCTTAGATATTGCCTGTGCAAAGTCTGTTTGTTTAAGTTATGCCTTAGGTAGAAAATGTCCGTTAGTTATTCAAATTGTTGTATTTTCTAAAGACCTATGCCTTGTATTAAACTGCAGTCATGTAACTGGAGATATACCAAACAGTTTCCTATTATTTAAAATATTGATTTCCATTAGTGAGCATATGTTTCTATTGAACAGAAATTTCCATTGGCGAACATGTATTTATATAAACTAGAAATAGAACAGGCATAGTTTACAGGCTGCATTTTTTCAATATGCTTTCAGTGTACCAATTTCTGCCTGTTTAAATTCTAAAAAAAATATAAATTATCTCACACCTGGGCTTTAATGGAAAATAATACATGATTTTTACATTCAAAGGGTTTAAAAATGGCAGTGTGTCCTCCCACTATGCAATTTTTGCAAAATGATGGAAAAGTAATGACTTCATTGCCTTTTATAGCACCTAGTTATTAAGTCTGGAGGGAAAGCATCTCCATCAAAACAATAGTAAAGGGATAATGTATTTTCTTTGCCACGACGTTTTGGTTAAAAATGTACCTCAAAGAAATCTAGAAGCAATGCTAATTTCATTACAGACCCAGAAAATACTCTATTAATGATTCCAGTAAGTAAATTTAAATAACATTTTAATCTGAACTACTAGACATTTTTCTAAGTCACAGGTCACAGAGGATCTCCATCAAAATTGTTAGTGGAGTTAGTATATACTTCATAACGTATAAAGACATTTTAACATGTTTTAAAACACAAAGACATTAGTAATTTCAAGGAGAGTGAAGGAGAGAGAGAAAGGTGCTTCTATAATTAAAATGAAACAGTTTATCAACATCTTTGGACTAAATTCAAATCTGTTTGAAACACTTAGTCAATGAATATGTAAATTTAAGAAAAAATTATGAATCCTTTTCAAGCATGAGCTTTCATGGAATCACAAAAAACTCTATTATCATTATCTCTATTCCCTTTTTTTCACAAGGACTAACCCAAGTCTTTGTCAGTTATTTCACTTCCTCAGTGATAATCTTTCAGAGACTGGTGACAAGACTTTAAGAATATTTTTGTTTTATCCCCCTTTCTTTTCTACTTTTTTTCTTTTTCTCTTCCCTCCACCCCATCCCCTTTTCCTTTTAGTGCAGCATATATATCAGTGATTTAAGAGGATTATTTTGATGTAAAAATGTTGGGATGAATACATATTATTTGACTTCTGTTGTAATTAGTATATTAAAGTAATACAGCACAGCAGGAGGTTTGTAGTTATCATGCTATAATCATATCCCTAGGGTATTGTGAGGCAAAAGGCACAGCTGTTACCAAATAAATAAATAAAAACACAAAAGCGACAACCTTAATGCTGTGCACTTATATGAAGACTCTATTGTGAGAGAAAGTGGGAAAATGAATGTTTTGTTTTCTTTGAGATGATAAAGATGGTTATTTAGAATGTGTTGATCAGCATCCTTGGATGAACTATGGGATTTGCATACATTTAATCTATGGCTTGGGGAAGCTGTGAACCCAATGAGAAGGCATTTTCAGCTTAGACAGTTGTAGAATTTGATTGAAAAGCACACTTTAAAATGTCATAAAGCAGCACCCAAATTGCACATTTCATTTTTCTTGCAAAGTTTTAGCTTTGTGGCTCTAACAACTTTTTGCATAATGAAGCTGTGGTCAAATTCTTGTCATTAGTCACTGTTATTAATCCTTTCAATGCAAGGCCTGCATATTTCAAATGGATCATGCAGTTATTGATTAAAAACTTGCTTTGCCTTGTAGAAAAAAATCTACTCTTCCATGAGTAAATCAGCATTAACTTGATTATTCTAATAAATTTAACTTCTTTTTGTATGTGTATGCATGCAGTGAAAACCCCCTCGAAGTTTCCCATTAGAGATTTGGATTTGTTATTATTAAAGTTGCATTTAAATTTCAACACCATGTATATGCTCTGTGACTATGGCTGAATACAGGAAAGCTACACAATGGGAAAAATTCTGAATCTGTGAACAAAGCCCAAGAAAAGGCTTTGCCCACAAAACTTTGGCTGTAGTTAATGGCGACAGGTGAAAGAGGATGGAAGAAGTGTGGCCCTTGTACTGCTGGACACAGGGACAAAGGACTAGATCAACAAAGGGATTTAAGTGTCTAACTGCCACTTTAGTTGTCTAAGGCTATGTCTACACTACAGACCTTACAGCGTTGTTTAGCAGCCACCTGCTTTGTCCACTGCTTGCTGAAAGAGCAGCGCGTTGCAGTTGGCTGGTGGGGGCTTGGAACCATGGTGGGCCGGCAGCCCCCCTATCAGCTCCACACTCCCCTAAGTTCCCTGTGGAGCAGCCGCCCAGCAGGCTATCAATTGCCAGGCAGTTCAGCTGTCCCTCCCCCCACTGCCATGTGCTGCTCCTGCCCTCTGCCTTGGAGCTGCTCCTGGGAGTCTCCTGTTTGCTATGCCGGGGGAGGAGGGGGAGGGAAAGAGGGGTGCTAATGTGAGGGTGTTCCCCGGTCCCTTCCTACCCCCCTCTCCTTTACCCCATTGAGAGCGGGGGTGGGAAGGGGACGACAGGGTGAATTCAGGACTGAAGGAGCTTGCTGGCAGCAACTGCTTTTTTAGAGTGTGAGGCTACATTAACAACAATGTGTTAACCCTTGAGGGCTCAGCTGAGTGCTAGTTCATCATTTAGCAGAAAGGCATTCCCTGGGAAATATCCTACCCTCTTCCACCCTCTGACTTCACCACCTTAACCAAGCTTCACAATCATCATTGCTGTGTACAGTATTAAATTGTTTGTTTAAAACTTATACTGTGTATGTGTATGTGTGTGTGTGTGTGTGTGTGTATAATATAGTCTTTTGTCTGGCGAAAAAAATTTCCCTGGAACCTAACCCCCCCATTTGCATTAATTCTTATGGGGAAATTGGATTCGCTTAACATCGTTTTGATTACAGTAACATTTTTCAGCAACGTAACTACAATGTTAAGCGAGGAGTTACTGTACCCATAGTACCTAAAAATCTATCAATAAGCCTGCGCACATGCTGTGTGTCATGCCTATGGGGCCCATTCAGGTAGGTTACCTCAGCGGTATCCTTTACTCAGGTTTGCTTTTAGTTCTGGATGTTCCAATTCAATTCCTGGTGTTTCAGCCAAGGGGGTGGCCATCATATAAGAGGAGCGTGGCTGGAATAGTTTATAGCCATGACACTTTGAACGCACCTGATCTTGTCTTCCATTTATGCGACAGATGCCATCTTGGCTCACAGAATTTGGGATCTCCAGAGCTAAAAGCTTGAAGACCTACAGCTTGAGCTAAAGAGCAAGGCTCACAAGTGTAGCTGTAACAGACCCATCTGTATGGCTCAGGCTTGGCAGCAGGAAGTGGGGGTATGTAATACACTATACTTCACAGCCATTTGAATCCATAATGGGCACTTAATTCCCCCACAATCTGCAGTCACAATTATCACTTCAAAGATCACTTTAAGAATGGGGGGTTGGATTCTACTAAGAATCCTCTTGGACCCCTACCAAGGAAGCACACAACTTAAGACTGTTAATTGCTGTAAGGTTCCTTAGTACTGACCTCAGTGAGACTGCTTTGTGCTCTGGCTATTCTATGCTTTGGCCCATAAGCTGCCCCTGAATACGAAATGCACTAATCACCTCCTCTGGTTCCTATACCATTTATTGTTCCTGTGAAAAGAAAAGAAAGGGCCCCAAGCACAGCTGTCCCGGTGCAGTGGGGGAATACAATAGGCCCTACAAAGAGATGTACCAAGTACTGCTCCTGGAGCAAGAAGAAAGCAATTTTGCCTCTCTGAGGCAGGATTCCCTCCTGGATCAATGAAGCTGCTCATCATCACTCCTTACACAGGGCTTATTAGCCCAAAGACTCACTTTAGTCTGTACTGAGCATCAAATCTCTGAAAAATAACTACCTAATAATAAATTGATTTCTGTAGCAAGGCTTTATGTTGTTCTACAAAAGGAAGAAAGAAAATAATTAAATTGGAGGGACCAAGAGAATGTAATGGAAGTGATGATTATGCTCTTACTTGGAAATTACTGTCATTGCTTACATGTTAGTGCAAAAGTGACCTTACTCTGCAACATCCCATGTATGATGATATTAAGCTATAATTACAGAAATGACATCTCATAATTAATGTTTCCTTGCCCTTGAAGGTATAATGGAAATGCCTTATTGTAAGTGTCACCACGCTCATGTTTTGTACAATGTAACAGAACAAGTAAATGCACTGGAAATCTTTTACAGAGAAATCTGCCAGCTGAACCCCAGAATAGACTAGGTCTTGCAAGTTGCTCAGAGTGGGTGGATCCCTGTCACTCTGGGGAGCTGCATTGACTTCAGTGATGTTTCCAGGAGGAGTAGAGAGGTCTACCAGCACAGAGCAGTTTGCAGGATTGGCGCCACAGAGTTCTGTTGAAGTGAATGGAAGTTTCACCTTTGAGTTCATTCAGATCAGGATATTCTGGAGTCCAGTGAACAGCAGTGACACGTTCTTTATAGCATTACTGATAGACTGAAGTCCATGGAGTTGCACTAGTGTAACTGAGGGAAGCAGGGCCGTAGCAACAAAGAACGTGGCCCCCTCCGAACGGTGGCCCCCTCCGAACATATGTCCGGGCGGGGCCCCTTACAATGCAGAAACTGGAATGCGGTATTTATTTTGCCACTTTTAGGGGCCCCCTTCCTTGCAGGGCCCTCTCCAGTCGGAGGGTACGGAGGGCGCTCGCTACGCCTCTGGAGGGAAGCCTGTGACCCACAATTCATATAGCTAATATGAGCTGTGTTGGAAAGGTAGATTTTTACAAAAAAGAACTGGAACTTTTCATGGATAGGAAACAATTGTACACACACAGACACCCTCCTTTCCATATGACAATGGAGAATTTCCAAATGGCTGAAATAAAAAAAATTATGCCAGGAGCCAGGACTTTGCCTTTTTTCCACTACAAAGAGCTTTATTTTATTTGCCAATGAAAATGACAAAATGTTTGTACTTGATCAAGTTGGTGAATACTCGTAAAAATAACATTGTTCACAAGTGAATACCAGTGAAGTGACAATTAGTAGTTTTCCCAGCTCAGGCTACTGCAATTTATTGATTCCAATGAAAGAATGGCTTCAGGAGACTGAGATGGCGTGGCATACTGAACCATGTCAAATCTTCACTAAATTCAGTGAAGTTGGCCTAAGGCCAAATTCTGCTCTCACAGGTGCGCACAACTGCACATGTGCATCTGAGGACATTTGTGCTCATGCATCTGAGGACAAAATCTGGCCCATAATGAATGGGTGAATGGATAACTACACAACAAGAGGCTAAGTACTAATTCTATAGCTGCTCCACCACAGAATTTTATTGGCATGGGCCCTCAGTTTGTGACATTAGTTACTTTAGTGGGAGTATCAGGTAATACAAAATTATCTACCAGGTGTTTGACCCCTACTTACAAATGAGGAAAGGATCTAATTCTTTATTAATTTGGTTTTAATATGTGCATTATATGTTCTGTATTATCTTTTTCTTATATATTATGTTTTCATTTAAATTTGAGGGAAATAGTTGCTGATGACATAATGACTTCCATGATATAATGATTTTTTATTTATTTATTTTTCTTAGCTCACAAGGAATCACTTAAAAGAAGTCTCATGTTCATTTAATGTGATTCAGCATATATAGAGGGTAAGGGTTTGTGCCTACACTATTTACTCTGGACAAATTCCCTTTGCCAAAATTATGAGTGTAGGATTGATAAGAACCTTAGTGATCAGGAAGATAAGGTTGTGAGGTGATGTCTTCATGAGTTGATGCCCAACTTCTGTTAAAGTGACAACCTTTTTTTTTTAAGCTTACACAGAGCTCTTCTTCAGGTCTGGGAAAGGTATGGAGAGCTGTCACAGCTAAATATAAGGTGGAACAGATTGTTTAGCATAAGGAGTTATGTTGTAATACACCATTTAAGGTCAAGTGGTCAGTTAACACGTCTGCAATCATAAGACAAAGGAGGGTTAGTGTGTTATAGATTGCTGTGATGAGCCATAAATCCAGTGTCTTTATTAAGTCTGTGATTTTTAGTGTCTAAGACTTGGGGCTGGTCTACACTGGGGGGGGGGGGTCGATCTAAGATATGCAACTTCAGCTACGTGAATAGCGTAGCTGAAGTCAAAGTATTTTAGATCGATTTACCTGGGGTCCGCACGGCGCGGGATCGACGGCCGCGGCTCCCCCGTCGATTTCGCTACTGCCACTCGCTCCGGTGGAGTTCTGGAATCGACGGGGAGCGCGTTCGGGGATCGATATATCACGTCTTAACGAGACACGATATATCAATCCCTGATAAATCGATCACTACCCGCCGATACGGCCGATACGGCAGGTAGTCTGGACGTACCCTTGGTCTACACTACACAGTTAGGTTGACACAAGGCAACTTACATCGACCTAGGTATGGATATGTCTACACTTAAATTTCACTCCCATTGACATAATTGCCTTGCAATGCTGACTTAATAAACCACCTCCCCAAGAGGCATAGAATTAAGGTCAATGGAGTTAGGAAGAAGAGAAGGAGGAGAATGGGGGACAGGCGACTGGGGGATCCAGATGCGCAGCAAGCCAGGACATGTTTTTGACTCCACCACAGTCCAGCAAGTCCCAACAGTCGAGCAGGGGTGAACCTGATTCAGAGGAAGAAACCTCTAGTAAGTATGTCGTTTGCTTTGAAATTACAGGAATGGCACCTCCAAAAAAGCAGGACACATCTCTTAATTTTCTCTTTTTTACTAGTGGTAGAAGATGTACTGAAACAACCAAGAGAGATAGAGTTATCTGCTTTCCATTCCCCTCTAGAGTTAGACAGAGGGGGCTATGTGGAACAGTTTGTTTGTGGGCACTGGGACATCCTGTGAATCCTCCATAGAGATCTTGAAGAGACTTTCATGGACATACAGTCCAATCCTCTGCTGAAGGTTTCTGGGGCTGCCTTATTTTTCTGCCGTGGTCGGACACTTTCTCATGCGACTCAGCAATTCAGCAGGCACCATTGCAGTACACAGGCTAGCAGTGTACAGGCCTAGGTGGCATCGGGACACCAGCAGCAGCTGTGCTCTCTCTGCCTCTGTTACTGTCAGGAGTGAAATATCAGCTAAAATCATCACCACCAGTGCCAGTATTCAGTTCCATTGCCCTACACAAATATACTCATGCCTGTGAGCTATCCCCCACTCATTTCCCCAACCCCCGTTACACCCAAGGGCCATACTCACCATGTCTGGTGCCATAACTGGTGCCATGCTGTATCTTATAACTTTTGGAGATCAAGGGGAGTGAGTTCAGTATCCTAAATTTTCTATTGTGACAATGGTATCTGCAACTTCTCCCCCTTCACACATACAGAACGCCTGAGCCAAATAAGGAGGAGAAAGAAGAGGACTCAGGATGACATGCTCTAGAAGATCTTGGAAGCCAGTCCTGCATCAGAGAACAAGCCCAGGGCCTGGAGGATGACCCTTGCAGACAACATGGAGAAGGAAAGAGTGGAGAGGAGAAAGGCCCGGGAGTCCAAGCAGGAAAAGGAGAGGGAGAGGGAGATAATGGGGCTTCTCAGGCAGCAAAGAGATTCTGCGGACTGTGGTAGACATTCAGGTTCAAGAATTTTGTGCTCATGTTCCTCTGCAGCACATAGACAATTCAATGTTGGGACCTCCCTATACCCCCTCATCATTCCATATGGCAGCAGGAGCTGCTGGCTGCCCTATCACTCCACCCCAGGGGGCATTAAAGACAATCACAGCTGCACATACACTGACCTGTGAAAGACATGGTTGGTGTATGTGTTCTTGAAATGGAAATGACTGTTCCTTCCACTGCACAAGTTCTGTTCTCTTAATTTATTAAGTTTTCACCATCATCATCATGTTCCTATTACACCTCTGGTGTTTAGGGCAGTGACAAAGCTCCTCCACTCCTGTCTGTTTCTGGCAAGTCTTTCAATGGTTCACCAGCTGTGCCCCAAGTTTTTCAGCTCGGCTTCCACAGCTCTTCGGCATGTTGGTTTTGGGCGGCCTCATTTTTGCTTGCCTTTAGGTGTCCATCTATTGTTACTCTGGTGATGGAATCCATCCATCCTAAGCACATGACCGATCCATCTCCAATGCCTCTTGGTAATGATGGTGCTCAGATCCTCTTGGCTGCATTGTGTCAATAGATCTTGGTTTGAGATTGTTCTGGGCCAAAAGATACGGAGGATTTTTCTGAGGCAGGTTGTATGGAATGAAGAAAGTTTGGACGTGTCATACTTTCTCATTCCCCAGCATTCTGTACTATGAAGTAGTGTTGAAAGTATGCAGCTCTGATAAATCTTGAGTTTGGTTTTGGTGTTGTATTTTGATAATTTCCAGCTAAATATGAGTCAACAGTGTGATGCTGTTGCAAAAAAAGCAAACATAATTCTGTGATGCATTAACAGGTGTGTTGTGAGCAAGACATGAGAAGTCATTCTTCCTCTCTACTCTGCGCTGGTTAGGCCTCAACTGGAGTATTGTGTCCAGTTCTGGGCACTGCATTTCAAGAAAGATGTGGAGAAATTGGAGAGGGTCCAGAGAAGAGCAACAAGAATGATTAAAGGTCTAGAGAACATGACCTATGAAGGAAGGCTGAAAGAATTGGGTTTGTTTAGTTTGGAAAAGAGAAGACTGAGAGGGGACATGCTAGCAGTCTTCAGGTATCTAAAAGGGTTCATAAGGAGGTGGGAGAAAACTTGTTCATCTTAGCCTTCTATGGTGTTCCATGTGCTCGGTGTAATCCACTCCTTCCTTCTCTTCTGCCTGTAGCCTAGACAGGCTTCACTGCTCTGTTCATAAATTGCTGTTACTTTGTCCCACTTCTTGTTGATCTCCTCATCCGCATTCCCCATCTCTTCATCAAGGTCTGCAAGTGCTTGAAACCTGTTCTTTAACTGCAGAATGAAGGCTTTCTGTATTTCAAGGGACTTTAGCTTGTTAATATCATTACATCTATGTCCTTTGTTTGGTGGACCCACATTTCTCAGTTTTAGCTTGATGGAGGCTGTCACAAGGTGGTGGTTACTGTTTTTTTTAATTTGCCTGGTTCATGTTACAGAATAGAATTCTATTTTTGGAACATAATTCATTTTATTAGTTCACAACGTATGCTAGCTGGTGCTGAGCAGGTCTGACATCCACCAACTTCCAATTATTCCATTTTGTCCCAGAACCCATGCCATCATTTTCATACAATATTAATAGATGGATTGGCAATGTTACATTCCTACACACACAGCACTCACTACAAGATTCATACTGGGCTAAAAAAGAGCAAGGCCAGATAGAGCACACTACAGTAACACACACTACTCTGGCTCACTATTAAAATGGTCTTTCAAAGCTTCTCTGAGCCATATAACTCTGTGTTGAGCTCTTCTTATAGCCCTGGAATCTGGGTGTCAAATTCAGCAGACAGCTGCTCCATCTCCACCGCAGTGGAAACGTTTCCCTCTTTGCTTCACAGATATTATGCAGGATACAGAAGGCAACTACAACCATTGGGATTTTTTTCCCACTGAGGTCCACATAAGTAGACAATGCCAGCGATCCTTCAAATGACCAAAGGCACATTTAATTGTCATTATACACCTACTGAGCCTGTAGTTGAAGCACTTCTTGGTCTGTCAAGGTGGCTGGTATATGGCTTCATGAGTCATGGGAGTAAGGAGAGGCTGGGACTCCCAAGATCACTATTGGCATTTCAACATCTCCAGTGGTAATCTGCCAGTTGGGAAAGGAAGTTCCTGCTTGCAGCTTTCTGAACATGCCTGTGTTCTTAAAGATGAGCGTGTCATGTACCTTCCCTGACCAGCCCACACTTATATCAGTAAAGCATCCCTGGTGAACCACCAGCACTTGCATTACCATAGAAAATAAGCCCTTTCTGTTGATGTACCATGTGGCAAGGTGGTTTGGTGCTAAAATAGTGATATGCATGCCATCTATCTCCCCACCACAGGTCAGGAACCTCATTACTGCAAAACCATCCGCTATGTCCTCCACATTGCCCAGAGTCACAGTCCTGTGTAGCAGGAGATGATCAATGGCCCTGCACATTTGTATGAAAACACCCCTTTGGTGGATTCCGTGACTCTAAATTGATTCCTGACTGACCAGTAGCAATCTGGCATTGCAAGTTTCCACAGTGCAATCGCTACTTGCTTCTCAACTGTCAGTACGACTCTCATTTTGGTGTCGCTGTGCTGGAGGGCTGGGGTGAATTCTGCACACAGATCCAGGAATGTGGCCTTGCACATCCAAAAGTTCTGCAGCCACTTCTTGTTATCCCAAATTACAATTGTTTTGCTGGCCCAGAACCGACGTTCCACTGTCTGGAGCTGCTCCGTGAATGCCATCAGCAACCTTGAATTGTTTTTTCTATGTCCCACAGCAATCTAGCCTTCAAGGGACTCCTCATGTTCCCTGCGGCTCCTCTTATGGCTCTGCAAATAGTGCAGGATCAGGCTTCCCTTGCCCGCAAAGCTCATGACAATAGTGCAGAGCTGTGCAGGCTCCATGCTTCTGTCAGAGATGGTGGACAGTGAGGAAGGTTTTCAGGAATTTTGAAAAGAGGTACAAAATATTATGGGCTGCAGATTAAATTATTAAATGGAGAACACTGCATTATGGGAAGTTGAACCCATGCTCCCCGTCATCCCCGTGTGACTCATTTGGCCCCATGAGGCATTGCAAAAACTTCCCAAAACACCCTGTACTGGATGCTGGTGAGTTGCACAGTGGGATAGCTACCCACGATGCACTGATCTCTGTATCGACACAAGCGTTCCTGGTGAGGACACGCACTGCCAACACAAAGAATGTAGTGTGCACATGCACAAGCAATGTAATAACTGCCTAAAAAAGTTATGAATTTGAGCTCCCAGGCTTCTCTTTTGAGGAGTGTTTTTATCCATTTGTAATAGTTTTTCTTAGTAAATGTAAAGATGAGCTTTTTTTTTACTTTTGCACTTCATATCACAAGTTATGAGAGGTAGCATAATAAAAGCCTAGACTTTACTGCCTGGAGATATAATGCTCCTTATTCAAACAGGTATCATGAGACATAAACTTTAAATTAAGAGGTTGTGTTGCATATCCTTGAAATTCTTTTTTAGATTTAGAAATACATAAAGGTTCCTTGCTGCTCTTCTGCTATTTGATCAGATCTTTGCCAGCGGTGCTGCTGGCTGCAATATGAAACATAAGTATTGGACCAACTTTCTGCCTGTGTAAACTAGTGTAGCTCTATTGAGTTCAATGGAGCTCTGCTACTTTACACAGCTGAGGATCTGACCTATTATTTACAGTGCTCTTGCTGACTATATAGGCTATGAACTAGAACACTGTTCTTAGCCTATCCAAAGTCCATGGAAAAGCCTTTGGAGAGTGATTTCAGAAATATGTATGTCTCACGGTGCTGTGCAGAATCGCTTTGTCATGTTTATATTGGCCTGAATGCATTACATTTATCTAAAAACAGCATTTTGTGTATACTTTTGCAAAAGCACTGGAAAATTACCTGGTGCAGTGGGGGAAAAAAATCAGTAAAAAGTTTCCCTAGGCAATATTAAATGAAATATATGACAAATCAAAACCATAACATTTTATAAGCACAAGGTGGGGTTGCAAGTACCCTTGGCAGTGGAGGGTTAATACCGATTAAAGCTAGGTGAGCTAACAACTATACTACAGTAATTTAAGACTCCATTAGGTAATACAAAACACATTTTCTCAAGCTTACAGCACATTTTTGTCACCAGGAGCTGTGGGGGTTTGAAAATGTTCTACTGCTGGTTTTTCTAAATAAATGAATTACATGAGCAGGGGTGAAGTGTAACCTACTGTGACATGATTACATCATTTTGTGAGCTTGTCTTTTGGGAATCATGGGGGGGTAAATAGTGTTAGTTTGATGTTATTATCTCAGTGATAGGGCAGAAGTTAATAAAAATGTTAAATAGCATAGGGCCAAGTATGATCCTTGTGGGACCTCACTAGAAACATACCCATTCAATGTGGATTCCCCAATTACAGTTACATTTTAGACCTATCCGTTAGCTACCTTTTAATTGATTTAATATGTGCAATGTTAAGATCTTTTTAGTTTTTAATCAAAAGGTCACATGCTACCAAGTCTTTATCAACCAAATTTGTAATCTCATAAAAATCATTAGTTTTTACAGGATCTATCTTCCATAACCCATGTGGAGAATTACCCTCATTTAATTATTAAATGAGTCCCATATCAGCCACTCTATTATTTTGCCCAATATCAATGTCAGACTGACAAGCATATAATTATTAGGGTCATCCCATTAACTCTTTTTAAATATTGGCTTCCTTCCAGTCTTCTGGAACTTCTCAAGTATTCCAACACTTATTGAAAATCAACATTAATGGTCCAATGAGATTTTCAGCCAGCTCTTTTAAAACTCTTGAATGAAAGGTATCTGGCCCTGCTAATTTAAAAATATCTAGCTTTAGTACCTGCTGTATAACATTCTCCTGAGACACTAGTGAGATGGAAAGAGTTTTATCATATGATATGACTACATCGTGTGTTTTCAAATATAGAACAGAAATTGAATCTTTTTTTCCTTTTCTGCATTATTTTTGATAATTCTACGGTTTCCCTCAGTAATGGACATAATGTGACCATGCAGGGTGGGGGGAAGCTCCACCTCCATCCTCCAGCATGGCTGCCTTTTGGACACTAACATTTAATCCTATGCAGAATGAAGCCCCAGAGCTGCAACTACTACCTCCTCCAAACACATGGATAGGGAGGATCTGAACCAAAGCTTCTCCTCCCCATCCTCCACACGTTGGCCAGAAAAGCTGGTCTCAAATTCAAGCCATTTCATGGCTACAGTAAATTATTTCCCCAAACCTTCCATCCATCCCTCCTCAAACATCAGAGCAGGGAAGGAATTGTGACTCTCTGAGCTACAATTCTTTCACAGGTTTCTGCTTTGGTGACACCCCTCCCCCCCTTATTGAAGGATGTGGTAAGACTTAGCCCTCAACGTGCTGAGATATTAGATTGGTTTCCCTTGGTTTTTGTCTTTTAATCAAGCAACATAATGTTGTCCCTTCTGCTCTATTTTTATGTTACTAGAGCTGAATCAACGAAGTCACCCTTTGATTTTCTCAAATTGTCCTGGTAAAAATATTATTTCTCCATAATAAGGGTGGATAGTATGGATCTGATCCTCTTTCCTTGCTTTTGGGGTATTTGAATTTGTTTTCCTCTGCATTTTATTCACTGGCCAATAGTGAAGCAAGCTAAATAAATAAACTCCAAAAGATTGACTTCAAAAGGATATTTAAAGGGATAAAGATGAAAGGCTGCCAGTGAATATGGATATATGTAAAAAACAAACGAACAGACAAAACCTCTCTACCAATTCTAGGTTTTTATTAGTGGCACTGAATAGCTTAGGATTCTTTTGTTAAAACTATTTGGAAGCAGCCTTGACAGAATTTCTTAAAGCTCCTCCCTCCCCCCCATGAAGAGAGATGACATCAAGAAAGATGAGGATAAGTGCAACATTTTTAGGAGCATGATCACACAACCCTGGATCAATCCTGCCCTACAAAACAGTTCTTCACCCCAAATACTGATGTATGTAGATCTTCACTGAGTAAGTACAGTAGGATCATGCCAACAGAGTGTTGAGCACAGTTCAGGTGGCTTGTAGATCAGGTAGACAAAAGAAGAGGGCATCTTCTTACTACACAAAGGCTAACTCTATCTGCAGATACAGTGCTTATTTCCCACATAAATCTCAGTAAAATTCAACTTAGAATTCTATTCCTACTCTCAATGTAAAGCACGAGAATTAAAGCTACTGCTCACCTTGAACCTCCACATTAAAATTTCATATGATAAAATAGATGCAAACAGGATGTGCTAGAATTTCAGATCTATTTACTTATGAGTCTTTCCCTGCCGGGTACTTTTCCAGCACTTTATTATAATTTGTTTTCTTCCTTTGCCCTTTCTGGCCTCATGAATAGATAAGTGAATAAATAATTTGTAGGACCAGACAAATGGGAACATTGGTTGCAAAAATATTTTAGAAGATTGGAAAGAAAGTTAGATAAAAAGGAGAAAATATGTAGTACTGAAGACACTGATTAGAGGGAAATAAAATACTGTTCCCGTGAATAGCTAGTGGCTATACAGAGTAACATACATAACTGCTCTAATTCAAAGGTATACTTGAGAATCAGGCTTATCTATCTTGGCATTCTTTTTAAAGCTATAATACTAAGGGAAGTTATTTTCTGAATTATTTCACTGATAAAAATAATTATAATCTATTATACATAGTTGCTAATACCTTCTTGCACTTTCTTTTTTCTCTCTTGATAAATATTAGAAAGCAGAAAAGAATCTTAAGGCTCAGGTGTGCTTCTCATATTCCCCATTGACATAAATGGAACTACTCCTACAACAAGATGCTAGTCCACTTGAACAACAGTTTTTAACTACTATATCTATAGTAAATTGATTCCTGCCACCTATAAAAAGCATGTGCCTGATACTAGTTTTGTGGGGGCGTCAGTAGTATTTAAAGATGGGACTGAGCTGTGAAGTTTGGATCTGCATCTGAATTTTGTCAGACTGCAGGAATGCTTGAATGATTTGCTTTGAGTCAACCCCATTTCTTGTAATAATCCACTGTAATTTGTATTTATAATATCTTATTTTTGACATCTTGGCAAACTGTACAAAAAAAGTCAATAATCAGTACATGTAAAATGTCAGTTTCCATCATAACAATGTGACATTAAAACATGTTTAATTTTGGGTTTAAATGTGCAGATGGTAGTAATATTCCTAATCTCAAAAGGCAAAGAGAGAGGCAAGTGATTTTGATGACATTTATTCATAGTAAAGTATGAAACAATCATTGGCCTTCTGTTTGAGTAATGCATAGTGCAGGGAGAAGCATATCACTCACTATGAGCCTGATCCTGCTGATCTGATACGCTGTCATCAATGGTGGTTTTTCCTGCACAAAGATGGCAGGATCAGTCCCTTTTCAGCAATTTAAGTCTTATCTTGATGTAAGAGCAACCATAAAATTGGAGTCTATTCTCAAACTGAAGCATAGATACAATTTACTGAAGCGTAATGAGTAGTATGTAGATATCCAAGCCCCAATTCAACAAAACCCTTCAGTATGTGCTTAAATTTAAGCACATACTTAGGGAATTAACTGAATCAGAACCAGGTAGAGAAAGAGGCTTCTGTGTTTGGCAAGTGGCAGCCAATAGCATGAGATAAGATGGTATAATGTCAGTAATAGAATAATTTGTTTGTGGGCAATGGCTGTGAGCATTTCAACATCAGCATTTGGAATGTTTTGAAATCTTTGAGGACAGGGAGATGCTAGAATATTGTGCAGCAGACTAGTCAGGAAATTATAAAAGCATGAATTATGTTTGTGTCTCCTAGTCCTAACTGCCCATTAGCTTACACGTCTCCCTCTCTCTTTCTTGCTGTTAACACTGGGTGCAATTTTTAGAGGCTATAATGAACACATGATTTTCACTTGATCTTTCAAAAACTAATTAAGATTAAAAATAACCTCTTAAATTTTAACAAGTGTTGAAAAAGTAAACATAACTACACTGAAGTGGGAGAAAACACAGGTGCAATGAAAAGAAGTCTTGCGGCCATGTTAAAAATTGCTTCAATTTTATCAATTTTAGCGGCCAAACATGTCTACACTGCAGTCAGAGATATAACTGCAGCATGTGTAGACATACTCGAGATAGCAACACCAAAGCAGTGAAGCCGTAGCAGTGTAGTCTGTACAAGCCCACCCAGGACCCTGGGTACTTACTCAGGCCGGTAGCCTGTGCAGAAATCCATGCTGCCATGGCTTCACTCATATTGGTACCCAAACTAGCTAGATTAAAGCATATGCCCATATCACACCCCAACTGCAATGTAGAGATACCCACTGAGATGGCACAGAGAATGCTTCCTGTATATGGTAAGAAAAAGCAAAACTTGTTATAATGAGAATGTGTCATAATATTTTTTTAATTTAAGTCTGTGGATACATATGGATGCTGCAATGCATATTACCAAGGACCAAATCCTGAAGAACAGCCCACTGCTAATGAATGCATTTAATACATAGATTTCTAAATAATGTAGTTGCACTGCATAGAGAAAGGTCTGAGCTATAATGAAGCTGCCTTTGACAACTATCCAGAATTCTTGCCAGCCCAATAAGATTCCATGATTGATAGTGGGGAATGCAGGTAAAAAATCCAACAATATTAACAAAAGAAATCAGAAGAACCATACAAATCATTGTAAGGAGTAGTTAGTGAAAACGGTACATCATCACAAGAGGACAAATATTTTAAATAGTGGTGCAATTTTAGGCATGTAAGGTGAATCTTCAAAGACAAGTGGTATCTTGTCAACTCATGGCCTAATTATGTTCCATTTCCTCATAAGTGGTTGATTTATGTACTATTATTACCGTAGATATCCTGATAGCAATTGCTGTTCTCTAAGCATCTTTTGTAAATTAGAAATGAGAACAATCCTGAATCTGAAGAACTTTTCATCAGAAACATAAATGGATTGCACAGGGAAGAGAAGGAGTAGGAAAAGGGGGGTATAGAAAATGGCTGTTTTTGTTTACAAGAACATCTTCCCATCAAGTGTCTGTGGAAATATAATTTCCATTTTGCCTTAAAGATCAGTCAATGTTGCTTAACACAGATTCTTCCTTGTCAAACATTTCACTTATTCTGCATGCTGCAGACAGCTTAATAAGAGGTATTTCACCCTTAGAATGTTGCTGAAGTTGTGTGTCATTTTCTTTCCATTTCAGATGACATTTGTTGAAGCAAGAGGACCAGACACCTCATAAGCAGTATCACCCTCAGTAACTTTAACTCTTTTCATGCTGCTGGCCTGACAACACACATGAAGATCAAATTGGATACATTTTTCATTTATGAAGATCCATTGGTGATTGCTTAAGGGTTCTTAACAGTAATGGATGCTTAAAAAAAAAGAAAAGAAAAAGTATAACCATTTGTTCTCTTGTCTCATTGAATAACTGAAACCAAAGGGCTCTAAGATTGCAACACATGGATGTAAGAACAATATCAACCAGAGTTGTCTTATCCTTTGCAACATATATTATAATGAGCTTTCCAACAGATTCACATGCAATACTGTATCCTGATTTGCCAATAATAATACCTTACTCTTATATAGCACTTTTCATCAGTAGCATTTTACATATTATCGATGGGGAAGCGGAGGTAGAGAGAGGTGAAATGACTTACCCAAGGCCATCTAGCCGGCCAGTGGCAAAGCAAGGAACAGAAGGTGAATCTCATTTCAATGCTCTAAACACTACACCAGATTACATATTTGATGTAACCTTCTAATCTTCTATATTGTCATGGTATACTTGAGGTTGTTCAAATTATTGTTTTCCTGCTGCAAATGGATTTTCTAGTTTTAACAACTTAATTTTCGTGTATGGATTTTTATATACCACTCCTATGTATTGTCACCGTTTTAGCTACTCCATACCTCAGAGACTAGCAAGTGTTAAATTGTTCCCTTTTAACAGTGCTGAGGTTTCTAATCTCTTTTTCTTATGTAACTGCTTCATATTTCCAATGACCCTCTTAACCTTCCTTGCCGTGCTTTCACCCTCCACTTTAATATCCTCTGCTCTGCTGGTCTTTCCCCTTTAAAAGATTAAAAAAAACACTTTTGGCTCCACCTGCCTCTCCTGCATCTGTTTTCTTTCCTTCACCACTAAACACATCAAATGTGCTG
Source organism: Terrapene triunguis (assembly GCF_002925995.2). Lineage (NCBI taxonomy): Eukaryota > Metazoa > Chordata > Testudines > Emydidae > Terrapene > Terrapene triunguis. The sequence continues at coordinate 46,350,197 of NW_020664419.1, read as the reverse complement.
CCTGTAACCATTGATTCAAGTTCCTCTCCTGTGTCTCATCCAGCATGCCTTCCATCCTTCCCACTCCACTGAAATGGTTATCACCCAGGGCTCTAATGAGCTCAGCTCATGGCTTCTCTTCCATGCTTATCCTCCTTGACCGTTCCACTGCCTTGTACATCACTGATCATGCTTTTCTTGCTGATATCTTCTTTTCTTAGCTTTCATGACACAGTCTCTTCCTGGTTCTCCTCTGTGACTATTTAGTATCTCTTTTGACTGCTTCCTCTGCACTCATACATTTTCCATTTCCAGTTCTGCAGAGAAAATCTAGGGCAATAGCTAAACTGCATGCTTCCCCGGGGTTTTGTCTGTGTACTGCTAGCACATGTACCCCATACCTGCGCCAAGTGTCATATACCAAATGGCTAATGAGGGCACACTGTGTCCACACTACTCTTTTTTGGAACATAATGGGTAGTGCTACCGTTTCAGAGGCAATATCCCAGAGTCCTGTGTGTCACAGAAGACACTCTAGGAACTGCATTGTTGCATATTGCTGGTATTGTATGGCAACTTCACACGTTTGGTGATGGCAGTTCAAGCTCATCTCTCCCTTCTGCCAAAATGTGTTGGAAACATGGAGCAAGTCCATGACGGTGTGATTTTGCATGGAGTGCTGGTTTCCAGTGGAGTCATAACCCTTCCTGCCAAAGCCCAGGAAAAGGTATTTATGCTGATTGCTAATGAAACAAGCTGTGATGTTGTTCTGAAACAAGGGCAGAAGATAGCAGACCTCTCTGAGCCCAAAACCATTTTGAAACCTCAATGTGAATCTGAGGCTCCATCCTGAAAAGTTTGACTTTGGGGATTCACTGTTGTCTGAGGAGTGGAAGAGGAAGAAACTTTGTAAAAGATCCAACATAGTCTCACTTCATGAGTGGGATGTGCACAAGGAGTGGAACACATCAAACTACAAGGCTCACGACCCTTCAGGGAGTGATTAGGAAGATTGCTTTCTCAAAGATGGAGTACGTGCAGCAGCATCTTCAGGAACTGATTGCAAATGGCATCACTGCAGAATGTTGCAGCCCTTATGCCTCCCACATTGTGGTGGTCTGTAAGAAGAATGGGAGAATCACTGTAGTTGACCAGTACATCAGGAGTTGAGTACAAGATGTCTTGGACTGGACTGTTTGCTGTGGTAAGCCAGTGGTTCTCAGTGTTGAATCTTTGAAGTGGATACTACCGGATCCCTCTTGGAGAAGAAGATAAGGAGAATACAGCCTTCATCTGTCAATTAGATTTTTATCAGTTTGAATGCATTCCCCAAGGAATTTCTGGAGCACCTGCCACATTTCAAAGTCTTATGGAGAAAGTAGTGGGAGACATGAACTTATTGCAAGTCTTGGTTTATTTGGATGACCTGATTGTGTTTGGAAGAACCTTGTAAGAACATGAAGAAAGACTTCTTAAAGTGCTAGACTGGTTGGAAACCTATGGACTGATGCTTTCAACTGATAAATGCCAATTCTGCAGAACATCAGAAAAGTACATGTGTCACATTGTTTCCCAAGAGAGTGTGAGTACCGATTTAGATAAAATAGAAGCACTCACTACATGTCTACACCCAAGTAATTACAGAGAGCTGAAGACCTTTCTCAGATTATTGGGTTGGGGCTCAAGCTGGCTCTGTTTTGTATCGTTAAAAGGAACTTCTAGCTTTTGAACCTGGCCCTTGTTGCTGCCAACTCTACCTGGCAGAAGGATTACATATGGAAAATGCATGAAATAATATTCAGCAACATCAACAAAACCACCTATTTTTGTGAGAATTTCCCATATGCGGTCATGGTATTTGTATTCCTATTTGATTGGCATGCACAAACATCAGTCATTAAGGTGTCAACAGCATCCTCTGTAGAATAAAAGAATAAAAAATGGGAACTAGCAACAGGGCGATGTTACTTATATGAGGGAAGATCCAGTCAGGCCAATCAGTTATGATTATTTATTTGCATTCCAGTAATGCTTAGAGGCCTCAACCAAGATCAGGAGTCTGGGCACTCCAGCTTGCCATGTAGACAAGCCTATGGCGTACACTGCTATTGTCCTGTTGATTCACACTCTGGCTTGTTGTGCATTGTTTCATTGTGTAGAAAAGCCCTAAGAGAAAGTCTCTTCCCCCAAAGAGGTTACAATCTTAATAGACAAGATAGATAAAGGCAGAATTGTTTTTTATCCTTCTTTTACAGATGAAGAACTGAGACGTTAAGTGATTTGTTCAATGTCATACAGAAAGTCTGTATCAGAACTGGATATTGAACTCAGAGCTCCTAAATCCCAGTTCAGTGCCTTAGACACAAGACCACCTTCCACACTTTATTTAGCACTCCCATACAAATCTGTGTGCCAAGTTTCATGGTTTGTTTTAAAATCGACACCAGTCCAGTGGACAGTGCCCTAACTACAGATGGTGCCAGATACTAGTTCTTATCTTTCCATTGGGAATTAAAGTAGCATCTAGGAAAGTTAGACTTACTAGAATGCTATTGGCCAGTATCTAATAACTTGTGACTGCTGAAGTTCCTTGCAATCAAGTGGGCCTATATTGGATTTCATAATAGTGTGCCTTTATTGCTGTTATATATAAGACAAAGGCCTTCACTGGATCAGAAATCCTAAACAAGTCTATGAACAACATTGATATAATTGAATTAGTGGCATTACATACGGGATACATTTATTTTATTCAAATTTGTTCACTGTGCCTATCCCATGCTTTAACTAAGCACATGGGAAACATTCAAAAAAAAACATTTAGAAATGTATGTAAAACAGTTTATTTAATCCTGTTTTCTCTTCTGTAATCTGGGTTTCTCATAATTAAAGTGGTCAATGGCAGTGTTCAGTTGTTTTAAAATTGTATTAATTTGTTGGAGCAGCCTACTTTGGCATGTGTGCTCATCCAGAAAATAGAGAACATAAAATTCAATGACTTCTTCCCACAGACTCAAACAAATTTAAGTTACTCGTAACATTAATTTGCAGATAAGTGGCAGACATAAATTACTTTAACTTTATAGATAACATGAGGCAAACATATGGATGGTGGAGAGTATTTGGAAAAAGTTTGAATCCTGTAAAACTACAATAATCAAACTCTACACAGGTTATGCCAGGAGAACCTCTTCAATACTGTTATGTCTAGGTCTTGGCACCACTTTCCAACAGAATGTCCATTAATATGAATGGCACTTGTTACAATATCCTGGGCTCAATGGATCCTATCTGAGTAGTGCATATCCTATATTGTATGCACAGTACAGAAATTTTTATGCCATTTCATATTCAAGTGATTTATGGGAACTGTCACAGGGCGGGACTCACCCCTGCAATGCCTCCTGTTGGTCGTCTCAGGGAATTAGCATTTCCAGCTTCCGGAGCGTCCTCTGCAGGCCGGTGTCCCGCTGCCGCTGCCCCCGGGTCCCTCCCAGGACCCGGTGCCCCTTGTCTTTGGGGTGCTGCCCCCTGGCAATACCCCTGCAGTCTCAGGGTCTCCCCACCCAGGGGAACCCCCAACCCTCTATCCCCACCTTGCCTCAGTCGTGGGCTACTGCCAGTCACCATCTAGCCTCCACTCACTGGGGCAGACTGCAGTGTAAAAGCCACTCATCATAGGCAAGGGGAGTTTAGGACCTGCTGCCTCTGCCTACCCATGGGCTGCCCCCTGCAACCCCAGTACCTAATTGGCCTTTCACTAGGCTGCAGCCTGGGGGATTTCCGGGCCAGAGCTCCCCAGCTCCCTTGGCCTTCCCCCAGCCTGCTCCACTCCAGGTACCTTCTCTCAGCTCCCTGCAGCCAGGTCCCTCCCTTTCAAAGCTAGAGAGGGTCTTTACCAGCTCCTGGCTCACTGGCCTTTTATAGGGCCAGCTGTGGTCTGATTGGGGAGAGGCCGCAGCTATGGCTGTTTCCCCAATCAGCCGAGGCTTGCTGCTTTCCTAGCAGCAGCCCTCTCACAGCCTCAGACCTCTCCCAGGGCTGATTTCAAGCCCTTCAGGGCAGGAGCGGGTGATCACCCCGCTACAGAACCTACTTTTAAAATAAAATAAAGTTAAAAGAGCTCATTGCTATTATGAAGAGCAAAATGACAGATCAATAACCTTAATGAAGCAATACTTAAGGCACTATATAAAGAGCCTGCCTTTTATAGGATACTTATTGCAGATGTAAACAAAACATAAAAAGGCAACTATTCGGGAATTTAAGTATCTAGCTACAATCAAATAAATGTAAACAAAAATGTGAATTTCTTTCTTGGCGAAGATACAGATGATGTGATAAGCACTAAAATATATCCTCTTGTTAGTGGGAAATATTGCAGCATGCACGTTTTGTAGGGCTGGCTCCAGGCACCAGCGAAGGAAGCAGGTGCCTGGGGCAGTCAATAGAAAGAGGCGGCAGTCCGTACGTTATTGGGGCGGCATATCCGGGTCTTCGGCTGAACCGGCAGCAGCTCAAGCGCTCCGCTTTAGTCTTCGGCGGCAATTCGGCGGCGGGTCCTTCACATCCTCTCTTCCTCTTCGGCAGCACTTCAGCGGCAGCTCAATTGGATTTTTCTTTTTTTTCTTTTTTTTCCCCTTTGTCGCATGGGGTGGCAAAAAAGCTGGAGCCGTCCTTGATGTTTTGGGTTTCAAATGTTTTGATACCTAAATAGAAATACTATTACTACTAAGTTCATGGATTTTATGGCCAGAAGAGACCACTATGATTGTCTAGTCTGACCTTCTGCATAACACAGGTGAAAGAACCTCATCCAAAGTAATTTCTGTATGAAGCCCATAACTTCTGTTTGTGCTATAGGATATCTTTTAGAAAGATATTCAGGCTTGATTTAAAGACTGCAAGTGATGGAGTATGTTGTTCAGTCCCTCACTATTCAAACTGTGCATCTTACTTCTAGTTTGAAATATTCTAGCTTCAGCTTCCAACCATTGGATCCCATTATGCCCAAGGAGGAGGAATCTTTTGGCAAAGGGGGCCTGTAATAGGAAAAAATAATTGGGTTTTAACCCTTTTTGCTTTTTATTTTTACCTTTTAGTAAAGAAGGCCAGAAAGGTTTTTAATAAGATATATTAGGAAAGCCAAATCTTGTCTTTTTGTTTTTGTTTTTTGGAGGGCTTCTTGTATGATTTAGAGATGTGGATAAGGATTGGAGCAGGACTGGAGAATCTTTAATAAAGAAAGTTTTTTTCAAAAGAGTTTAGATGAATTGGATGTTAACAAAACAAACAAACAAACAAACCCAAGGGAAAAAAACAGGGGGCTTTAAACACTTTGATTAAAAATCACTTCCTGTTTCAAAGAATTGGGTTCTGCTTACAGTGTCTTTGTGACAAACACAATAGTTCTCCAGTTGTCTGTAGAATCTCCCAGGAAAAAAAACAGGGTAGACAAGATCTGAACTTCCAATGTAAAAAAATAAGTAGGAAAAATCCTTCTTGCCTCCTTTAAATGTCATAAAGGTGTATACACAATTTTTGTATCAATTTAACTATATTGCTTTAGAAACAGATACAGTTAAGGCTTATTTCAAGCTATACCTATATAAATACATTTCTCGTATACCAGCATAACTGTGTCCATGCTACTGGACTGTATGGCTTTAATTGTATTGACTTCTAAGCTAATATAGTTATAGTGGTATGAAAACTGCATGTAGACAAGCCCAGGGAAGTAAAACTGGATCCAAACCCAATGTTTTTATCCTCTGAAAGTCTCCTTTGTATAAATATATATATGGATATTCAAAGTAAAATTTTCAAAAACTTGAAAGTGACATATGAACTTAAGTCTCATTTTAAAGAGTGATTAAGTTCTTATGAGCTTAGGGGCTGGTCTATACTACTGCTAAAATTGATGTCACTTACGTCACTCAGGGATGTGAAAACGACACCCTCCTGGGCGATGTAAGTTGCATCCAGAGGCGGCCCTAGACTAGCTGCCAGCAACTGGTGCCCTAGGCGAACCATGCAATTGGCGTCCCCACCCCCAAACCCCAAGGGCAGATCTAGGCTGAGGTTTTTGGTAAACGGGGAAACATTTTGCCCCTTTTTTCCTTCTAATGTTTTTTAAGCGTTTTTTTTTTAAAACACAGGCTTAATTATTCGGTTTGTCCGTCTGTTCAACCAATGTTTCTGAGATCAGATAAAATAGAGACATGAAATTTTCAGAATAGATTTGTACATGTCAGCTAGATAATATTTCAGTCCAATTTCAAATAAAAATGCATTAAAATGTTAATTATAATTTTTTAATTACAAATCCAAAATCATCCATTACATTATCCTGCTTTAACTGCCATTACCACCACATCCAATATAGAAAGAAATAAGAAAACTCTTCAATGAACTTTAACCTGTATTTACAAAACACTCAGAATAAAAAACACTCTGTGCTCTTAAAACATGACTTTACTTGCTTTAAGTTTTGAAAATTCAGTCACTGGTTCTTTTAGATCCAGTTTTCCAGCTATTTCATGCTCTATTGACATTGTGGCAAGTCCAACAAGTCTCTCTTGCACCATTGTTGAACGCAGATATGTTTTTATCAATTTCAACTTTGAAAAGCTACGTTCCCCACTAGCTATGGAAACTCGCAAAGTTAAAATGCGTAGAGCTATAAAAATATTTGGAAAACAGTCTGAGAGTTTATTTTCACAAACAAACTTCAGTACTTCTTCAGGACTGGAATGTTTCTTAAGTCGTCTTGAAAAAGCCTGAAGCTCACTACACAAATCTGTAGCATCAATGTCTTTTGAATTTTCATGAGTCAATGCCAACTCCAGTTTTATACAAAATTCTCTTATCTGTTTTGCTGTTTTCTTTTGCAAGCTTTGGATATCATATAGAAAGCCAAATAATGACTCTACCTGCTGCATCTGTTGAAATCTTTCATCAACGTGAATAGTATCAAGGACTGCAAAGTAGAAATTCACTTTGGCCTTGGCTACACTTGCAGCTGTACAGCGCTGTGAGGTAAACCTGTCTTCGTAAAGCTGAGTAGGGAAAAGCGCTGCAGTCTGTCCACACTGACAGCTGACAGCGCAGTGGTGTGGCCACACTTGTAACATTTGCAGCTGTGTTGGGAGCGGTGCATTATGGGCAGCTATCCCAGCATTCATGTGGCTGCAACGTGCTTTTCAAAATGGGGGGGTGGGGTGGATTGTGACAGGGAGTGTGCGGGGAGAGAGAGTGCTTTTTGGAGCATGTCAGCTCTCTATTTTGCAAGTTCCGAACTCCCGGCCTCCTGCTCATTCATTTACTCACTCAAAGCAAGCTGCAAATTGTTTGCTTTTCTCTGTGGTACGAGCTTTGAAACCGGCACTTCCGCATTCCTGCAGCCGGTCACAACAATGGAGAGGATTGGCCACTTGACAAGGTGATTAGTACAGCGCTGCAAGCATTTACACTCACACCTGTGAGTCGTAGCCACTCCGTTGCAGCTGTTATTCCTCTCGGGGAGGTGGAGTACCTGCAGCGGTGTACCCAGGGAGATACAGCGCTGCAAGTGCCCTGCCAGTGTGGACGGGGAGTGAGTTACAGCGCTGGGGGAGGCTTTACAGCGCTGTAACTTGCAAGTGTAGCCAAGGCCTTTGAAGCTTTGTTTTGGGTTCTGAATGGGTGTGTCTCATCCTTCATACGAAAACTGCTGTTTCTTTTGCCGAATGCAAACTGGCTCTGGTTCAAATTCTGTAGGAAAGTCTATTTCTTCAGCAAGCTCGAGAAAAATCTACCAGTGTTCTTTCAAACCCTTCATCACTTCTGAATTCCTCCAGAATATTTTTAGTTTGCTACAGTTTTTGAATAGCAGAATGTATGTTCAAGTTCTTTTCCTGAAGCTGGTTACTAGTAAGGTTAATCTCGAAAAGATATTATACCGCAAAATGAGAGAAGTCACAAATTTGAACTTGGGAAGGCCATTTGCAAGAGCTTCTGCATCTGAACATGCCGTATTGCCAGATGATCCAGTAAAGGTAGTATCATCAGAAATTTCAATTAGGGCATCATAAATGTTTCCAAGTTCATAGTGAAGAGGCTTCAAAGCATCAACGCGACTCTCCCATCTTGTCTGACTTAGTGGTTTCACAGTTAGAGAATTCACATGGCAAGTTAGAATCTCCCAGTGGCGTGTTAAGCCTGAGAAAAACACATAAACACATTGCCCCATGTCAAAGAAACTGCTTGCCTCCAAACAGCATCTAGCAGCATCATTGACAACCAAATTCAGAGAATGCGCACTGCAAGGAATGAAAAAGGCCCTAGGATTGATTTCCATCATTCTCCTTTGCACACCATTGTCTTTACCCTTCATATTACTCTCATTATCATAGCCTTGGCCACATAAGTTTTCAACAGATAATGACATTGTTTCAAGCTCTTGTAGAATAGTTTCAGTCATAAATGCTCCAGTCGTGTCCTTCAGTAGTATGAAACCCCCAAAATGTTCCTTTATGAGCACTTCAACATTATCTTCATCTGCAGACTTTTCCATATCCACAAAATGAATGATCATGATCATTTGTTCAACATGACTCACATGTGATGTACAGTCCAGTATTATTGAAAAGTATTTTGCAGAATGGGAAGCTTCTACAATTTTTTTTTGATGGCATTTGCTAGGATTTGAATCTGTTCATTCTGCATATTTTTTCCTAAGTAATGAACCTGTGTTTCATGATCAGTTATTTTACATAGATTCTCCTTCATGACTGGATCAAACAAAGCTAGGTATTCAACAAATTTTAAAAAGTTTCCATTACCTGGAGTGTATAATTTTTCATTTCTACTGCGGCCGCGGAATGCTAAATTTTGCCCATCGAGAACACTCACTAAAGCAATCAGACGCTCTAATATTTGTTGCCAATATTCTTCTTTTTCCTTGATCACAGGTAAATTTTCTTCATCGATAGTTTTTCCTTTTTTCAATCGTAATTCAAGTTCTTTCCAATTTTGAAAACATTCCAAATGTTCTGTACTTCTTTCACGTGAAGAGAGAATTGAAGATATGTTTTTCCAGTCCTTCAAACCATTTTCAGTAAGTGATGTACCAATTGCTTGATTTCTAAACAACTTGCAGCAAAAGCAAAATACAGAGTCCTTCGACACTGAATATTGTAACCTGTTTCGATGAATTTCTTCCCCATTAATGAGTTTCCTCTTGTAATGCTGAGCAGAGAATTTTCTTTTATTTCCATCCTTAGGGAAGGGAAATTCATTAACTTGTTCAGGTCCATGTTCCATGAGAATTTGCTGCACACTGTCATCACATCTGGGCCATGAAGCTGGGTCCCCATACTGTAACTTGTTTGTAACTTCCTCATCCTTTCTTCCTTCTACTTCATTTACTTCAATTTCTGCATGTCTCTCTGAAGGTGAATAAATTTTCTCCACTTCCATATCAGTCTGATGCTGTGAGCTGCCTTCATCTAGAAGTATATTTCCATCATCTTGAGTTTCCAAACTGCTTTTTTGTGGATGTGAGCTAACCTCATCTTGAAGTAATATACCTTCATCTTGATGTTCCAAACTGCTTCCATGCAGATGTGAGCTAACCTCCTCTCTAAGTAAAATTCCTTCATCTGGATGCTGTGAATTGCTTCCATCTTTATTTGGATTAAAGAGAAAATATTTCAGGAAGGATACCTGCTGTTTTGCTTGGTCCTTTTTCTTCTCAGCCTTTCATTTATGATACTCAGTTCCTGAGGGTTTTCTTTTTCCTCTTTCTGCCATGGGGCATTTGAATATTGTTATGTAATGTGCTCCCGACTGCAAGCATTATAGCGTTAAGGATGGCTGACATACCACATGGTTAGCGATTTAAATCACATTTCAGCCATCCCAATACATCCTTTCACTTCTTAAAGGTTCAGTGATTAGTAACATACACTCACCTATTAAAACAGTTAGTTACAGTGTTTACACGGAAACAAAATGACCTTTTTCGACGTTATAACATGACACTGGTTGTTTGGAAAGTAATCCCCTTCCTCACGGTTACCCACTTGGAGTCTGACATCATCACTTTCGTAATCTATTAAGCGTTAATGCTGTTACTTTTCTTTATGGACTTTATTTATTACATGTGAACCAGTTATAACAAAGAAAAGTCATAATTATACAGCCCGATAATAACGATAAGATTTAATAATGCTTAAAGATACTCACATTTTGGATTTATAATGCTAAAAGACTTTATTCTTTATTCTTTGGCACCAAGAAACACAATTTTCCACAGTATTTGCTCAATTCATAACCATCTATCTGCAATGTGTGTTAAAATGACCATTTGACATGTATCAACTCGCGATATCTCCACTCCACATGAATTTTCGGCAATGCAACCTTGATGTATATTCGAGTTACGTGCCACTAGCATTGCAGCTCTTGCAACTGGTGGATGTGTTTCATTGTGGCTGAGTTATTTCTTATCAAAATTGTGGAGTGGGTCATCTTGACCCTGTCGCAAATTGAGAAAAAAATGTCGCTAAAATATTATATATTTTTGTAGTAAATAAAATATTTGACATATTAATAAATTCTCAGAAATGTAGAGAAATGAATTGTAATTCATATGCCCTCTGTACGCACATGGGAATTGAAATAACCCTCGATTTGGCGCTCCACTTAACTTGGCACCCTAGGCAACTGCCCTATGTCAGCGGGAGAGAATCTCCCACCAACATAGCTTCCGCCTCTCGCAAAGCTGGAGTAATTATGCCGATGGGTGAGCGCCCTCCATCGGCATAACATGTCTTCGCCAGACACAGCTGCGTTGATGTAGTGTAGTCTTGTCCTAGGTCTTAGTGAAAGTCAATGGGACTTAGATACCTAAACCATTTAGGCACTTTTACCCGTAGACTCAAGAATTAAAGGGTATAACAGAAATAACAGCTTTTGAATAGAAACTTACAAAAATTACTGGGATCAGTTCTTAATAGTTTACCCCAACCTTCAATTTCTTGCTTTCTTTGCAGCAGAGGCAAACTCCAGTTAGTATAAACTATATTATATTTGCATTAATATGTATAACTTTATTTCCAATGTCCTATGCAAAAATATAATATTTAACAATACAACTCTGCAGTAAAAATCAAAAAAGGTAAGCTAGAGTCAGGAGTATATATTCAACATTCTGAGAACCTCTTGAGCTGCATACTGTTCCCACTAGCATTACTGGGCCAAGTCTAGCACTAGTGTAAAAGGCTGTCACTGACTTCAGTGGGAATTACACCTGTGTATATCTGCACTGAGTTTGTTGCACTGAGTGGTGCTCATCAAAGTGTGCAAATCATATGCAAGATTCAAAAGATGGAGAATGAATTATTATTATGTGCAGGGTTGTGATGGCCAGAGAAAGGCAACTTTCCCCAGCTCCAGGGCTGCGGCTGCTGGGGAGAAATGGCCCTCCTTCCCAGCCCCAGCTCAAGGGCTGCTGCCGTGGGGAAGAGAGGGAGAGACACTCCTCTTTCCCAGCCCCAGCTTGGGAGCTGCCCCCAGTGGGGGAGAGAGGGAGAGACACTCCTCCTTCCTAACTCCAGCTCCGGAGCTGCCATGGCAGGGGAGAGAGGGCACATCCATCGCATTAGAAAAGTAAGACTACTGATATTAAAATATGAGTTATGTGCTTTTATTTGTAGGCCCAAAAAACGTTAATTATTTTTTTTTATATAGCGCTTTTATCCAAAGCACTTTACAATAGTTTGCTAACAGTACAAACAACATTTGGAAAGATCATTAAGTGATCCGCTGAGACCCTCAGCAATTTTCAAGTGGTCCCCCAAAAAAAAGTTTGAGAACCACTGAGCTAGAGCACTGACTGCTATAAAATGTTATCATTTTAATGCTACATGTAACAATGGAGAAGAATCTGTGGTTTATATGACATATGAGCCCATAGAGGCCCTAGGCTTCCAAACAAGCTGAAATGTGCATTCTTGATTTTACACAGCATGTGCTCCCTACCACTAATGCAAACGACTGAAAAAGTATTGCTATATTACCTCTCCTCGAGACTTTTCTTATTTTAAATCTTATACATGCTGTCTGTAAACTTTTGTCAGCTACTGTATCTACAGCCCAAATAGATAACCAGTATCGAACCTTTAAAATGGATTTTTTTTAAGAAAGACTGTGGCTTCTTGTTCAGATTTTCAAAGCTGGTTTAAAAACACCACTCCCATTGAGATTAATTGGAGTGATGTCAATGGGAGTTTTGTGGCTGAATCCCTTAATCCGCTTTGAAAATCTCCATGTCTAATTTTCTGTGCAACTTTAAATAGGGGATGCCATCCAAATAAGAGCTTTTTCTCTTAGCTGTAATTACTTTCCTCCTGAGACCTGCCTGATTAAGCTGGATTGCTTAATAAAGGTGGTCACTAATTAAGGGTGATTAATAAATGAAGGACTGGAGTGTGATATTCCCCTTTTGTAGATGGGAATGGCAGAGGCAGGAAGGGAAAAGAACAATATTCACCTCAGTATCGATGTAATCCTAGGTGTTAGCTCACAGGGTCTGTAATAGTATAAGGGAAGTAAATGAGCAAATCAGTCTTAATTCAGTAGGAATAATTCATTAACTAATCCTTGTCCCTTGGCCTATCAAAGGTAAATCCCAGACTAACTACTTTTTTGTTCCTTCCTCCTTCCTAGTCTCTGGCAAGGCCCCTAGAGAAAACCTGCCTTAATGGAATATCAAGCTGAATACCTTGCCTAGAGATTTACCTTGGCTTCTTATTTCATTCCTGTTCCTGTGTTCATTTACAAGTTACCATTGCTTTACAACAGTGGTTCTCAAACGTTTGTACTGGTGACCCCTTTCACATAGCAAGCCTCTGAGTGCGACCCCCCCTAATAAATTAAAAATACTTTTTTATATATTTAGCACCATTATAAATGCTGGAGGCAAAGCAGGGTTTGGGGTGGAGGCTCACAGCTCATGACCCCTCATGTAATAACCTTGCGACCCCCTGATGGGTCCCGACCCCCAGTTTGAGAACCCCTGCTTTACAAGATTCAGTTCAGAGAGAAGTGGTCTTAGTGTTACTCTTGTAGATAAGGAATAAAAAAAGTTGGAAAATATATTTTACTGGACAAACTTCAAAACCAAACCAAACAAAGCCAAGTAAAACAGCTAAACTGTGTGGAATCATAGGACCAGACTCTAAACTGCACCTCAAAGAAGGTGCAGATAAAGGTGTCTGAGCCACCTTTGCACCTCCCAAAGCCTGGGCATGGTTGGGGGCCAGGCAGGTTCCTGGAGGCCAGCTTTGAACAGCTCTCTGTGGATCACTGTGCTGAGCCAGAACACAGAGTGCTCTGGCAATAGCCCTTTCTTCCCCAGAATGCCCTTACCCCCATCTACGCTAACTAACCTTTTGGCAGAGGCTCTGCAGGGAATGTCAGCTAGATAAGCCCCCTCTGCTGGGAATAATTCCCAGGGAGCATCTGCACCGACATTTCCATTCCCTTTATGGTGCTGATGTGGCACGGGGGGGAGATCATAATGGAGAACCAAAGACAATCTCTTTATGAGGGGAATTTCGTGCCCTAAAGACCTTTTTGGATCACAGTGGCAGGATGCCCTATCAATCAGTGAAAACCCTAGAGTGAGGCTATAAAACCAAAGATAAATATACAAACCAGAGGAAGGGGAGAGGGGGTCTCAGTGGAGACATCTGGTTTCCTAACACTACTTTCTACACTTTCTAATCACCACAGAAATGATCCTGTTTAATCTCTGCTGCATACTTTTTACCCTCATCCCATTTGTATTTTGATTGAAACAGCATGGCCTCTGTTGTGGTAAATTTGAAGAGTCAAACACGGCTAATACTGCTTTCACTGCTCAACAGTCAGAACTGTGAAAATGCTACCTTGTAGCCTCTAAACATACATTTTAAAATAAATTTACTTAAATAAAATGTTCACTGATGAAGAATTTGAGAGAGATAGGAAATGTCTCCTTGTGACACTGTGTAATGACTAGAGGGCAGAGGATAAGAGAGACTAAATGAAAGGTACCAAAGTAAATCACATTTACAACACCGAACGCCAAGAATTTAGTTTTTTTTAAATCACCCCAACAGTGTATTCTTGAGAACGAGTCAACATTTTTATAATGTATTGTAAGTAAAACATGGATACGACATTGTGTTAGGTAAAAGTTATCTGTTGAAAATATACAGTATGTTTCTGTACTGAAGACATTATCTATCTATCTATCTATGGTGACATAAGAGAAGATAGGACAGGAATTCTATTCTCCTTATGTCATAAAACAAAAACAAGGGGACATTCAATGAAATTGAAAGGTGGCTAATTCAAAACCGACAGGAAATATTTTTTCACACTATGTTTAATGGACTATGGAACTCACTGCCACATGATGTTATTGAGGACAAAAATTCAGCAAGGTTCATAGGAGGATTGAATGATTATATGCATATAAAAGAATATCAAAGTTATCAAAGACTTGCATCTGAAGAAGTGAGGTTCTTACCCACGAAAGCTTATGCTCCCTATACTTTTGTTAGTCTTAAAGGTGCCACAGGACCCTCTGTTGCTTTTTAAAGTTATAATGGTTAATGCTAAAAAAAGGAGTACTGGAAAGGAGATAAGCTCATATTTCAGCATTATGCCCAATTTCTACTTTTTAGGAATTAGGATGAGACCTTCATAGAAGAGAGATTATACCACAGCTGCCTGGAAAGGTTTCTTGCACATTCTTCTAAAAGATTTGGAGCTGGCCACTGAAAGTGACAGTATATTGGACTAGATAGACTGCAAGTTGGATCCATTATGACAATTTCTGTTTTGCTATCTTCTTTAGCCAAAAGATACTAGAGTACTTAAATGGAGGAAAAATCAAGCAGAATTATTACATTTGTAAAGACTAAAGGCTATAGTGTTGAATTGAACTGTTTAAGTAGGATGAAATTCATATTTGTGCAGAAGGCAGGCTCAAAGTGTGTAGTCCTTGTACAGGCTCTCTGCACAAGGGTGAATTTCATCCTTAGAGATTTGATTGAAGATGGTTTATATTTGAAACCAAGGGACTGAGCCAGGTTAAGTGTTGTACACAATGGCATATCCACTGACCTCCTTCTACCTTCACTTCAGCCCAATCCCTTTCCACACACAGATTGTAACCATTATATAGGAGCTTCTTTTTGATTTGGAGAAGGAACGATTGATGCCCCAGAGCCCTGCACTAATTGCACATTTTTCATCCCCTCCTCTCACACAGACATAGGGGATGATTTGGCTCCAAGAAATCAAGTGAAACTTATGACATGCCCATGGATATCCTGTATTTGAAAAGGAAAACTGAAGTGTGTCCAGTGATCACCTGGGCACTTAGAAGCATCAGTGGGTCATCCCACTACCTGAATTATTTTGTAAGTATTTGTATTTAGCACATATCTGTTATTCTCTGAATTCCATTAGTATTACCTGTGCAGACTTGACATTCATCCAGCCAGGTCTTCTAGCTACTAAGATTTAACTACCTTGTTTATTAGATGGTCCACCTTTTCAGGAATGCTCCCAGCATTTAGACATGGCAGGCCCAGATGATATGGTGTACAACAGTGTTATAGAATGGAATTTGGGATCTGTCACAGATATGCATATGTGACAAAAGTTGCAAACATAAATGCATAAACTTTTTAAAGACTATAGGATCTGCCTTTAAGTCCACTAAAGTAAATGGAAAACATTTTATTGACCTGAGTAGGCTTTGGATCAGATCCTTGGAAAGCAAGTTTTGTATGCTCTTACCTCTGAACATTTAGTTTCTATAAGTACAGTATGAGACAAAGTTAAGAAACATCTATTTTATAATACTTAGCATTTATTAGAACGACTTTCATACAACTATCTTAAAATCCTTTTAAAGATGGCTAAAATTTGACAATGGGAATAGCATTATACACAAAGACTAATGTGTGATTTGGCCAAGTTTACAAAGCGAGTTAGAGTCTGAGACTAAATCCTAGTTCCCCTGACTCCTAGTCCCCTGTCTTCACCACTAAACTACATTGTCTTCTGTTGTGATAAGTAATGTTATTACTGATGTTTTTCAGTGGAATTCATAATTTTTGCATTGTGATGTGGCATACCAACTCATCAGCATATAACTGTTCCATTTGTTTAGACTAAGCTATGAACTAAATCATGTTGGCGAATGGTAAATGTAAAACTTTCAATGATTGTGAACTCAATAGTCAAAAAGAAATGACTTTATTCCCATGATGTTAGTACAATGCTGTATTGGAGAGAATGGACATTCTATTCAAGTCCAATTTTATCCTTGCATCCAATAATTTTTTTTCTTCAAGGATTGGGCGGTGGCAAATGTGATGGGTGACAGGAAATTGGGTATCATTATAAGAAGTTTTGTCTGATAATGGTTGATAACAAAAGACAGCAAGACATATTAGCTCATTTCAATATAGTACCGTGGGTCCCCCAGTCTAAGTTTTTATTTCTAACAATTGGATGCTAAGAATTATTCTTGGAACTCATCTCTTTCCTTGGCATGAACCATTATTACACCTGGAAACAATCACCAGCAATCAAAAAACTAAGTGTTTTCTCTTGAGAAAGACCTGATGTCCCTCCACTTTAGGCTCTATAAATTCTTAATTGTTCAGGGGCTGTAATACTCCTTCTCCAATGAATGTATACAATGCATTCATGTAATATAGAAGTGATGTTACTCTCTAGTGCCATTCAGTTCCCTGCAGGTTTGAAGGTCACAGATCTGAAAGAGGGAAAAAATAGTGCTCTGCCCTTTCCATCCAATTCCTTCCCTTCCTGTTATGGAGACTTGATGCAACCATATATGGTGATCCCATGTAGGTGGCCAGGCATAGGGAAGAACATGCTATAGAATATCCTTCTATGACTTCTGGAACCTTTGTTCCCCCATTTCCTCTTTTTTTAAACTCCCCTTTGCATCTCGCAGCATAGAGTAACATATGATACTAAGGTATCAAATCAAAGGCCATCAAAGCCAATGGCACTCCTTCCATTCATTTCAGTTGGCTTGTTGAGGTCATGTTTATCATACATCACATGCTGGCAAAGAACTTATTGAAGCTGGCTTTTCTATTACACAATCTTCACCAATCCAAAGAAGAGATGTTTTATTTTTATTTTTTATTTACTGCTTAAAGCCCCACAAATGTAAGAAAGAAAAAGGGGCCACATTCTAACCATAGACATGCAGAAACTTAGAAACATAGAAATGTAGGGCTGGAAGGGACTGCAAGTCCTGTCCCCTGTACAGGGGCAGCACCAGAGTGACCACATATGCAACAAATATCAACAACAAAATGCTGTAGGCCTGACTTGACATGAGTTCTTGAACATACAAGAGGCCTCATTTCACAAACAAAAGAACACACAAAACTATCCTGGGAAACAGGAAGCCAAAGCATAAAGTAGAATTCATTATCTTTCTCCTGGGTCCAGCAATGTTAATGTATCTGTCAATCATCTGAAAGCTCTGACCACTGAACAACCTCCCTGGATGATTTTTTAATTTATGTGCAATTATGTTATAGGTGTACTTTCCACATCTTACATAAATAAGCTGCTAACACCTCCCAAGATTTTTAACAACGTGCAGAAAGGCACTTTTGTTAATAAATCTGTTATAATTTAATGGTTCTGTTTGTCATCAAAGCACTCTGATTGCTACATTCCCTTAGGGAAAAACAATATTGTACAAATTCTCAATGAATTAGTTTAAATAAAATGAATCATCAGTGTATCTGCAAGCTGACCTTTTATCTGTTAATTGTAATGCAAGATTGTTAGGTATAAGTCAGTAAATACTACAGTACAAATAGTTAATTTAAGTTTTTCTCACATAACGGGTAAAAGCAATGTAGTACAGTACAATAAAATAAATTAACTACCTTCCTTGTTGGCAACATGAGAATAATATCCTTAAATAGAGTAGTCAGAGACATTTTCAGTATTAAAATTCATATTGCAACAAGGTGGTGAGATGCATTAATAAGATGTAGGACTACAAAAATTGGTTGTAATAATGTTGGCATTGGGTGAACATTTTCCTTGCTGGCCAAAGGTATGGAATTTAGTGTTTATCTTCTCTGGGCTGTTAGACTTCTTCATTAATAGTCAATTTTCTTGCAATTCCCATGTCTGAAAGAGTATGTTTTATCTCTAGTCAGGTTGCTTAATTAGACAAAAAAATATAGATATCTGTGCTCTGGCCTTTTTGGTTGCTATAACCAATAGCTATTAAATATTATTTTATGTGTTATTATAGCTGCTGGGCAGACATGGCATCTCTGTCTCTCCCTACCTGTCATACATTCCTCCTCCTTCTAGCCCATCAAAAGAAAAACACTTTATTTAATAATCAGTAGAGTAGGCCTACGCTGCACATTTCAGATACAAATTATTCCCGAGCTCTAGGAGCTGGGATCTCTGATCAGCAAGTTAACTATGCACTGCTTACATTGTCGAAGTGAACTGAAAGCTGCTGGAGAATTTTCCCGTGGTTAGAGAGAATCTCTGTCAGAGAAGAACTGGCAGCTGCATCTTCTGATGCACTGGAACCTCCATCCTGGTGTCAGGGAAGTGAGGGGGATGTTGAGAGCAGGTGAGGGGCATGTCAGGAGCAGGGAAGGGAAGAGGCATATAATAGAGGGCAGGGGAGAAGGCAGAGCATGGCTCTGCCATGCCTAATTCTGCACTGGTGTAAGGTCCCTAAGGGGACCGACACACATTTATGTCATCATTTTTATTTTGTGGGCTATATTACTGTAGATAGGATAAACAGAAATATTATTAAAACTATAAACCATCATTGAATTAGCTACCTCGTATTGTAATAGGAGACTGTAATAGGAGACTAGAATTCAGGATTAACGGAGTGTCTGCTGAGACTGATCAAGCCCTCAGACCACTACTCCTTCCTACTTCTCCACATGGGCACCGATGATACTGCCAAGAATGACCTTGAGCGGGTCACTGCAGACTATGTGGCTCTGGGAAGAAGGATAAAAGAGTTTGAGGTGCAAGTCATGTTCTCGTCCATCCTCCCTGTTGAAGGAAAAGGCCCAGGTAGGGACCATTGAATTGTGGAGGTAAATGCGTTGTTACGCAGGTGGTGTCAGAGAGAGGGCTTTGGATTCTTCAACCATGGGATCTTGTTCCTGGAAGAAGGATTGCTAGGAAAAGATGGGACCCACCTAATGAAGGGAGGGAAGAGTATCCTCGCAGGCAGGCTTGCTAACCTAGTGAGTAGGGTTTTAAACTAGGTTCACCGGGGGACAGTGATCTAAGCCCTGAGGTAAGTGGGGAAGTGGGATACTAGGAGGAAACACAAGGAGGAGGGTGCAACAGGGCGGGCCTCCTGATTCATACTGAGAAAGCAGGGGAATCGGTTAGTTATCTTAGGTGCATGTACACAAATGCCAGAAGCCTGGGAAACAAACAAGAAGAATTGGAAGTCCTGGCACAGTCAATGAACTATGATATGACTGGAATAACAGAGACTTGGTGGGGTAGCTCACATGTCATGGATGGGTATAAACTGTTCAGGAAGGACCGACAGGGGAGGAAAGGTGGAGGAGTTGCACTGTATGTAAGAGAACAGTATGATTTCTCAGAGCTCCAGCATAAAACTGGAGAAAACCCTGTTGAGAGTCTTTGGGTTAAGTGTAGAAGCGAGAACAACAAGGGTGATGTCGTGGTGGGCATGTGCTATAGACCACTGGACCAGGAGGATGAGGTAAATAAGACTTTATTCGGACAATTAACTGAAGTTTCCAGAACACATGCCCTGGTTCCAATGCGGGACTTCAATCACCCTGACATGTGCTGGGAGAGCAATACAGTAGTGCACAGACAATCCAGGAAGTTTTTGTAGAGTGTTGGGGATAACTTCCTGGTGCATCTACTGGAGGAACCAACCTGGAGCCATTCTCCTCTTGACCTGCTGCTTACAAACAGGGAAGAATTGGTAGGGGAAGTAGAAGTGGGTGGCAACCTGGGCAGCAGTTGAGTTCAGGATCCTCACAAAAGGAAAAAAGGAGAGTAGCAGAATACGGACCCTGGACTTCAGAAAAGCAGACTTTGACTCCCTTAGGGAACTGATGTGCAGTATCCCCTGGGAAGCTAATATGAGGGGGAAAGGAGTCCAGGAAAGCTGACTGTATTTTAAAGAAGCCTTATTGAGGGTGCAGGAACAAACCATCCCAATGTGCACAAAGAATAGCAAATATGGCAGGCGACCAGCTTGGCTTAACAGAGAAATCTTCGGTGACCTTAAACGCAAAAAAGAAGCTTACAGGAAGTGGAAACTTGGTCAGATGACTAGGGAGGAATATAAAAATATTGCTCGAGCATGCAGGGGTGTAATCAGAAAGGCCAAACACAACTGGAGTTGCAGCTAGCAAGGGATGTGAAAGGTAACAAGAAGGGTTTCTACAGGTATGCTAGCAACAAGAAAAAGGTCAGGGAAAGTGTGGAACCATTAATGAATGGGGGAGGCAACCTAGTGACAGATAATGTGGAAAAAGTTGAAGTACTCAATGCTTTTTTTGCCTTGGTCTTCACAGACAAGGTCAGCTCCTACACTACTGTCCTGGGCAACACAGTATGGGGAGGAAGTGAGCAGCCCTCAGTGGTGAAAGAACAGGTTAAGGACTATTTAGAAAAGCTGGACATGCACAAGTCCATGGGTCCAGATCTAATGCATCCGAGGGTGCTGAGGGAATTTGCTGATGAGATTGCAGAGCCATTGGCCATTATCTTTGAAAACTTGTGGCAATCAGGGGAGGTCCTGGACAATTGGAAAAAGGCAAATATAGTGCCCATCTTTAAGAAAGGGAAGAAGGAGAACCTGGGGAACTACAGACTGGTCAGCCTCACCTCAGTCCCTGGAAAAATCATGGAGCAGGTCCTGAAGGAAACCATTTTGAAGCACTTGGAGGAGAGGAAGGTGATCGGAAACAGTCAACATGGATTCACCAAGGGCAAATCATGCCTGACCAACCTGATTGCCTTCTATGATGAGATAACTGGCTCTGTGGATATGGGGAAAGCAGTGGACATGATATATCTTGACTTTAGCAAAGCTTTTGATATGGTCTCCCACGGTATTCTTGCCAGCAAGTTAAAAAAGTATGGATTGGATGAATGGACTATAAGGTGGACAGAAAGCTGGCTAGATTGTCAGGCTCAATGGGTAGTGATCAGCAGCTCGATGTCTAGTTGGCAGCCAGTATAAAGCGGAGTGCCCCAAAGGTCGGTCCTGGGGCTGGTTTTGTTCAATGATCTGTATGGTGGGATGGATTGCACCCTCAGCAAGTTCATAGATGACACTAAGCTGGGGGAGAGGTAGATACACTGGAGGGTAGGGATAGGGTCCAGAGTGACCTAGATGAATTGGAGGATTGGGCCAAAAGAAATCTGATGAGGTTCAACAAGTACAAGTGCAGAGTCTTGCACTTAGGATGGAAGAATCCCATGCACTGTTACAGGCAGGGGGACCGACTGGCTAAGCAGCAGTTCTGCAGAAAAGGACCTAAGGATTACGGAGGATGAGAAGCTGGATATGAATCAGCAGTGTGCCCTGATTGCCAAGAAGGTTAACGGCATATTGGGCTGCATTAGTAGGAGCATTGCCAGCGGATCGAGGGAAGTGATTATTCCCCTTTATTTAGCACTGGTGAGGCCACATTTGGAGTACTGCGTCCAGTTTTGGGCCCCCCCACTACAGAAGAGATGTGGACAAATTGGAGCGAGTCCAGCGGAGGGCAATGAAAATGACTGGTGCTGGGGCACATGACTTACGAGGAGAGGCTGAGGGAACTGGGCTTGTTTAGTCTGCAGAAGAGAAGAGTGTGGGGGGATTTCATAGCAGCCTTCAACTACCTGAAGGGGGGTTCCAAAGAGGATGGAGCTCGGCTGTTCTCACTGGTGGCAGATGACAGAACAATGAGCAATGGTCTCAAGTTGCAGTGGGGGAGGTCTAGGTTGGATATTAGGAAATACTATTTCACTAGGAGGGTTGTGAAGCACTGGAATGGGTTATCTAGGGAGGTGGTGGAATCTCCATCCTTAGAGGTTTTTAAGGCCCGGCTTGACAAAGCCCTGACTGGGATGATTTAGTTGGGGTTGGTCCTGCTTTGAGCAGGAGATTGGACTAGATGACCTCCTGAGGTCTCTTCCAACCCTAATATGCTATGATTCTACTGTGGCTTCTCTGTCAAAGGTGGTAAAAGTCTAGAAAGCATGGGCATTCTAACATTGAAATACATCCGTTAAAAGACTAATGTTGCTTGATCTGCAAGTCCTAGATGAAAAGATAGATAATGCCACTGAGTGCTTTTTTGGCTATCTGCCACACACTGCACTAAGGATAATAATAGTCATTGATGGAACATGACAAATACAAGAACATTTTAGATGTTGGATACATGTCCTCTGGAAAAGAAAATAGTTAAATTCTATGAATGTAGGGGAAAGAGCATGGAGTATGACAGGTGAGGAAAAGTGAAAGACTCAGAAAGTGAAAAGCTCACTTGGAAAACTACAAGCGCTGTTCAACAGAAAGGTTAAGTGCTGTATTTCTGCGAGATAACTGTCAGTGCAAAACAATGGGATTGGAATGCAGTCAGAGGGACAAGCCAGGGTTCAACTTGGGAAATGAAGGTGGGTCTCAACAGTTTTGTTCAAGGGGAGTTGGAATCAGCCTTGCAGGTTGTGCAGTTATGTACTGTCCCTGTAATCTTCAATGATTTGAAGAGATTTACTTTTACTCAACACAGAGACAGAGACTCAGTATTTCTTTATGATGAATGTAATGTCTTTTCAACAGTAATTTTTAACCTTGCTCCAGCAGCAGCTAATCAAGCAGTACCAGTTTTATATCTGCAGTGGTGATAAGAGATGGCTTCTTCCCACTTCCATGGAGTTGGGAAGCAGCCAATTCTGTGGGACCACTGGTTTGATGATTTTTTCTGTTTCTACTTTCTACCAACAGGAGCTTTTGCTTTGGGGTTTTAAGGAAAATTGTGTCCTTGCATCTGTCAGCAGGGACTGTTTTTCCCAATGAGTTACAGCTCTGGTGAGACCCTTTGAATCCAATGGTAATGTCACAATGGCCCAGGTCACAATTCACTACCCACAACTAGGGTAGTGAATCCACACCAGTCAAGCTGTTTTCTGTGAGTTGGCAGTTCCATGTAAACTTGAGGCATTTCAGGGAGAAAGGATTTGGTTATCAAACTGATTTCATTGGAGTGACTCTGCGAACACTAAATCTTCCCACCAAACCAGCAGGCTACATTCTTTCAGAGAGAGTGCTAGGAGAGAAATTTGCCCCATTCTGTATGGATATACTAGGAGGAGGCCTCTCCCTCTCCCCAGTGACATGCAACACTATTTTCTTAGTCTATTTTTAAAATTCCCCAAACATTGTTTTCATTGCTTTCTGGGGAAGCTAATCCATAGTTTATTTCATTTCAAGGAGAAGAAGGCTTTTCCACCATTCATCTTACATTATTGCATTTAAATTTCATCCATAGTTAAACCCTCTTCTAAATATAAATATGTCCTCTCTATCACTGCTGTCTAAAACTTTCAATAACTTAGGGCATGTCTACACTACAAACTTAAGTCAACCTATGTTGGGTAGACTTACTGCCACTTCAATAATTACTTCAGTGGCTAATGTTCACACTATCCTCCTTCTGTTGGTGGTGCGCGTCCTCAGTAGGAGCGTTCCACTGACTGAAGAGGAGAGGTGTGGAGGTCTGGGAGCCAGGTCTCTCAGTTCCCCACTGGGAGCTGAGCTACTCCCTGGGCTCTCGTTTCCCCATTCCCTACTGGGAGTGGGTGGGGAGCAGCCTCCCAGGCTTCTCGCCTCCAAGCTGGGAGCAGCGGACAGCCATCTGGGCTTTTCACCTCCTTGTTTCCCACCAGGAACAGGATGGCAACCACCAAGGCTTCTCAGCTCCCTGAGCAGGGAGCCAGGTGGGGACAGCCTGGCTGAGAACGGGAAGCCGGGGGCAGCTGGGCTCTAGCTGCCTGACTTCCTTGTTAATTTCACAGCTCCAGCATGGAGCCCTAAAATTGACAAGACAACTAACATCTGATGTAGGTAATGCAGGGTCTACACAAACACTGCCTCATCCTAACTACACTGACATAAACCTCCTGTGGAGGTGGAGTTATTATGTTGATGTAGTAGGGCACTTACATCTGTGGGACCAGGCCTAATATACCTTAGCAGTGTTCCTTCCCAGTCGGAGTTCAGCCAACCTCTACATATTTAAAGTGTCTTAACCCTTCCTCATATGTAATTCCAGCTGTGATCTCTTGAGAGTCATACAGAGGACTCCACTCTTCATTTCATCCAGGACAGACGCCAAGGAGCAGGGACTGCAGCAGGAGCAGATGGGGCCAGAAGACAGTGACCAAGCTGAATTCTTTTGCTTAGGCTACTTCCTTGAGCCCACCCTATCCTAGTGACATAAATTTCCTTATCTGTGTGCCAGTTCAGAGGGCAGAGAGAACCATACCATCAGACCAATGAAGTGAGGTTCCATGGTTATTATGGGACTACAATGCCCTGACTGTGGCTGAGCCTTTCACTGTTAGAAAGTCAATGGTTTTCCTGCTCAGGCACACTCGTCCCAGAATGATGTGTAACACCGACAGACCCCACTCCTCGGTGGGTGAGATTGAACCTGGGACCTCTGGAGCTTAGTGTATGAGCCTCTACTGCATGAGCTAAAAGCCACATGTTTTTTAGCTAAGGCTGTAGCTTAGTAGTAATGTAAGACTCATTAATCTCTAAGTGGTCTCGGTGCCACTAGCAGGGACAGAACACCACACCCAGGAGGTGTGTGGGTTACCTACTTCCCCTAGTTGAGGAAGCACATCCCGAGCTTCAGAGACGTCCCAGTTGATATTTCGGATGAGCCCCCACTTGTAACACTGACAGACGCCAGTCGTCGGCAGGCAAGATTCAACCGGGGACCTTAATGCATGAGCTAAACGCCACATGGCTCTTAGCTAAGGCTGTAGCAGGCTCATTAATCTCTATGTGGTCTTGGTGCCACTAGAGAGGATAGAACACCACACCCATGAGGTGTGTGGGTTACAGATGCATTAAACTCATTGCTACCATTTGCCCTGGGTATTTTATATGCAGTCTTTTCAGTCATAGAAGGACAACATCCTGTCCTACAGACTCCAGAGAAGGTTACTTAGTGTATAATATATGAACCCTGGCTTGGAAGCAAGAAGTCTCTCTTAAGATGAGTATGACAAACCAACTGATGAACACAGGGACCCAACTGTCCTCTCAAATGCAGCAATGTTCCAGAAATGTTTTGAGCATTATGAACTTTGCCCTGTACAGAATTCTGACAAGCTATCACAACAATCTACTTTTGGTCTTATGTAACAGCCCCCCAGCCTTGTCAAGCTCATCATTAGAAGCAAACTCCCCACAGATCAGGACCACCAACTCAAAGTGGCACCAGACCTTCCCAGAACAACAGGTGCAAAATATGCAAACATATCTCCACTGCTGCGATGATCAATACCTTCCATAACACATCTTTCAAGATCCCTGGGTTCTAAACATACTTATCACAGCCTGTAGTGTATCTCATCTAGTGCATTAAATGCCCCAATAACAACTATGTGGGTGGAATCAGATAATCACTATGCTGTTGAATGAACTCAGATGGAAAAATAATGAAAGACAAAAACATCATGCCACCCATGGGTGAACACTTTTCATAAAATGATCACTCCATATCTCATCTCTCAATCCTCATCCTCAAAGGAAACCTGCACAACACCTTCAAAAGATGAGCCTGGGAATTTAGATTCATAACTTTGCTAGACACTAAAAATCATGGTCTTAATAAAGAGATTGCTGTAATAAGCCATAAAACCAATCTGTTACCCACTAATCCCGTTTTTATCCTATGACTTCATGAGTGTTGACAGGCCACTTCACCTTGAATGGTTCCTTACAAAACGTGTGAACTACTTATGCTAAACTATCTGTTCTGCCTTGTATTTAGCTGTGACACTCTGAGGGCAGGTCTACACTAGAAAATTGCATTGGCGCAGCTGCACTCGGGTAGCTGCACCACTGTAGGGCTTCTGGTGAAGATGCTCTAAGCTGGCGGGAGAGAGCTCTCCTGTCAGCTTAATAACTCTGCCTCCAGAAGAGGTGGTAGCTATATCGGCAGGAGAAGTTCTCCTTCTGGCATAGCGCTGTCTACGCAGGGGGTTAAGGTCAGTATAACTAAGTTGCTCAGGGTGTGGATTTTTCACACTAATTAATTTTTCACACTAATAACTTAGATAGTTATACTGAAGAAAGTGTGGAGTGTAGACCTTTCCTGTACCTTTCCCAGACCTGAAGAAGAGCTCTGTATAGCTTGAAACCTTATCTCTTTCACCAATAGAAATTGATTCAATAAAGTATATTATATCACCCACCTTGTCGCTCATCTATTGTTTGTTCTCTCACCCTTTCCCTGGGGGAAGAGTGTTTTTTATTTTGGTATCAAGTATCAGGGGGCAGCCGTGTTAGTCTGTATCCACAAAAACAAGGAGTCCGGTGTTAGTCTTTAAGGTGTTGTTTTTGTTTTGGTAGAATTTTTAAAGAATATGTATACGTATGTTGCTATGTGCTTATATTAGTAAAGAGAGATTAAAGAAATGAGCCCTGCATTTGGAATGGACAGCGGTGAGGTACCTGATTGTCCTGTGTGAGTTCATTCCACAGTCTCCAAATGGATCCACCAAGAAAGCTCTGTGTCCTGCACAGACATGCTTTACCTATGGCAGAAGTTCCATTGTGCCCAAGGAGCAAAGTTGTCAATAAGGGTCTTTGTCCTGGAGCTTTAGGTGATATTTTACATATAGAGGGCTATTGCGTGCCTAGAAGACAAGGACAAAGACCTTGAACTTGATTTAATAGTGTTGTGGGTTGGATGAAACATCATTGAAAAGGGTGAGTGTAACTGCTGCCCTTCATATAATATGGCTGTAAGAAACAGGCTCTATTATGAAACATCTGAAACAAAAGCACATGTGAGTCTGCTCAGGAATAAGAACTATGTGGACATAGTTCTGGGCATTATTTGGTAGAGGTATGTGTGTCTGTGTATGAGAGGAGAGGGAAAGAGAGAAAAATGGTCAGAAACTGACAGTAACGGTAACAGAAGCCCTGAGAGAAATCTAACAAAGAAAATATTTTGGGCACAGAGTGGTGGCTGGAAAGGCAGGTTTGGAACAGGAAGCAAATTAACTGTCTCCTGCCAACTGATTTTGTGTTCAAGAAAAGGGACTTTATGTACAATCTTTGTAGATAAACAAGATTGCCTCAAAGAAAATACCTTCCTCTATCATCAGTTTCTCCTCCTTACATAAACAACCCCCAGGGCCCTGAACTTTGGCTCTCTGCTTGGGTCAAAAGGGGTAATGATATTCTATGGGGAATGATCCTAGAGAGCAGAGGACAGGTTTGATGTGCTTGTGAAACCAGTGTGACTGAGGAGATGTACTACAGCATTCTATACAAGTTGGAGTTACCTAAGAGTTGAAGGATTCAAGCCCAGGTATATTGCGTTGCCTGATCTTGCAAGGTGTTGGCTGCCTCTTGTGAGAGGCAGTGCACCCTGACTTCCATTATGTGGAGCAGGAGCAGGTCCCAAATGGACTATGTACTGGGGTACTCTGAAAAGCTCAAGAAAAATTAATCCTGCACTCTGGGTTACAGACCAGTTGTCTTGATGGTTTTTGATCATCAAGGATGCAGTAACCCTTATTAAGGACTAGAGTCAGAGAGCCATTTGCAGTGTATGACAATTTTACTGAACTATATAATTTATGGACTAGATAAATTCATGGAGGTTAAGTCCATTAATGGCTTTTAGCTAGGATGGGTAAGGATTAGGGTTTAATACATGGTCCAAAATAATTTGAGGTCTTGCACTTGGCAAACAGCATTTTTGCCCTCAGTGGTTATCTTTTATTTTTATTATTTATATTGCTATAGGAACCCTAGTCGTCAGCCAGGACTTCATTATGCTACGTACAGAAAGACAGTCCCTGCTCTAAAGAGTTTACAACCTAAATTTATAGTAATTATAATCTATATTGTGGAATTTTGTCTTTGTTCTTTGTCAATAATCTGCAAGATTTCCCTGCTGATTTTAACTGAAAACTATAACTTTTTAAAAGTTTATCCTTATTTGTTTATTTTTTCCTCGCAGCACAGTATGATGTTAGGGGGAAAAAATGATGCGGTATGAGCAAGCCAGCCTGCTCTGCTAACTCGATTTTCTAATGTGTTGTGGTAAAAAGTCCCAAACAGATGTTACATTTCTATAATGATTTATTTGACATTCTGGAAAAAGAGTCCTAAAATTTTTTTTTTTTTTACTGAAAGTGGGTTTTTTTGTTTTTTGTTTTAAAAGCACCACAGTAAGGCAAGAAGGTTAATATTTCTGCAGATTTATTACTCTTCTTACCATAACAAATTATTATTTTAATTAAAAATCAATAGTGTGCTTGTAATCTACATTAGAGGCAGGTGCTGGTATCAGTTTTCTCTTTGCAAATTGTTTGTATTAAATCTGACATTGTGAGTAGTTCACAAATTTTAATGTTGGGGTCCTAAGCATAATATTTTTTTTAAAAATGGGCCTGTAATCAAAGTATCTGTGGGAGAGAAGGATGCATAAATATATGCTGGGGCATGGGAAGGGGAGTGGAACTAGATCAGAAGATTTGGTGGAGGAAGATGAGTGTTCAGGAGTGTGCACACATGCAGTATTACTGCTTGGTAAAGGATATTAATAGAATGACTGTAAGTATCTCTTATGAAGTCTAAATTGGTATAGACAAATTTAATTTACACATCACATCTGAATTTGGCCATCTGAGTCTAAGAGACTAACTTCAGCGGGAGGTGCAGATGAATATGAAGCGACTGGCCCATTTCCCACTGAAGCCAATGGAAAGACTCCTTGACTTCAATGGGTATTGGAGAAAGCCCCAAATTAATGTCCCATACACACTGAGGGGACTGAAATAAAGTATAACTTACTCCATCTTAGACTCCCTCTAGACCCATTTAGTCTCATCTCAGAATTTAACAATAAAATTGATAATCATTAAAAGGTTGGTTCTTGTAGGTTGCTGAACAAAGGAGCAGGCTGGGCTGTTTCTCCTTGTCCTTCAGGGCTGAGCTCTACCTCTTTTTACACAGTGCCTTACAGAATGAGACCTTGATCCTGATCTGTGCCTCTGAGTGCTTCTGTAACGCAAATAGTAAACGTCTGTGCAAGTTTAATTTGGCTTCTTGTGCATATGCATCATGATGTACTTCTAATTACATAAAAAGCAACAGAGGGTCCTGTGGCACCTTTAAGACTAACAGAAGTATTGGGAGCATAAGCTTTCGTGGGTAAGAACCTCACTTCTTCAGATGCAAGTAATGGAAATTTCCAGAGGCAGGTATAAATCAGTATGGAGATAACGAGGTTAGTTCAATCAGGGAGGGTGAGGTGCTCTGCTAGCAGTTGAGGTGTGAACACCAAGGGAGGAGAAACTGCTTCTGTAGTTGGATAGCCATTCACAGTCTTTGTTTAATCCCGATCTGATGGTGTCAAATTTGCAAATGAACTGGAGCTCAGCAGTTTCTCTTTGGAGTCTGGTCCTGAAGTTTTTTTGCTGTAAGATGGCTACCTTTACATCCTTCTTAATAAGATCCTGCTGGTTTTTATTCTATTGGTATAACATCTGTCTGATAGATATGATTGTACCATTTCGGACCAACAGATGGAAACTGCTGATTAACATAGTCACTTTTCAATGTTAATTGGACTGAGATCACTCTGTATAATAAATTTCACTTTTAAAAAAGACTTCATAATGAAGTGTTTTTGAACACTGCATTTTTCATTAGCGTATAATTGAATCTACAAACTGCTGCCTCAGAATGCACAACAGGGTCCAAAAGAACATCACAAAGTGCCTTATTCTCACAACTTCTGAGAGTAAAAGAAGCTTGTACAGCTGGTTATCACATTTTTCTAAAACTTTGTTGGGATTTCTTTGTATTTCTTCCCGGGTCTCATATGGAGAGTCAGCAAAGGATGTGCAGAGTAGATGTTAATAACTCCCACTATGCCTCTGAGTTTAGCCCTCATTTAAGACTCATTTTTACCCCTGTCTCCCTCAAAACTTGCTGTTGAACCACTTTTTCTGCAAAATGATTGCAGGAATACTGAACCATGAAACTGAGGTTATGGAAAAGTGAAAGCACAGTGCCAGAATTTAAAAGTGTAAAAGGCCTGTGGAGCTGAGTATAGGATTTTTCAAGGCCCTGAGGGAGTCTCTGAATCTTAGCCATCAACATGGTATTGTTTCTTCCAAAAAAGCCTGTAAAACTTTGTTTTATTACTTTTAAAAGAAAGATTCTCGTGTGGTTAAGAAAGACACTGAATGGGAACTGAAGGTATCTGGGTTCAGTTCCGACAGACCTCCTAACTGAACTTTTTGTGCAATGGGTAGGCAAATTCCTTGAATCATGGGGTGAGCCATTATGCCTTCCACCCTCTCCAGATTCTACCTTCCAAATATTGCCCTAATGAATACAGAAGGTTCATCACCGCCAGCGATAATAAGTAGCTTAAGGCCTGACGGCAGATTCATTGTTACTAGGGAACACTGCCTTCCAAAACAATACAGTAGTTTAATGTTTTGCCTCCATTATACATTTTTCTGCCTCCATTATTACCGATCAGGTTGGACGAAGCTAGGATGCCCTCTCTCAAGATGGTCCTCAAAGTGATCAACTCAAACACTTTGCTGAGAATGTAATATACATATACAGTAAGGCCTCACTTAAAGTCATCCCAGTTAACATTGTTTCGCTATTAGGTTGCTTATCTATTAGAGAACATACTTGTTTAAAGTTGCGCAATGTCCCTTTATAAAGATTGTTTGGCTCGCTCCACCTGCCCGGCACTCCTGCCAGGGAGCGGGGTCGGGATGCGGGGGCTTGCCTGGCATTCCAGCCAGAGAGCGGGCAAGCCAGAGCACTGGGCAGGTGGAATGGGGCAAGCCCCCATGTCCCAAACCCGGCTGGAATGCTAGGCAGGCGGAAGGGGGCAAGCCCCCATAGCCCGACCCCACTCTCCGGCAGGAATGCCGGGCGGGCAGAGTGGAGCAAGCCCCCGCGCCCCGACTCCGCTAGGCCCTTGCCTCAGCCAAACTTCACAATCATCATTGGTGAGTACAGTATTACATTGTTTGTTTAAAATTATTTAAAACTTATACTGTATATGTATAGAATGTCTTTTGTCTGGCGAAAAAAAATTCCCAGGAACCTAATCCTCCCTATTTACATTAATTCTTATGGGGAAATCAGATTCACTTAATATCATTTTGCTTAAAGTAGCATTTTCCAGGAACATAACTACAACGTTAAGCAAGGAGTTACTGCATCTGTAAAGAGAGTAAGCTAAGAAAACCTCCCAGTTGTACATATGTCTTTTAGTCGGCTTTGGATGTTAGCATTCTGAACCACCTTGCGCATATGGGTTCCAGGGAAGGATGCTGAAAAGGATGCTGAAAAAAGTGTAGCTCTATGGCAACTGTACATGAGCCAGATACCCTGAAGTCAATAGAGATATGTCAATCTACACCAGTAGAAGATCTGGCCCTACAACACTTATTAATAGAGTCAAGATTAGCCTCCTTAGGAACTAAGAAGTCAGTCCTAACTTCAGCAGTGTCTGAGGACGATCATCACCATCCAAAATATGCCCAGTACCTCAGGAAAAGGACCATAAATGGAAAAATTCCAGAGATGCGCTAAACCAAAAATCCACCCAAATTGTTTTCCTAGCAGAAACCCTAGATTATCAATTATTTTTACAGTGCCATGAAAATCAGTCTACAAATCTTGCAGCAAAAATAAAATGCCTTGAAGAAAAATAAAATATGGAGGGTCTAAATAATCATGATTATTCCTAAATGTTAATCAATGTTCTCAATGGGATCAATCAGAATGTTTTCTCTATTTTGTCCTAATTGCAAATAATTGCTAATAGCACTCTTAAAAATGGCATTTTCATCACCTACAATATTATGCTTCACATATGAAAAGATTTTTAAATTGTATTTCACTAAAGTGTTTATGAAAAATGAGAAAAGGGGAATTACCATAGTAATCTTGAATAATTTTATATGTAGAGCTCCAGTGCTTCTTATCTGAAAGAGAATATCATCTAGTGAGCAAGTTGGCTGAGAGAACTGCAAAGTTGAATGGTTCCAGTGCTCATACTGAAAATGAGATGAGGCTCTTATCAGATAAAAGGCACCTGTAACTCTGCTTATAAATGTATTACACATCACTTCAACTTTATAAAAAGAGAATTTAGGGTTTGATCCTGAAAAGTGCTGAGTGCTTCTCTGAACCTACCAGGAACAGGTCCTTACTCATTTATTACATAATTCTGCATTCTTTGCCAATCTAAAATTCCTACTGAATTCAATGGGAGTTTGGGATCAGCAAAGGGCACTGAACCTGCACATCCATGCATCCCAGTGTGTCTGTTAGGGCCCTTGAGGGCTTTAAAAATAGGAGCTATTGTTGTAGGGCACATCCCTGCTTATAGCCATGAGCCTTACAACTAGAGCTCAGTTTTAAAGGCCCAAGGACCATAACAGGTACATTGGGAGGCACACACACATCCCCAAAGTCCCAGTGTCCTGTTACAGGTTTTACTATAGGTAAGATTGGTAGCAGTATGGGAAACAAAGCAGAGTGACTACAATTAAGTGTTGCTTATTCAAAGCATATGTGGCACAGAATAGAAAAAATCAAGTAAATTCACATAACCCCTGCCCAAGTGATTGATTGATTGGTCAAATTAGAGTAGAATTATTTAAATTAACCTCAAGTATCAGGGGGGTAGCCGTGTTAGTCTGGATCTGTAAAAAGCAACAGAGGGTCCTGTGGCACCTTTAAGACTAACAGATGTACTGGAGCATAAGCTTTCATGGGTGAATGCCCACTTCGTCAGACGCAGTGGGCATTCACCCACGAAAGCTTATGCTCCAATACATCTGTTAGTCTTAAATGTGCCACAGGACCCTCTGTTGCTTAAATTAACCTATAATTCCTGTCCATTAATCCAAAAATTTTATATAATGTTTATACAATCAGGGACAGCTTTAGGTAAAATGGAGTCCTGGGCAAACTTGTATTTTGGTGCCCCTGACCCCCGCTGCCTTCCTAGGCTCTCAACAGGGCCACCCAGAGGATTCAGGGAGCCTGGGGCAAAGCAATTTTGGGGGCCACTTCCATAAAAAAAAGTTGAAATACTATAGTAACATGTTATTTGGAAATGTAAAAAATAACCAGTGAAATACATTCAAAAATTAATTTTTAATAATTTGAAAATACACAAAATACATTATTTAAAAACATTAAATGCTTTAATGGTATGTATACATTTGCAATTACATAATGGGCTGTCGCTGGGTGATGGTGATGGTTGGTGCCAATGGGCTGTCGCTGCCTGGGGGTGGCACTACTGTTGCCCAGGGCTGGGTGCAGAGCTGGACTCTGGGTCGGGGGATGCCCAGCTCAGAGGAGCTGGGCTCAGAGCTGGGGGTCAGGGATGTGGGGGGATGGGGTCAGGGGGGTACCTGGTTCAGAGGGGCTGAGCTCGGAGCTGGGGGTCAGGGCAGCGGGGGATGGGGTCAGGGGATGCCCGGCTCAGAGGGGCTGGGCTCGGAGCTGGGGGTCAGGGCTGGAGGGGATGGGGTCGAGGGGTGCCCAGCTCAGAGGGGCTGGGCTCGGAGCTGGGGGTCAGGGCTGGCGGGGGGGATGGGGTCGGGGGGTGCCCGGCTCAGAGGGGCTGGGGGGGATGGGGTCGGGAGAGCCCGGCCCGCCGGACCTCGCAGCCCCACCTCCTTACCATGCGGCTCTGAGCGGGAGGACCTCAGGCCCCGCCCGAGCCTTGCCACTACAGCGCTGTCCAGGGCCACTCCTGGACGCGGCGCGCTGAGGCGCCGGGGGATGGGGGAAGGCGGAGGCGGGAGGGAGTCTCTGACATTCTCGTGGGGGCCCCTGCGGGGCCCAGGGCCCGGGGTAAATTGCCCCACTTGCCCTGGCTCTCAACCTATCCTCCCATCACTGCTAGCTCCCACTGCCTCCCTTGGCCCCATCCCCCACCGTCCCCCTCATCCTGTACCTCGCTGCCTCCCCCCAACATTGCACAAAGCTACCTTACAAGGCCTCACACCACAGGCCCACCTAGCTCCTTTCCTCTTGACTATGGTAGCCCCCGACCATGGCGCCCTGGGTGGCTGCCCACATCACCTACCCATAAGGCCAGCCCTTGTATACAATTAAAAATAATGGGTCAAATCCTTAAGTCTTTATTCAGTCCTTGCTCAGGCAGAAATGCCATTGAAGTCCAGCCGGAAAAACAGTAGGATTTGTTCAATTAAGATATTAAATGTAAACTGGAAGCATTAAGACTTGGAAAATATCCTCTTAGACCTTAATCAGTTAGAACCCCTTAAAGTCAATTTGAACATAAATCATCTCACTGCAGGGGAGGAGGTTGAGGTGGGTGCATGTTGGGGTTGGGAGCTAGTATGTGAACCTACTGGAAAATACGACTTGTTTATTCTTTATATAGTACAAACCAATTAGTATTTTAATGTATTAAACAGCCTCTACCACCAATATTTTTGAGGTGCTAAACTGGAAATACCAATAATGAAACCATCCTAAAATAAGCAGTATAACTGTATTTCACATGAGATCTGCTATAAGTCTTTGATAGATAAAGTTGAGAGACTTAAATTAGTCATGGATTTTATTGTTGAGAATTGTGCCAAAGATTTAAATTGTTTTAAACACCTGTACAAACACCTGTATAAAGTGTACAACATAATTAGCTTATTATTAATAGTACTATTTATTAAATTCTCCACCCTAATTCCACAAAGAGGAGCAGATTTAAATATGGATACATGGAATGGTAGAGTGGACTGGCCTAGGAAAGGGAATTACCTTTATTGATTGATGCTCAAATACTAAAAATAACTGCACCACAACTAACTACCAGAATTCCTCCAAGATCTCACTGCCTATTAATCCAGTTAAATAGAACTTGTAAAGTGCCATTGAGTGTCTCCCAATAAAATTACATAACATCCTTGCTATGTTCCTGTTGTCCATTTACACTTTACATTGTAAAATTGGAGATGAGTGTGTGGTAAAAAGGCAGGGACATGATGTGATTATGAAGGTAAAGTTAAAGAAAAACATAACATGGATTATCAACTAGAGGGAAATGAAGAAATCATGGTGCTGTAATTCATGCTTGTACATAGAGTAGGATTATAGTTGTGGAGAATCATTGTGGAGATAACCCAATGCCCACTGAAGCAAGTGGAAAGAATCCCAGTGACTTGAATGGGCTCTGGACTAGGCACTAAAAGAATTTCACTATATTATTCAAATAAATTATTCACCAAATATTTATTCAGTTTCTAGAGTGTGGTGAAAAACTTGTGAATATGTATGATTTCTTTAGTTTTAGGATAAAGTATTACTGAATTTTTCACATAACTCTACTAGTACAGCTTGAAATTTATCATGCTGACTGCATATAATACTTCTGCACAACTTGTCTGATTTCGAGAGTCAATAAAGGAATGATTTATACCTCTTTGGTAAGAAATAACCCAGAAGTACACTGGATTTCTACTGTGCAGCTGAAAGGAAAAAAATTAAGCAATCTATAATTTTTCGTAAGTACAAATGATAGTTTTAGGGAAAGTAGGATTTTAAAGAAGGACAACCCTGAAGATAATACACCACTTTTTAAAAGAAGAATAATGTAGAACAGGGGTTCCCAAAATCAGATAACATCACCTGACTGTGTTACGATGAGAAGGTGAAAAAATTGCCATTATATATAGACCACAGGTCAGGGTTGGCAGAAATTGGCTCTTTTCTCCAGTTAAATTGGCGGAGGGTTAAATCTGTATATATGAATATGAACTTGACAAGCTATGTGTAAATAATATGAGTGACTATAAACTGTATACTGTAGCACAAATTCAATTTACCTAGAAAGTAATTTTTGAATTCCACCTAAGATTTTAAGTCTATATCCATGGATTGCACTTGAAAGACTAATCAACCAGAAGAGCTGAGAAGACTGGGAAGTTTGAATTATTTAAAAAACAAACAAACAAAAAAAACCAGTATCATTTAT
This sequence comes from Terrapene triunguis, assembly GCF_002925995.2. NCBI lineage: Eukaryota > Metazoa > Chordata > Testudines > Emydidae > Terrapene > Terrapene triunguis. The sequence goes on along the minus strand of NW_020664419.1, from coordinate 46,313,817 downwards.
TAGTCCATGTACCAGAGGGTCTTACATCTCTGTGTATGCATTGCAAGAGAATAGTTGCCCCTGTATTACCCCCAAACTAATGGGTCTCTGACCAGAGTCTGGCTATGCCCCGAGTACGCCAGGCCAGAGACTTATCTCTCATTGATCCATACTGGCACAATCTGCTTGGCAGGGCTCTTTTCCATGCCCGGGTCTCTGTGTCCAGACTTGACCATAATTACAGTCCATAAACGGGCATTCTTGTCCTGATGTCCTGGTTGTCCACATAAAAAACAGGTCCCTGCAGTTGGATGGGAGTTCTGCCCTATATTGTGGGTAGAGCTTTCCTGATGGGACAGCTCCTTCATTACATCCGGTTGGTCCCCTCAGTGGGGTTGACTCAGCATGGATTTGGCCCTAGGATTCCCTACCTGCCAGGGTGCCTCCATCTAAGGCCCCAGGCCTCTACCCCTTCCTCTCACAGCCTCTGGGGAGGCCGTCGTGGAGGGCTGTTTCACTTTTCAGGCCCTTGGTTCAGGTCACACCAGCCCTATAGCTCTTGCCTGGTTACTCCCTGGCATACCTAGGGGTCATCATCTGAGTTCATTTTAGTGAGCTTCACTGGTGTCAGTGAGGCCAGTGGCAGAGGGTGGGGAGGGGGGAGGTTCAGGGCCTCTGCTGTCAGATGACTCTGAGGACTAAAAAAAGGCCAACATCTGCTGCACAAGGTATTGTTGCTGATTTTGTTGTTGGTCTGCTAGATCTCTTATCAGCTGCTGTTCCTTCTGTGGTGCCTATTGCTGTTGTTGGGTGGCTAACTGTTGAAGAAGCTGTTGATTTTCCTTTACACATTTCAGCAATCTCTACACATCCATCTTGTAGCTGTACCTCCACTTGATAACTTCCGATGTGTGAGAGAACTTAGCCTTTCCCCCCACCCCCTCTTACTTTTGTGGCATTCTGACTGGGCTCAGTCTTCCCTTATTCCAGGGATGATCCATACAGCTGTGTTCTCCACCAGTTGTCAATGATCTGATCCTTATACAGCATCTTCTTAAGATTTGCAATTATGAGTTCTCATGGTTGAGTCTTCTGGAAGCTTTCCCCCTTTCAGAATCCCAGGGCACCAACAGACAACTTTGCAGCAGCAAAAGAAAATAAACAAAGGAGAAACAAACATACAAACAGTCCCAGCTGGGACACTGTCCTTTCTATCCATAAGGCCCCTGGATGGCTCATAGTTCAAATTAAAGTCTGCTGGTTGTCCAGCAAAACTTATAGGATACAGCCCCCTACTCTCAGGGGAGTTGGGTTCATTTTTAGGCACGGGCATAGGCTCTATTCACTACCAGGCAAGGTCATAGATTCTACTCACTACCAGGACTCTGCATCCTGCTCCCCTCACAGAGCTGCCCCTTGCTGAACTGAGTTTCCTCCCTTTAAATTCCTCCTCCATTGGTCGGACTTCCAGGCCCAGCAAGGTGAGGCTACTCCAGCTCAAAGTATCTCCTGAACCCCTTTCAAACTGGTGCAGGGTTTGTACATCCATCACATGAACTTTCATAGGTGTTCCAGAAGTTAATAACAGATGAAAAATCCAGAGATTAGGTCACATAAATAAGAATACGCATTTAGGTTTGTATCAGTATAAGGGACTTCCATGTAGCATGGCTTTGGCACCAACTGTTTTCCAGTCAGAGCTGGATATAACAATACGGATTCTACCAATGGTGCACTCAGCTTTCTGGGGAACTAAGGGAAGGAATATGTCCTGAGGTATAATCCCTATTGGTGCTCCCCAGAGAACCAAGCTGGTCCCAACACAGGGTCATGAATAAATCGCACAGTCTAGTTTATAATTGTGCCCTGCTCCTTCAAACTAGGACAGGGGTTCCTTGTATCTGCTTCCATGATTAGCCGCTCCAGGTGAAGAGGGGCATTCTTAGCAACCAGTTGGGGGTCCAAGCCACTGGTAATTATTGGGATGGACTATCAATTATCTTGCTTATTTAATTTAGTAGGCCTCTGCAGGAACTTAGCATATCTAAGGCAAGGATGGGAAGGAGGTGGTAAGCTTCTGTGAAAAATGGGAAGTCTGGATATATTTTAAGACTTTTGTTATGGGGAAATATAACTGCTCAAAACTTCTTGCTTAGCAATTTTTTTTTTAGTGGCATGTTTTTGTAACATCTGCTTTTTGCCCAACGGTTGATTTTGTTTGGTCAACTCTGAAACACTTTTGATTGACATGTCTCTGTAACTTTTTTGAGTATGAGGGAATTGTGGTTTGGGTCAAGCAGATCACTTTGTGGACACATTGGAAATCTGCTGCTGAATCACCTGAAGATCACTGCAGATCTGTGGGGTAAGTATTAGTTTGGATTGTTCTATAACCTATTGTGTTTGTATGTGCTTGAGACAAAATAAAGATCAAGTGAAGGCAATTGTGTGATAGTGTTGGAAGGCTTTAAGTAAAATCACTTGATTCTGTGTGATTTGTGCCATCCAAACCAGGGTGCTGCGTCTCCTTTGGTTTATTTCCTGATACCACCTTGCAGAGAGTCAAGTTACCAAGAACTTTGAGTTTAAGGAACCCTAGGTAAAACAGGCACCAAAGCGCAGGGTTTTTTCCTATGTGTATTCAATCTGTCCTCTCAAAGCAAGAATCTTCCTTTTTACTTCGCAAATTGTTCAGGAGGTGATGCAGTATTTTCTGAACAAATCACTTCACATTTATGATTTGTCACATCACATTAAGCCATTATGCCACAGTGAGGCATCTTATTGGAGTGTGTTGTCATATGACATGATGCAATGTAACCAAATATGACATGATGAAATGCCAAGAGGCAGCTAGAATTACTCCCATTTTCAGATCAGGAAACTGTTGTCAGTGTGGACATCCATTCATGACACATGTTGCTGACGTGCAATAGATGCCCACCATCATGTTCTTTGTTTCTGGCTTTATAAGGGTAAGGGTAAAGAACCCATAGAAAAAATGAGGACACACAAGTGTTATCCTCAGGCTGCTATTTTATACTATATTACCTCATGCTGTTGTAATTTTTCTGTTCTTTGTATGACTCAGACTGCTCACTGAATCAAGGTCAGTAAGGAGTGACCCACAATCATACATGACAGTCATTTTTTGGCCTACGGAGAGCTGGTGGTCTCAGACATGTCATTAGTTTTGAAAGGAAGGATGATTCAATGGTTAGGGTGCTAAGAGGAGACCTGGGTTCTATTTCATGCTCTACTACAGATTTCCTGTGTGACCTTTGGCAAGTCACTTGATCTCTCTGAGCCTCAGTTCCTCATCTGTAAAAGTGCTTCCTACCTGATAGGAGTGTTGTGGGGATAAATGCACTAGAAAAGATTGTGAGATGCTCAGATCCTATGGTAATGGCGAACTTAAGGATCTATGCTAGTGATAGTGGACATGTGTTCACATTACTTATGCCACCAAGTGTTCACAAATGTTTGAGGTTGGTGGAGAATCATAAGAAAACAGATTTTCAAGTTGGGTGAGGTATGTGTATGTAAGGGGTCTGTTGGCTCCTTACTAAAACTTTGTGGGTTTGTTTGTTTGACTCGCTCCCCATGCCAGGAAATGGGGGAGTGACAAAAAGGAGTCAGGATCCTGGGACTGACCAACCATAGAGTTCCAGAAGAGTAACTGTAGGAAGTAGCCAGAAGCCCATGTCAGTCTGATTGACCAGACAGCCAGGCCAATCAGGGAGCCGCAGCTCAGGTCCTGGCCTCTGACCATGTATGACTCACCACTGCAGTGCCTCCTGATGGCCAAGTATAAACTCAATCCCAGAGTATTCTGGGGACCCCAGTAGACAAGGCCCTGCTGGTGTAGCCTCACTAGGTAGATCATGGGAAGGAAATCCCCTGGAGTTACGAGTGTCCCACTCCTTCTCACAGGTGTGGAACCACGCCTAGCCTGTTACCTGTTTCTGGGTAATGCTGGGCAGTGAGAGACAGGCTGATTCTCATCCCACTGAGATTATTTAGGGGAAGTCTACACTTAAAAAGCTACATCAGTGCAGCTGCACGCTGTGGTGCTTTACTGGAGATACTCTAAGCTGATGGGAGAGAGCTTCTCCAGTAGGCTTAGTTAATCTACCTCTGCGAGAGACGGTAGCTATGTTGGCGCTTAGGTCGGTATAACTATGTTGCTCATTATACCCCCATTATATCCATATAATGTGTGTGTGTGTGTGTGTGTGTGTGTGTGGTGTGTGTGTGTGTGATGGGGTTAATATAATTGGGTTTCCTTTTGATGTATGGTTTTTAATGGGTGTATACTTTACTCATGTGCAGGTACCCAGAGAGCACTTTGACAGATGCTTTGGTTAAATACATAAATAAACACATTGGCATTAATTGCTACCTTCTTGGCAGGCACAGAAGCGTGACCATGGTTTAAATGGGTGTAGAGATTGAACTAATTCCTCACTCAGAGGCCTTGATTACACTCAGAATGTTTAGGTAATTGCACACAATTGCTCTTGTACTGGGTACTAGCAGTGGTGAGATTGGCTACCAGCATTTGTACCACCCTCTTGTCCATCGAGATCTGTTCTGAGCAGGATTAGATGAGGTGGTGGCAGCTGGTCCACACTAATGATTCCACTATAGTTAACACCAGTCCGGCTGAAACATTGTGAAGAAATGGTTGGAGAGATCCCTAAAAATCTTTGTCTCCACGCTAGCCCTAGCATTTGTTAAGATGGACATATATTGATAGAACAGAGAGGAAAAGCTTGCACTTCTATTGTCCATGGTACCTATAGTGTAGATAAATAAAGAACTCTATTTTACAGTGCAGTTTACAATGCTTTCATAGGTATTAAATCCATTTTAAAAAGGTTTCAAAGTCATGAGCAGAGGGATTAGGGCAGGGGTTCTCAAACTGGGAGTCGTGACCCTCAGGGTGTTGTGAGGTTATTATCTGAGGTGTCATAAGAACATAAGAATGGCCATACTGGGTCAGACCAAAGGTCCATCCAGCCCAGTATCCTGTCTACTGACAGTGACCAATGCCAGGTATTCCAGAGGGAATGAACATAACAGGTAATGATCAAGTGATCTCCTGCTATCCATCTCCACCCTCTGACAAACAGAGGCTAGGGACATCATTCCTTACCCATCCAATAGCCATTAATGGACTTAACCTCCATGAATTTATCTAGTTCTTTTTTAAACCCTGTTATATTCCTAGCCTTCACAACCTCCTCAGGCAAGGAGTTCCACAGGTTGACTGTGTGCTGTGTCACGTGCTGTCAGCCTCCACCCTAAACCCTGCTTCACCTCCAGCATTTATAATAGTGTTAAATATAAAAAAAGTGTTTTTCATTTATAAGGGAGGGTCGCAGTCAGAGGCTTGCGGTGTGAAAGGGATCATCACTAGAAAAGTTTGAGAACCACTGGATTAGGGGATGTCTAGCAGATACCACAGTTTTCTGAAAACCCGGTGTAAAATAATCTCTTTCCTAATTTGTCAGTACACTTATTTGACTAATGGGACCATTAGTGTGAAAAGTAATCTATAATTTTAGATGTGCTCAAACATATAATGTAATATTGTCTCTGTGTTAACAATAATACTTGCATATATGTTTAAAAGAGAGTCATATTGAGGTTGCATGGTATAATTATCACCCATAATTCCTAGAAATACCTTTATTAAAAATCGTCTTGAACTGAATTTCTCATTCTCAATCAAATCAGAAGGGAAAGTCACACATACTCCAGTCTGGGACTATTACTACTAAAGTTCCACTTTGAAACCTCAAAGCAAATAAACCACCAACTAAAAAGCTTAGCATTATGCAAAGTGACACTTATGGCATGGTTACTCAAATGTTAAAGCCCTTGTCAGGAAAGGCACCTGATCTAATTATTTCTGACAAAAGATGTGAGCTAACTACAAAAAAACCTCAACATTTGTAACAGGTTGATCAAATTTCATTAACAAAGCATGAATACTAACCAGATTATAAAATATAGTTCAGTTTAATACTTAGCCTATAAGTGAAAGTACAATTACATTTAATAAGTGAAAGGGCAGGTTAATTAACGTTAAAAAACACTATTGCTCATCAATGTATTTAAAGGTTAATTACAATGAGGACACTACATGGACAATTTATTAACAGTTCATATTCAAATACTAAATATGATAGTAATATTATAAAAGTATGTAGTCACTGTGAGGCTAAGCCAAATCTACCAGCCTTTAGTTTCTGCTGGTCTGGGTTCAAGTATGAATGTAGAATACAAATAAACATGGGTTTTACAATATGTTTCATGCGTCTGACGAAGTGGGTATTCACCCACGAAAGCTTATGCTCCAATACGTCTGTTAGTCTATAAGGTGCCACAGGACTCTTTGTCGCTTTTTACAGATCCAGACTAACACTCTGATACTTGACAATATGTTTCATAGAATTTGTCAACAGTGTAAAACCACTACACACTCTGAATAAATTGCCAGTCCTTGCTTAGATATGCAGGGCTATAATAGAAGGGTTGTTTTAGAACATGGAAGAGATGCATTGACATGACTATGCAGGAATGTTTACATAGCAACTATTCATTGTATCCTTCGTTCTAGCCCATTCTATCAATCGTTCACTTTTCCGAGCACTAAAATACATTACATCCTCTTCATCTTAAAGAATAAATAAATAAAACACCTCTTCTTATAAATCCTTAAAATTACAACCCTGAGAAAGTGTTTCTGCCATACACATATATGATATATAGTAAAAGCAAAATACTTGGCTTCACCAGCAATGTGATAAAATCTAAAATGTGCTTCTAGTTCTAGGCAAAATTCTAACTGAAAATCTAACATTATAAACAACCTACTTCATTAATGTTGGAGGATTAGGGAAGGAAAATTCTTTCAAAATATTTGACCAAATAGATTTAATACTTAAGTATAAAGACCTCTTTAACATTTTGAGAAATGTACACTACTTTAGAACACTTACAGTACCAGAACATTTATTTCATCCTTTAGATGCTAGTACAAGAGAAAATAGAGATTTAATATGAATTTAACATATCTTTTATATAGATATAGAAAATATATATACCTTCAACATTTGTCTACTGTTGACATTAATTTTAGGTATAACATATACACTTGTTTATACAAGTACAGCTTTCTTTTTGTACTGCCTTAAGTTTTAACACCATAATAAAAACCTAACATTCATGCTAATAGATTAACTGAGAAGAGTTATTGTGTCAACATGTACTAGATTCTCAAAATAATATAGCTTGGCTCTATCACAGAGCTGGTCTATACTTTCCTGATGATGCTAAATCAATAAGTACACAAAAATGAAGTCTCCCTGAGAATATACTATGCCATGGCTCAGTGAGATCCTGATCCAAAACTCACTAAAGTCAATGAGAATCTTTTAATTGACTTGAACAGGTTTTGGCTCAGACCCTAAGGGTTTATCTACAATGAACACTTAGGGCTAGTCTACACTGAAAAGTTACACTGGCATAGCTACATCTTTCAAAAGTGAGAAAAATCCATCTCCCTGACAGACAAAATTAAGCTGATATAACCTGCGGTGTAGACAGCACAAAAACACTAGAATTCTTCCATCGATCTAGGTACTGCCTCTCAAGGAAATGGATTACGTACACCGACGGGAGAATGCCTCCCATCATTCTAGTAAGTGTCTACACTGAAGAAGTCCAGCAGCATAGCTGCAGCTCTGCAGCTGTAATGTTTTAAGTGTAGACATCGCCTTAGTTTGTGGCAAGTCAGGCTGTGAATATACCCTGCACTAGCCTGCCACACACTGAGGGCTGGTCTACACTGAAACCCTTTATCGTCATAGCTTTCTCAGGGGTGTGGTGTAGACAGCACTAGACTGAAGAATTCTTCCATCGATCTAGCTACTACCTTTTGGGAAGGTGGATTAACTACAGTGATGGGGGAAGCCCTCCCATCTCCATAGAGGCTGTCTACACTGAAGCAATATATTGGCACAGCAGCTGGACCACTATAACATTTTAACTGTAAACATACCCTAAATGCTGTGCATACCCTGCTACCATGCTAAAAGGCCTGTAATGCGCTTTGATCTCCCTTCCTCTGAAACACAAGTAGATTAAAGTGCTAGGAGACTGTTTAATGCATGTCAGCAGGATCCACGTAGCAGCATGTGGAAGATTAGTGCAGGGTAGAGTCACACCCTGGTTTGTTGCAAACTGTGTTTGTTTAGACAAGCCCTAAATGAGGCTTCCTCTCACAAAGAGTTATTGCATACCCAACTTAAAGGTACCTTCTTCAGAAAGTGCTGAGGCCCCATACTCTGGAAATCAGGTTCCTTTAAAGTGCCTCAAGTTGAGCCCCCAAAACCACTAGTAACTTTTAAGAATCTTGGCTGTGAGGTTTCTAGAAACAAATGAAATTACCAAGACTATGTGCACCCTGATGAATGAGTAGGGAGTAGGAGTAAGGGTATGTGACACTGAGCCAGAAAGAACTAAGCAACTATCAGGCTACATGACCCAGATTTAACCTTTAGAGACATATTAAAAAGTATGTAAATGGTAATTAAGGCCATTCCATCTTAAATAAAGTAGAGCTTTGAAATGTAGACTTGTATTGCTACAGAATTAGAAGAAGATAGTGATTGTATTTGTCTATGTTTACCCATATCTTGTTAGAGGTTAACAATGTAACCAGATGTTTCCTGACTGCCACTATGTTCTATTGATTTAAAGATCAAAGGGAATATTAACATTTTGACAAAGCTTCGGTGTAACAATATCATTGTCTTTATTACTCTTTGAAGTTTGTAGTAAACTACTTGTAAATGATGGGAGATGGATAATTACCTTATGCTGATGAATGCAACTAGTTACCTGAGTATACATAGGGAATGGGAGATTTTACTTCAAAGCCACAATGCTTCACCCAAGGACTGCATGCTGTCAAGAGGCTGCCAGAGAACTATAAGAAGAACTCTATTGCCCTGATCCTGTTATCTCAGATCTGCTTAAGCTTTATCAGGGGAAGTTTGAGTCTGGGTCACCCTGATATTGGACATTGGACTATAACCTATGGAACTAATTATTAAATAACTTTTTGCAACTCTAAAGCTCACCATCTCTACTATGAAACTGACCTAGGAACTTTAGTCATATCTGTATGTATAATGATCTTTTAACCTATACTCTCTCTCTTTTCTTTTTTAATAAATTTTAGTTTAGTTAATAAGAATTGGCTACAGGTGTGTATTTGGGTAAGATCTGAAATATTCATTGCCCTGGTGGGTAATGTGGCCGATCCTTTGGAATTGGTAGAACAATTTATATGATTAACGAGATTTTCAGTAATCCTCATCATATTTGACTTGACTGTCTGGATGGGTGCTCAAGGCTGGGTTGCTTTAAGGGAACTGTGTTTTTCGCTTCTTGGTAACCAGTAAAGTATTGTAAGAAGCTGTTTCGTTGCTGGCTTGGTAAATCTAAGTATCAGAATAACCACCAGTTTTGGGTATCGTCTGCCCCATTCTTTGCAGTTTGCCCTGATTGAGCAATCTCAGTGTGGCCCCCCAGGGATCCTGCTCACAGGGTGATTGGCATTTTGGCCAGATTTCCTGAATGCTTGTGTCCCTTGTATTTTATAGTAAAGGGACGTTTGTTCATGCAGTTCAGGTATTTGTGGCTAGTCAGGTGCCTGGACCTGATTTGTGATGCAAATTGGGTAACTGCATGCATAAATTAGGTTGTGCAAATGTATGTGAACAACTGTGCATGCCTGTCTTTAAAAATCTGACTCTAAATGTTCTTTAGCACCAGTACTGGTCCTTAACAACTTTTCATTCAGTGATTGGTGAGCAGGCAAGTAGAGAATGTTGACAGCTGCAGATGCTTGTCCTACATCAGTACTGCCTGTGGCAAACTCCCAGACAAATTCAAAATATTGTATCAGTCTTTTGGCTGAACTTGTTTATAGGAGTAATATTTGTTAAAATTCTGTGATTACAAGTGTTAATCTCCCTGACGAAAAAGCGATCATTTGTTACTGAGAAATATCAGACACACGTGATAATTTAACTCTATGGGATTCTGCGACATTGTAGCCACCGGTATTTCACTAATAATATTTCAAAATAAAGCTACAAGGGTAGGAGACAAAATAAATTACAGTATAATGGGAGTTCTAAATGGGGGATTAACAACCCGGGTCAATGTGGAAGAGGAGGATCAGTCCTACCCAACAGCAGTTCAGGTATAGTTGATTACATATGAAGAAAGATCCTTCTAGCCTTGGTAGATGAAATACTGTAACTGACAGGCAATTAGTGCCTTTATAGTCTAATTCGTCATAGATATATTCTGCAGTTAAAATGTTATATTACTTATTGACAAGGTATAGTATTACAAAAGGAGATTTTTACTCTACTCTCTACTGAACTTGACTGGATTTGGGAGATAGAGTATAACAGCCTTCCATCAAGATACCCTTTGAATATGTATGGAGCAGTGATTCCAGCAAGGTTAACCCCAACTTCAATCTGCCACCTACCGTTCATGTTAGACACTATCACCATAAAGACTATCTACAAAACATAAAAAGCTGTCAAGTTTACCCTTAGAGTATCTCACACATCCTGTAGGTATCAGACAAAATCCATCTGCCATTTTTCTGGTAGAAATGAAATTTTAATACTCAGTGTTCTTTATATCCATAGAAAACACTGAATGTTTAATCTGATTGTTTTTCTTTAACCTTTCCTGTACTGAGGACAAGTTAACTCTTTTTCACTTCAGTGCACTGATATACTGAGTACAGCTACCTTGATTTCCTGTTCCTCAGCTCTGATTTGGTTTAAAGTCACTCCTCCATTTTGTGATCTCTCCTTCCAACAGAAAGGAGCCACTCCAATCCTACAAACTATTTTTCAATACACTCTCCTGCACAGAGATAACCTGAACCCAATTCCCCCTCCCTGTGACACCTTCACCTTCCTTGCCTCTCTCAACCTGTCTCATTTATTGGCTTCCAGTCTATCTATCCCACTTCATCTGCATTCTTTTTCTTACCTGAACATCCCCTAGCCTCAGCCAATCCATCTCTTCTCTGCTGGTCTTGAACTGATGGGTCAAGAAGTTGTATTGATAAGGAAAATTTAGAACATAGAGGAGAGCAGGCTGGATATCAATGAGGATTTCTGAAAGCAAGAAGCAGGGGCAGGCATTGCTCCTAGCTACCAGAACTGGTGCCTCTTAGCTGAGCTATAAAAACCCTAGAAAATAGCCAATACATATGTATTATCTTCCTAGAAATTAGCCAAGTTGCTGAGGACTGAGAGAGATTTTCCTGGCACCAGCAGATTTCCTGAAAGAACTTCTTCAACACCATATCATGCTCTAGATATTTTAAAATAGATATTAAAAATAATTCAATAATGAACAACTTATGGATTGTCAATGTAGGACATAGGCTAGAAACTACAGGTGGTCAAATAGTTTAAAAAATAAAATAATAAAGACCTCATTTTGAAAATAAAAGTGCTGAATTCAATTTGCCATGATTCACAGTGGCGTATTATTCATTATTCGCAAATATGTAGCCAAATGCCAGGTATTGGTGTCAATGTTCAGAAATCCAAAATGTTACATGGATTTTAGCATCAATTATTATTTGTGAAAAAAAAATATGAGAAATGCATTAGTTGCTATTCATCATTATTCTCTTTAAAATATTCTGAAGTGGGACCAATACCATGTGATTTCAGTGGCTGGTCACATAACATGACTTACAAACCCCAAACTGCTGAAGTGAAAAGTTCATGAATAATCCATAGTGTGAAAATTATTCTTTTAAACTACGTGGCAAATCATTAAAATAATAAATGCATCTGAGGTAAATCAAGCTGCTCTATGACCAATTAGGAGATTATGATTGGGAGACAAATAGAAGTTCTGATAGTCATGACACACAAAACAGAGGTTGTCACATCAAAAAAGGAAAAAGACATATTGCAGAGAGAAAGTTAGCTGCTGGAACAGAGAAAGTGTAAGAGCTAAAAGAGCTTAGAGCTCACTATTAGGAAGTTTTTCTTAACATTCATCCTAATTCTTCCCTGTCTTGAATGTATCCAATTTCTTCAGTTATACCACCCTCTACTAGTCTAAATAATTTCTCTTGCCCTTAGTATTTATAACCTTCATATACCACATCATTGCTGCACAAACCAGCCATAAACCTAGCATCAGGATGAATCACCTTACCTGGAAGAATCTTCAGTTTGTGAAGTGCCACTGTAGCAACTACTACATTAAAAAAAAAAATCCCTCACCTTCATGTGGGAACCATGGGTAAGGGAAAGGGATAGAGTCAGGTTGTCCTTAACCCTGGCAATCCCCAGTTGTTGGAATGGTTCCTGAAGGATATAGACAGCTAGTATAGAAAGACACAAGATTCAGGGAGCCAGTCAGCTGACTTAAAGCCACTTTTGCATGAACACACCCCTTGAACTGCTCTGAGCACAGTATAGATGTTGAGCAGATTCTAGACCAGCATGTTTTCCTCTGCCCCACAATAATATTAATATTCCCCCCCTCAAAGCTTTGCTCAATAAAGACCAGATTGTGCATTCTTTTCATGTTCAAAAGCCACTTATTTCAACAGGAGTTCAGTGTGTAAGGAATGCACAGCTAGCTTCCAAATTTCATCTGGATATGTAAATAGAGCAGAAATGAAAAACACCTTTAAAGGAATTGGTAAGGTCAGAGGACCTACAAAGTAATCATGTACATAGACAGAATACCTTTAGCCTATCAAGGATGGACGTTCCCTTGCATCAAGAATTATCCAGGAAAAAGTTCTACCTGTCAGAGTTTCTTTTATGTGGGTTTTTTTTATAGTGCAAATACATTTACTTAGTAAATCAAGTTTTAGTTGCCTCTCCGGCTGGGGACTAATTTCTCATTAAAACTACGGTTTTCCTCCAGGAAGTTCTAAATATTTTTTAAAAATCTAGATGTTTCTGAAAGGTTCTAATATAATTGGTTTCCCTCACCCCTGTTGCTTACTTATTCTTCGTATTAAGTGCTTTTCACTATTTTCTGATATATAACAGCTGTTTGCTTCAGACAGAGAATGCAGGATGAAAAATCACTTAATCCAGCTTCCAAGGTATTTTGAATGCCTCTGCAGATAAAACAAAAGACACTGACAGATTAGTAGGTTTTTTTTCAGAGATCAGAATTATCATAATCATCTTTAAGAATCTGATCTTGAGGCTTGCTGTCAAGAGAAATAATTATGTTTTAGCATTATATAAAGTGAGAGCGACAGGGGTTTGAACTACCAAACAATCATGAAAACGAATGAATCATGGAAGAGCACTTTTGGGGAAAATATCAACCCTCTCATGGATATAATAATATACTTAACCAGTGTAAGAAGCATAAGTGAATTCATTGTTCAACTGAATTCTGCTTGAAGGGGTTTCCCCGAGGCAAAATAAAAAAGTGGGAAAAATATTAAAAGAAATAACAAGAGAAACCACATCATTAATGTTAAATGGAAAGAAACCTGATGGTTGTGGTTCATGTGTCATACAAAAAACAGCTCCTGCATGGTCCATTCACTGAGAAACTAACACCCGTGTCTATATGTGTGTTCCATAGCTAATTTATGTGTCAAGTTGGGCTCCCCAATGCTAACATGTTTACCTTTATATCTATTGCTTAGCTTTTTCAGTTCTGTAGACGCCAAAACTTCAAGAACATTATTTTCCTTCATGGCACCATTCTCATCACCAAATGTTCCCCCTTTCCGACAGGAATTTCCACACTTTTGCTTCAGGCGTAGTGAGATGGCCTTACATCTTAACTCTCTTCTATGGGCTCTCCTGGAAGCACCACTTAGCCGTGCTCCATAATTTGCAGCTAAGGGAAAAAATGTTCCCAAAACTGACATCTTTTGGGAGCAGCAGGAGGCAGCCTGACTCATTTTCTGGATGGCGGTGAAAGAGGAGAAACACCCCCTTTCTTGCTGCCATTATCTGCTGCACTGAGTGAGAGGCCACTAGTGCCCATAATCTGTAGTTTGGTAGCTAGGCAATCTACTGTGCTCCACAGAGTTGAAGCCTGACAATCCCTATCTGGATGGTCCTGAGGAACTCAGGGGTTTATCCAGTTACCTCACAAGGAGTTTTAGGCCATTGAAAGCTGTTGGTGACTGTAGCAAAGGGTTTGCTTAATCTCTCCAGCTTCCCTACAGTCTGGGGAAGATCCAGGTGGTTTCTCCCCCTTGACACCTCTTGTAGATAGGGAGAGCAGTGCCCCTTATTTTGCAGTCCATCATCCCTAAAGCATTGGAATGTGGAAATGCTACCTCCTGTCATCTGAAGACCCAAGGGAGGGGCCCCTGATGGGGAAAAAAATCAGACCCTTAAGAGTCCTTAAAATAACAAAGATAAGTGAAGGGATCCCTAGGTCCTACAATATGGGGAGGACAGGTAAAGCCATCTTTAGGGGAGTGCCTGTGCAGGAAAAGGGGGTGGACTATGTGAACTACATAAGCACAGGTCTGCTGAATATACGTGGACCTGAGCTGACATTCATGTTTGTACTAGAATCCTGAACCAACCCTGATTCCAACTGGGTTTGAAATGCCAAATTTACATTTTGCACATGCTTAGTCATATGTACTATGCTGGCTTTGGATGTACAGTATCTCTTCCTCTGTCATTTATTTCATAGACTTAGATCTACTCAAATGGTCTTAGATATCTTCTTTACCTTATGCTGTCTAGTTTGCAGAGAGTCTACCAAATTTAATATTACTGACAACCAATAGAGATTTTCAATTGCCTTGTGTGGTAGAGGGTCTGTGTTTTCAGACTAGACGACCATGAGTTATTTTCCACATGTATGCAGCTATCTGATAATCATGACATCTGTGTACTATATGTATATGCCCACAGATATTTACATGGGGTTTAATTGTTAAGTTATGATTGGTGTGTTCTTTTTCCTCCCTTTGTTTATGTCCCCTATTTTTCCTAACTTATTTATTTGTATTACAATCGTTCCTAGAGGCCTGAACTGAGACTGGGGTCTCATTGTACTATGCACTGCATAAACACTAAGGCTATGTATACAATGGCACTAACACTTGAGTACTGGCCATATTATGTTGTGTTGGATACAGGTAAACACTGTGTACATGCTTATATCCGTGTCCACACTGCCACTGTTGTTATGCGACGTTAGCACTACCATTTCAGCGGAGACATCCCACAGTTCTGTGAGTCACAGGGAGACACTCTAAGAACCACCTTGCTTTGGCTGTTGGTATGGTCCCCTGCCTTCACATATTGGCCTATGGCAGTTCCTGATCACATCCCTACTAACTGCCAAACTAGGTGGAAGACATGGAGCCCCTGGTCCTTGTTGTAGGGTGAAGGGTTAGGTTCTGGAGTAGGTGATCGGAAAGATGCTGAATGGAATTTAGGCAGAATTTTCTGACATGTTGAAGCTGCCTGACCTTGAGAGTCAATGACAACTAATTCAGTTTACATCGTATGGATATAGTGAATGCTGGTGTTGCCACATATGCTCTTGAGTGGACCATTGCTACTGGTGCAGAAGAACCAGCACAGTATGGTGGGATGACATTATTTTGGAAACCTGAGATGGCCAGCAGTGGCTTCAGAACTTCCAAATGAAGAAACAGACATTCCTGGAGCTGTGTGAGGAGCTTGCACCAAACCTCCAACACTAGAACACTCAATTCAGGAAAACCATTCTGGTTCAGAAGCAATGCTAGACAGCAATGCTAGACAGCTCTATCTGTTGCAAACCACTGTGGAGTTTGAAAATCCACTGTTGGTGTCATGGTTATGCAGATTTGTGAGGCAGTTATCACCATGATCTACCCATGGGTGGTGGGAATAAGAAAATTTCCAGAACCAATAGCCGGATTGGAGAGGATGGAGCCATTGATTGGTACCAGTATTCCAATACTTTGCTCACCACAAGGGGCAAGTGAGTATGTGAACTGAAAAGGTTACTGTTCACTCGTTCTGCAAAGCTTGGTACTACAGAAGCAAATTAATGAATACAAATGTGGGAAACACTGGAAAGGTTCATGATACCAGGGTGCTTAGGAGATCAGGACTGTATTTAAAGGAGGAGAAGGGACATTTTCCCCCAGAACAACAAATTGTTCTGTACAGTGTGTCTATGTCCACTGTTATTTTGGGGGATCCCACATACATGCTGTTAATTTGGTGCATGAAACCATACCTCAACATCAATGACCCTGGAAAATGGAATTCATTTACAAGTTCAGTAGCTGCAGAATGGTCATGGAGTGTGCATTTGATAGACTGAAAGCTTGTTGGCACTGCCTACGCATCTATCTGGATGCCAATGTGGCCAATGCCATTAGCATAATCATGGCCTGCAGTGCATTCTTTAACATTTGTGAGGGTAAAGGGGAGTGCTGCTATCCTGAGTAGGCTCAAGAGAAGTCGGATTTACCAAATCTGTGCAGAAAGCCAAATTCCACTCATGTGCACGCTGGTGCTGATCCCCAGTGGTCAAAGAAAATGAGGGATGCCATATGGGCACACATCTTGGAACAGCAGAGTGGCAGAGGATGACATTACCACCTGTGCAGATGCTGGAAATGCACACAAGGTAACACAGACACATACCTGAGGATCTGCATACCTTTGTGAGGATTATATTTCCCTGTAGCCAAAGGTCATTAGTCATTCATTCCTATGATGTTGCACACATTAAAGACAATTATAACAGGGCACCTCCACTAGGTTATCACTTTTTGGGAGCAGCTCCCTGCCAAGACCGGCTCACCCACATACTCTCAGACTTGGCCCACAGGATCCCTCCCAATGAGAAAGAAGCCATGATATTGGCTGTGGGGTAACCTAAATGAAAGGACATATATATGCCCCTCTCCCCCCCCAGGGCTCTGAGGACTCCAATCCTACAAGTATGTCATAACTCCCCGCTGGCAGGACATTTTGGTCACTTTAAAACTTAACATCTTTTGTCTTTCATCTCTTCTGGTGGCTTTACATGCAGGCAACAATGCAGGCCTATGTGGCCTCTTGCAATATATGTGCCCGCTCCAAGGTATATCACCCAGCAGAGAATGTCCACACTCTTGATCTGGTAAACATCTTCCACAGAAACTGCCCCAGAAAACCCAATCCATTAGTGCCCGGGTGTCACAATCAGGATGTGGGTGGTCTTACCTAGTGGTCAGAGCAGGAGGCAGGAGTCATGCCAAGTCAGATACCAGGAGTACAGGGTCTGAGATGAGAGGCAGGTGTCAGGAGTCAGGCAGTGCAAGGGAAGCAGTCTTAAGCAGGGGGAAACAGGGGGGACAGCTGCATGGAGAACTTCCTGTTCCTGATTTAAATGAGGGCTGGGAACCAGTCAGGACCCTCAGCATTCCACCAGTCAGATCCCCGGACTTGCATCCTCTGTCAGAGTTTAGTTTCTATTCTGGCAGCTGTTAGCAAGTGGGAATTGCTTCATTCCTATGAGCCTTGAGGACAAGTGTTTAAGACCCACAGTCCCTGACATTAGTGAGAGGGAGTGAGGGGATAGATAATGGGGTCTCAAACTTGGGCCTGTGGGTATCTATGCAGCACTCAGACCATGGCTGCCATCCAGCAGCTTACCAGAACTAGCTCTCCAAGGGTTCTGCCCACTAGCCCAAGGTCACCAAGGGCTCTGCCAACAAAGCTTCTGACTGGGGGAGATGTCTGGCCCTGCCGATTGGCTCGGATGCATAACTTAAGCCAGAAGCAGGCACAGAAGTTGTCTGAGCAACTAGACAGATGCCTTGCTGGCTGCCACCTTGCACCCTGCCTAGTTGCCTGACTCCAGAACCCTGTCTTCCTACCAGTTCCTGCCTTATCCAAGATCCTCCTCCACTCCTGGTCTCATCAACAAGGAAGGAGTACTTCAAGCATTACATCCATATGCTACAAATATACAATACCACTGATTAGGGTAGCAAAAGAATTACTGCTACCTCAATTACTAAATGTAAATTGGTACAATTTCTAAGAGTAAAACGACAAGGGTCATCTTATAAATGCTATGTTTTCCCCTATTAAACAAGATGGAATAATTTCATACCATCTGCAGCATGCATTAAAAAATGTAAACAGTAGTACATTTGCCATCTGGTTGAGTGACTTTTTATGATACTTAAAAGCTGTTATCCATTGGCTGCTCCTCGTTTACCATCCGAGGTTGATACTCAAAACTATGATCAATGTCCTACTCAGTATCTACTCAGTATCTATACCACAGAAATAAAGCTGGTCAGCATTTCAAAGATGGTCAGTAATTCTGTTAACACAGTAGCTATAAAGAAGCAGTTAATATCTGAGCAAAAGTTAAGGAAAGAATACCGCTGGAATGCATAACACATGCCCAGTCTGGTTTGCTTCTTCACAAAAGCTGAAATTCAGAGCCAGCATCCGCCTTTCCACTAGTTAAGTCCCCCAGACAAACTCAGAATAGAACTAAATAGTACATCGGCCTTTGTATAGGAGGGAAGTTCACCCTATGATATTAAAAAATGTCACCCTAAGTTATTAAAAATCAGCTCTTTCAGATTAATGTGCATACGTGTTTGTCTGATATATTGCTTGCTATTACTCATGCAGATATTCGCCTTGATGATTCAGTGGGCTCAATTAAGTTAACATCACACAGTCTGTACATTTCTATTAAGACTCCCAATTAGTGGAATATTTCATGCTTTGTGCTGTGGACAGGGCATGCCCTGTGTTTGTGTTTTACACAATGCCTAAGTTTCATGGTAAATCCCATATCTTCTGGGAACTTATTCATAAGTAGAGCAGTTTAAATGCCAGCAAAATTATTTGTAGAATACATTATTTGATGAATATTCCTGTTAATTGTCAATTATTTTTGTCCAAGTGTATCTGACCAGCTTTAGAAGATGATCAATAAAATTACTCATTTATTAAATTATTCAATAAAAATAGCATTTGCTGAACAATATATTCATCAGAATATATTTGACCAGTAAATAAGATTGACCATATATATTCAGGAATGATAGTAATGCTGACTGGTATTGCCTCATTATTTACCTGTATTCCCATGTCTGTCTGTATCATCTGTTGTCTCATGTCTTATACTTAGGGTATGTCTACACTACGACATTAGATCAAATTAATAGAAGCCGGTTTTATAGAAATCGGTTGTATACAGCCGATTGTGTGTGTCCCCACATAAAATGCTCTAAGTGCATAACGTCGGCGGACCACGTCCACAGTAACGAGGCTAGCGTCGACTTCCGGCGCATTGCACTATGGGTAGCTATCCCACAGTTCCCGCAGTCTCCGCCGCCCATTGGAATTATGGGTTGAGATCCCAATGCCCGGATGATGCAAAACAGTGCCGCGGAGGGTTCTGGGTACATGTCGTCAGGTCCCTCCCCCTACGTCACAGCAACGGCCGACAATAGATTCACGCCTTTTTACCTGGGTTACCTGTGCAGACAACATACCACGGCAAGCATGGAGCCCGCTCAGCTCAGCTCACCGTCACCATATGTCATCTAGGTGCCGGCAGAGTTGGGACTGCATTGCTACACAGCAGCAGCAGCTAACTGCCTTTTGGCGGTAGATGGTGCAGCATGACTGGTAGCCTTCATCGGCGATCTGGGTGCGGGCAGCTGTGGGGCTGGGAGCCGTAGGGCTGCATTGCACCAGCCCCTTGCCTTTTGGTAGAAGATGGTATATTACGATTGGTATCCATCATCATCGTACTGCAGTGGCTGTTGATCATGGGCACCTGGGCAGACAATGATGGTTATCAGTTGTAGTATGCCATTTTCTGCCATGCGCCCTGTTGGCTCATCGCACGTTAGCTGAGTCGTAGTATGCTATTTTCTGCCAAGTGCCCAGTATTGTCTGCTAAGCACCCAGAAGAGGCCGAGGGCGATCTGGGTGCTGGCAGACATGGGGCTGGCAGACGTGAGGCTAGATTGCTACACAGCAGCAACCCCTTGCCTTTTGGGCAGTAGATAGTATATTACGACTGGTATCCATCGTTGTCATACTGCAGTGGGTATCAGATGGTGCAATAGACCTGAAGGCTTACTGCCAAGCGCCCAGTATTTGCTGCCAAGCACCCAGAAAATGCCGAGGGCTATCAGTCATGCTGCACCATCGTCTTAAGATGTAAAAAATAGATTTATTCTGTATTCATTTGCTTCCCCCCTCCCTCCTGCTAAACCCTGGCTTTTGAGTTCAATCTTTGGGGGGGGGGCATTCTGTGTGACAGTTGTTTGTGTTTCTCCCTGATGCAAAGCCACCTTTCTTGATTTTAATTCCCTGTACCTGTACGCCATGTCGTCACTCGCCCCTCCCTCCCTCCCTCCCTTCTTCCCCTGGTCCGTCAGATACTACTTTCGCGCCTTTTTTCAGACCAGACGCCATAGCTAGCACATGGAGCCCGCTCAGATCACCGCGGCAATTATGAGTACTATGAACACCACGCGCATTGTCCTGGAGTATATGCAGAGCCAGGACATGCCAAAGCAAAACCGGAACCAGCCGAGGAGGTGGCGATTAGAGCGCGGCGACGAGAGTGAGGAGGAAATGGACATGGACCTAGACCTCTCACAAGGCACAGGCCCCAGCAATGTGGAAATCATGGTGTTCCTGGGGCAGGTTGATGCCGTGGAACGCCGATTCTGGGCCCGGGAAACAAGCACAGACTGGTGGGACCGCATTGTGCTGCAGGTGTGGGACGATTCCCAGTGGCTGCGAAACTTTCGCATGCGTAAGGGCACTTTCATGGAACTTTGTGACTTGCTTTCCCCTGCCCTGAAGCGCCAGAATACCAGGATGAGAGCAGCCCTCACAGTTGAGAAGCGAGTGGCGATAGCCCTGTGGAAGCTTGCAACGCCAGACAGCTACCGGTCAGTCGGGAATCAATTTGGAGTGGGCAAATCTACTGTGGGGGCTGCTGTGATCCAAGTTGCCAGGGCAATGAGAGAACTGGTGATATCAAGGGTAGTGACTCTGGGAAACGTGCAGACCATAGTGGATGGCTTTGCTGCAATGGGATTCCCAAACTGTGGTGGGGCGATAGACGGAACCCATATCCCTATCTTGGCACCGGAGCACCAAGCCACCGAGTACATAAACCGCAAGGGGTACTTTTCAATGCTGCTGCAAGCCCTGGTGGATCACAAGGGACGTTTCACTGACATCAACGTGGGCTGGCCGGGAAGGGTACATGATGCTCGCGTCTTCAGGCACTCTGCTCTGTTTAGAAAGCTGGAGGAAGGGACTTTCTTCCCGGACCAGAAAATAACCGTTGGGGATGTTGAAATGCCTATCGTGATCCTTGGGGACCCAGCCTACCCCTTAATGCCATGGCTCATGAAGCCATACACAGGCAGCCTGGACAGGAGTCAGGACCTGTTCAACTACAGGCTGAGCAAGTGCCGAATGGTGGTGGAATGTGCATTTGGGCGTTTAAAAGCGCGCTGGCGCAGCTTACTGACTCGCTCAGACCTTAGCGAAAAGAATATCCCCATTGTTATTGCTGCTTGCTGTGCGCTCCACAATCTCTGTGAGAGTAAGGGGGAGACATTTATGGCTGGGTGGGAGGTAGAGGCAAATCGCCTGGCCGCTGATTACGCGCAGCCAGACACCAGGGCAGTTAGAGGAGCACAGCATGGCGCGGTGCGCATCAGAGAAGCTTTGAAAACCAGTTTTGTGACTGGCCAGGCTACGGTTTGAAACTTCTGTTTGTTTCTCCTTAATGAAATCTCCCCCCCCCACCCGGTTAACTCTACTTCCCTGTAAACCAACAACCCCACCCTCCCCTACTACCCTCCCCCCTTCAAGCACCACTTGCAGAGGCAATAAAGTCATTGTTACTTCACATTCATGCATTCTTTATTACTTCATCACACAACTAGGGGGATAATTGCAAAGGTAGCCCGGGATGGGTGGGGGAGGAGGGAAGGAAAAGGACACACTGCAGTTTAAAACTTTAAAACTTTAACACTTATTGCTCGGGAAATCATCTGGGCTGGAGTGACTGTGTGGCCGGAGGCGCCCCCACCGTGTTCTTGGGCGTCTGGGTGAGGAGGCAATGGGACTTGGGGAGGAGGGCTGTTGGTTACACAGGGGCTGTAGCGGCGGTCTG
>NW_020664419.1:46272540-46291568 GCF_002925995.2 Terrapene triunguis | reverse complement strand
CTGTGCTCCTGCTGCCTTTCCTGCAGCTCAACCATACGCTGTAGCATATCAGTTTGATGCTCCAGCAGCCGGAGCATGGACTCTTGCTTTCTGTGTGCAAGCTGACGCCACCTCTCATCTTCAGCCCGCAACTTCCTCTGTTCCTCCCGCGATTCAGCCCGCCACCTCTCCTCCTCAGCCCGCGATTCAGCCCGCCACCTCTCCTCTCGCTCATATTGGGCTTTTCGGTAATCAGTCATTGACTGCCTCCACGCATTCTGCTGGGCTCTGTAAGCATGGGAGGCAGTCTGAAGTTCTGTAAACATTTCATCACGCGTCCTTCGCTTCCTTTTTCGAATATTCACGAGCCTCTGTGAAGGAGAATGATTTGCAGCTGGTGGATGAGAAGGGAGAGGTGGTTAAAAAAGATACATTTTAGAGAACAATGTGTACACTCTTTCACGTTACATTTTGCTGTTCACACTACACAGCAGATGTGCTTTCGTTACAAGGTCGCATTTTTCCTCTTATATTGAGGGCCTGCCTGTTTGGTGTGAGAGAGCACTCACGCAGTGCCAGGTCACAGATTTCAGCTTGCAGGCAGCCATGGTAAGACACAGTCTTTTGGCTTTTTTAACCTTCTTAACATGTGGGGATGGTTTCAAAGAGTACTGCTATCATTAACCATACCAAGCACCCGTTGGGTTGGCCATTTAAAATGGGCTTGCAATGTAAAAGGAGGGGGTGTGGTTTCAGGGTTAACGTGCAGCACAAACCCAACTAATAACCCTCCCCCACACACCCAATTCTCTGGGATGATCACTTCACCCCTCCCCCCACCGCGTGGCTAACAGCGGGGAATATTTCTGTTCAGCAGACCAGGAAGGGGCACCTCTGAATGTCCCCTTAATAAAATTGCCCCATTTTAACCAGGTGACCGTGAATGATATCACTCTCCTGAGGATAACAAAGAGAGATAAGGAATGGATGTTGTCTGCATGCCAGCAAACACCGGGACCATACGCTGCCATGCTTTGTTATGCAATGATTCCAGACTACGTGCTACGTGGCCTGGCGTGGTAAAGTGTCCTACCATGGCGGACGGGATAAGGCAGCCCTCCCCAGAAACCTTTTGCAAAGGCTTTGGGAGTACATGAAGGAGAGCTTTCTGGAGATGTCCCTGGAGGATTTCCGCTCCATCCCCATACACGTTAACAGACTTTTCCAGTAGCTGTACTGGCCGCGATTGCCAGGGCAAATTAATCATTAATCATTAAACACGCTTGCTTTTAAACCATGTGTAATATTTACAAAGGTACACTCACCAGAGGTCCCCTGTGTGCCCACAGGGTCTTGGGTGAGTTTGGGGGTTACTGGTTCCAGGTCCAGGGTGATAAACATATCCTGGCTGTTGGGGAAACTGGTTTCTCCGCTTCCTTGTTGCTGTGAGCTATTTACATTATCTTCAGGCTCATCTTCCTCGTCCCCAGAACCCGCTTCCCTGTGTGTTTCTCCATTGAGGGACTCATAGCACACGGTTGGGGTAGTGGTGGCTGCACCCCTAGAATGGCATGCAGCTCTGCGTAGTAGCGGCATGTTTGCGGCTCAGCCCCGGACCTTCCATTTGCCTCTCTGGCTTTGTGGTAGGCTTGCCTTAGCTCCTTAATTTTCACGCGGCACTGCTGTGCGTCCCTGTTATGGCCTCTGTCCTTCATGGCCCTGGAGACCTTTTCTAATATTTTGCCATTTCGTTTACTGCTTCGGAGTTCGGCCAGCACTGATTCATCTCCCCATATGGCGATCAGATCCCGAACCTCCCGTTCTGTCCATGCTGGAGCTCTTTTGCGATCCTGGGACTCCATCACGGCTACCTGTGCTGATGAGCGACCTGTGGTATCCACGCTCAGCAAACAGGAAATGAAATTCAAACGTTCGCGGGGCTTTTCCTGTCTACCTGGCCAGTGCATCTGAGTTGAGAGTGCTGTCCAGAGCGGTCACAATGAAGCACTGTGGGATAGCTCCCGGAGGCCAATAACGTCGAATTCCGTCCACACACACCCAATTCCGACCCCCTAAGGCCGATTTTATCGCTAATCCCCTCGTCGGAGGTGGTGTTAAGAAACCGGTTTAAAGGGCCCTTTAAGTCGAAAGAAAGGCCTTCGTCGTGTGAACGTGTCCAGGCTTAATTCGATTTAACGCGGCTAAAGTCGACCTAAACTCGTAGTGTAGACCAGGCCTTAGATTGTAAGCTCCTTCGGGCAGGGCCATCTTTTTGTCTGTGTTGTACAGTACCTAGTGTAGTGGGTTCCTGGTCTATGACTAGGGCTCCTGGGTGCTACAGTAATACAGTTGATAATAATCTTAGCCCTTTGGTGTCTTCTTTTCTCTGCCTTTGGCAAATGGTTTAGTCTCCTAAGGACTTAAATGATTTGGTCTAACTGAGCTCTTTGGCCATAATATATGAGTATTTGGATGAAATTTAATGGCCTGTGATATACAGGTAAACAGGGTTGAATGAGCTCTCCCTGACATCTAGTGATCTGGGAGGGGAAAGACTTCAGGACCAGACCGTACTTGCATAAAAACACCTACTCTGCCTCTAGCAGACAGATCTGAGTTGCCAAAATGATCGATTTTGGCTGGTTTGGGGTTGCAAATCACTTTAGTATTGAACGCAGGGGTAATGAAATGTTGTTATCCTTATTGTACAAGTAAAGGGCAGCAGAATTGTGCTTAGCATGCCCTGATTGAGGGAGTCACCCTCAAATGAACTCCACTTGCTAAGCAGGGGGTATGGATGCCAAATCTCAGTGAAAAAGGAGAGAGGGTGGGAACAGGTGTCTGTACCTGGTTAGGGGGATGGGGCATTGTCTCAAGGAGTCACAGACACCACTTAACCCTCCCCCTCTCCACTGTTTAAAGACAGCTGATTAGTCTCAACTGAGAATCTTTTGGTTTGTTAAGTGATCACTAGAGATGAAACCACAGATTACTAAGTCTAAGTTCTAAGTCTTAAATGTGCTGTGGGACAATGTTTCAGTGAAAGAGACTGCACAGCCTGCTCTAGCAGTAAGGTTCAGCATTAACTGCTGAAATCACTGAGAGCTGGGCAAAATGATGACTAATGAAGTTACAGACAATAAGGGGGAAGGGATGCAGATCAGGATAAGTAAAGAACATGTCAGAGATCTGCTGACTAATTTGAATGACTCCAAGTCAGCGGGACCTGATGCTATTCACCCGAGGGTGCTGAAGGAATTAGCTGAAGAAATCTCAGAGCCACTAATAATATTTGCAAACTCATGGACTGCAGGAGAAGTCCCAGAAGACTGAAGAAGGGCTAAGGTAGTGCTCATCTTCAAAAACGGGGAAAAGGAGAAGCCAGGAACTACAGACCAGTCAGCCTGACCTCGATACCAAGGAAGCTACTAGAGCAATGTATAAAACCTGGAATACCTGGAGGATGAAGGGGTAATCACTAGCAGCCAGCATGGATTTACTAAGAACAAATCATGCCAAACCAGCTTGATTTCCTTCTTTGATAGAGTTACTGGTTTGGTGGATAGGGGGAATGCAGTGGACATAATATACCTGGACTTTAGCAAGGCTTTTGACACGGTCCCACATGACGTTCTTACAAGGAACCTGGAGAAATACAAGCTCAATAGAATTGCCATTAAGTGGATACATAATCCACAAACAAAGAGTAACTATTAATGGAGTGATGTCAGATTGGAAGTCGGTCTCTGACATCATTCCATTAATTAGTGAGGTTCCACAGAGATCTGTTCTAGGCCCGGTGTTATTTAACATCTTTATTAATGATCTGGATGTAGAATAGAGAGCATACTGGTCAAATTTGCAGATAACAAAAAGCTGGGCGACTACAAACACTTTGGAGCATAGAGCTAAAATGCAAAGGGATTTTGATAAATCGGAGAACTGGGCTACAACAAAATGAAATTCAGCAAAGATACATGTAAGGTGCTACACTTAGGGAAGAAAAACCAAATTCACAAATACAGAATAGGGGATAACGGGTTTGGCAGCAGCACTGCTGAGAAGGATCTGAGAGTTGTGGTGGATCACAGCTTCAACAATGTGATGCTGTTGCAAAAAAATGCAATTTTGTGTTGTATTAACAGAGGCATAGCATGCAAATAATGATAGTACCGCTCTACTCTGTGCTGGTTAGGCCTCAGCTGGAGTACTATGTCCAATTTTGATCACCATTGTAACAAAAAGATGCAGAGAAACTGGAAAGGATCCAAAGGTGAGCAACAAAGATGATCAAAGAGATGGAATGCAAGCCAGATGAGCAAAGGCTAAAGGACCTGGGTACGTTTAGTTTGGAAAAGAGATTAAGTGGGGCATGATAGTGTCCTTCAAATACTTGAAAGGCTGCCATAAAAAGATGGAGAAAATTGTTATCTCTTGCCACGGAGGACAGGACAAGAGACAAAGGGGTTTTAAACTACAGCACTGCAGATTTAGATTAAATCTCAGGAAAAACTTCTTAATTGTAAGAACAGTAAGATAATGGAACAAATTGCCTAGGCAAGTCATGGAATTTCCTTCACTGGAGATTTTCAAAAAGAGGCTAGATAGCCATCTGTCTTGGATGGTTTAGATTAGTGCTGTCAAGCAATTAAAAAAATTAATTGTGATAAATCTCATGATTAAAAAATGTAATCGTGATTAATCGCACGATTAATCACACAGTTAAACAAGAATAGAATACAATTTATTTAAATATTTTTGGATGTTTTCCACATTTTCAAATATATTGATTTCAATTACAACACAAAATACAAAGTGTACAGTGCTCCCTTTATTTTTATTTTTTTTAAATATTTGCACTGTAAAAAAAGAAACATAAGAAATTATTTTTCAATTCACCTCATAAAAGTACTATAGTGCAATCTCTTTATCATTAAAGTTGAACTTACAAATGTAGAATTATGTACAAAAAATAACTTCACTCAAAAATAAAACAACGTAAAACTTGAGAGCCTACAATCCACTCATCCTACTTCTTGTTCAGCCAATCGCTCAGACAAACAAGTTTGTTTACATTTGAAGGAGATAATGCTGCCTGCTTCTTGTTTACAATGTCACCGGAAAGTGAGAACAGGCATTCGCATGGCACTGTTGTAGCCGGTGTCACAAGATATTTATGTGCCAGATGCGCTAAAGATTCGTATGTCTCTTCTTCTTGCTTCAACCACCATTCGAGAGAACATGCGTCCATGCTGATGATGGGTTCTGCTCAATAACAATCCAAAACAGTGCAGACTGACGCATGTCCATTTTCATCATCTGAGTTAGATGCCGCCAGCAGAAGGTTGGTTTTCTTTTTTGGTGGTTAGGGTTCTGTAGTTTCCACATCAGAGTGTTGCACTTTTAAGACTTCTGAAAGCATGCTCCACACCTCGTCCCTCTCAGATTTTGAAAGGCACTTCAGATTCTTAAACCTTGTAGCTATCTTTAGAAATCTCACATTGGTACCTTCTTAACGTTTTGTCAAATCTGCAGTGAAAGTGTTCTTAAAACAAACAACATGTGCTGAGTCATCATCCGAGACTGCTATAAAATGAAATATATGGCAGAATGTGGTTAAAACAGAGCAGGAGACATACAATTCTCCCCCTAGGAATTCCATCACAAATTTTATTAGCAGATATTTTTAACAAGTGTCATCAGCATGGAAGCATGTCCTCTGGAATGGTAGCCGAAGCACAAAGCGGCATACGAATGTTTAGCATATCTGGCACATAAATAAGTTGCAATGCTGATTACAAAAGTGACATTGTAAATATGAAGCGGGCAGCATTATCTCCCGTAAATGTAAACAAGCTTGTTTGAGTGACTGGCTGAAGAAGAAGTAGGATTGAGTGAATGTGTAGACTCTAAAATTTTCAATTGTTTTGTTTTTGAGTTCAGTTATGTAAGAAAAATAATTCTACATTTAAAAGTTGCACTTTCATGATAAAGAGATTGCACTACAGTATTTGTATTAGGTGAATTGAAAAATACGATTTCTTTTGTTTGTAATTTTTACAGTGCAAATATTTCTAATAAAAATAATAATATAAAGTGAGCATTGTACACCTTATAGTCTGTGTTATCACTGAAATCAATATATTTGAAAATGTAGAAAAACATCCAAAAATATTTAATACATTTCAATTGGTGTTCTATTGTTTAACAGTGCAATTAAAACTGCAATTAGTTGTGATTAATTTTTTAATCACAATTAATTTTTTTGAGTTAATCACGTGAGTTAACTGTGATTAATCAACAACCCTAGTTTAGATACAACAAATCCTGCATCTTGGCAGGGGGTTAGACCAGATGACCCTTGTAGTTCTTTCTAACTCTATGGTTCTATGATTCTAAGGGGTGGGACATCAAGATGTGCAGGTGAATGAGCCCCTGATGATGTGGCTGATGTGATTAGGTCCTATGATGATGTCACTTGAATAGATATGTGGACAGAGTTGGCATCGGGCTTTGTTACAAGGATTCACCTGCACATCTACCAATGTGATATATGCCATCATGTGCCAGCAATGCCCCTCTGCCATGTACATTGGCCAAACCGGACAGTCTCTACGCAAAAGAATTAATGGACACAAATCTGACATCAGGAATCATAATACTCAAAAACCAGTGGGAGAACACTTTAACCTGTCTGGTCATTCAATGACAGACCTGCGGGTGGCTATCTTACAACAGAAAAACTTCAAAAACAGACTCCAAATCGAGCATGCAGCCCGCTCCCAGCAGGGTGCTCCCCTCCTCCGCGCCGCCACCCCCTACAGGGTGGCCGGAGCGGCAAACCGAAAAAAAAGGGCATCCGTGCCACCCTAGGATTGCATGGAATGCCGCCCCTCAGAATATGCCGCCCCAAGCACGAGCTTGCTCGGCTGGTGCCTGGAGCCGGTCCTGTCAGCCACTATCCAGACTGAGCATCTAGTACACTGAATACACTTGCTTCAGATAGCTTGTGAGTGATGTCATCTAGGATGGGTTGACTATAGTGTTACTCATTATTGCTTTGTTTAGGTCTTGAGGGTCTTGCATATCTGGATTGCACCAGTGTTTTCTACTGCAACCATGAAGCTAATCCATTCCGATGGTGCCTCTGCCTTTTCAATTATACCCAATTGTTCCATCCTAGAGTTCCTTCTCCATGTTGGGCTTTATTGCTAATGTCACAGTGCATGCACTTCTGGCATTGCATTTGTAGACAGCTTGATTTTGCAATATCCCAGTAGACATCCCACGCCTTCAAACACGTCAGGACATTTTTTCTTAATTTCCTTTTCTGTGCGAGGTCCTTTTATGGATTCCACTGCCCTTAGGATTTTTATCAAATTTAATGATTTTAAAACTGTCAGTCCTAATGCTGCTTTTGCTAGCATATTTAATACATAGAAATCTAGATTTGAACATTTTTCTCTTGTATGTGCATTTAACATTGCATGTCCCCTCTATGAGGAGTATAGGGTCTCCATATCCTTCCAGTCTCACTGATACAGATGATGTTAGTGTTATGGTGTGGGCTGGATTTTTCCTACATTCTGTCTCAGGGATGCAGTTTACTTGTGCCCCAGTGTCAATTTTGAATTTCATGGATGGATTAAAATGGTTACATATGCTTCATCACTATCCTTTTCCTTATTCTGTATTATAGCCTAAAAGAATGCTGTGTCTTTGTTGTGAAACTCCTCTCCTTTTCCAGTTGCATGTACTGTATGCCCTGTATTTTTCTGTGCTTGCATGGCATACTTGTGCAAAATGCATCCGAAGAAGTGGGTTGTAGCCCACGAAAGCTTATGCTCTAATAAATTTGTTAGTCTCTAAGGTGCCACAAGTACTCCTGTTATTTTTGTGCAAAATGGTTTGCTTTGTGGCACTTCATGCATATCTTCCCAAGTGCTGGTCATTCCTCTTGCTTGGCATGATGTAATCCTTATCCCCATCTGTAGCAAACTTGCTGTGTCTGTGTCTTTGCTACATGCTATTTTTTTCAATGCTGCATAAGGCTGGTGCCCTGCTGTTGAACCCTTATCTTTTTGCTGTGTGCATGTCTGACTGCTGGTTGCACATTGTGACAGATGTTAGGAAGTACTTTCATTTGTTCTTTCAATGCCTGTAGTGCTCAGGCTATTCTAATGGTTTTTGCTAATGTTAGTGTCCTCCATTAGTAATTTTTTTGGTATTTCTTTTGTGTTTGATCCCATTAAGATCCTATCCTTCAGCATATTAGCACTATCTGTGAAAGCACAATCTTCTGTTATCAACTATAGCTGGGTTAAGCACTTATAAATTTGTTCAGTAGGTCTCTGATTTCTCTCGTAGAAAATTTTCCATTGTATGAAAAGCAATAGGCCTCATCTAAGAGAAATCCAGACAAGCTGTTTGAGCTGTCTGCTTCAGAGAGCTTGCTATTAGAGCAGAGGTTTTCAAACTGTAGGGCAGGCCCTATAGGGGGGCATGAAGGAACATTTGGGGGGGCAAGTGGTGATGCTAGGCAGCTCGTGCCAACCCTGTGCGGCATGACCCAGGCTAACCCCCACAGGGGGCTGGGAGGGAGCGCCAACTCCACCCCCTGATTCTCCTCAGCAGGCCATCCAGCCTATGGGTCAGAGTCAACATCCGCTGCGGCTGCGCCGATTTCCACTCCCAGCAGCCTCTGTGTCCAGCACTGGCTCTGCCCCCTGAGACTGTCATATGTGCCTTCCCCTACCCTGGAAACCCAAGTGGGGAGGGGCAGAGGGGCAGGTATTGGCCCTGGCAATGCAGCCTGGCAGCAAGGTAGAAGCAGCCGGCTGCTGAGGAAGCCTTGGCCATGCCATTGGTAAGTATCTGTGTATTTGAAACTTACAAGTGTAGGTAATGTAATTAAAGTTGTGTTAAGGTCTCTGTTAGGTTTCTGAGTAGGCTATCAAGCATACTTTTGCATGTGTCTATTTTTGTCTGGGTTGGGGAAGGGGGTGGACACAAAAATTGCGAGCTCAGCTCAAAAAGTTTGCAAACTGCTGCATTTAGAGACTCATGCTCTGCAGATATATCTGCCTTTTGCCCAAAATATGTTAGAAAGTTAGCAGCTTTCTGGGCTGCAGACCACTTGACTGCCTCAGATCCTGTGAAGATCAGCGCCAGTAACTCCTTCAATCTAGTCCATTTCTCTGCAGTCCTTCCAGTTTCAAAGTCCATAGGCAGCACATTTCTTGTATTATTCTGTATGAAAGCCATAGTTAACTTGCTTTTAATTCTGACACCATATAGTATCCTCATTTAGATTGCTCACAGGAATGAGATCCACACAGGATAGGGTACACTAACCAGGCTTTATTTACAAGGCTTTCAGATACACAATCTCATCTCAGCAGCACAGCAAAAGCACACAAACACTCAGAAAAAGCCAGTCTCAGAGTCACTTCCTGTGCATAAATATAGTACAAAGCCTACTTGATTGCCGCTGAGAATAAGATTGAATTTAGAATTTTAATCAATTGCCAAGGTCACAGACAGTTCACAGAACTTTCTACTTTTAGTTGCTCCATCTGATTTACATAAGATGCACATTTCAGTAAAATGTCCTTTCTTGTGCCATAGTTTGTAATTCTCCTTTTTAAAGAGAATTTTGGAACGTCAGCCATAAAATTGACATCACTTCATCTAAAAAAAATTTCTTTTTGTAAAATTACTTCAGTTTTTTCTCACATGCTAATCTGAGCAGTTTCCCTTCACTTCAGTGCTGTTTACTACATTGACATTATGACTCTGGAGTGTCACTTGATTGTATATCAGATAAGGAGTTTGCACCTTTAATAACTGTTTCAATTCTTGAAACATCTGTAATCAATATTTTAAACAGGAAATAAATTGACTACTATTAGTAGGCCTCCTCTAATCAGGAATTATTTGCTTTCTCATTTATTTGATTTCAAATAATTTAATCACTTAGACCACAAAAACTTGCTTATAGAGAATAATTCACAATAATATTCCAAACTCTTATCCTAGTGAAGTCACTGGCCAAATTCCCATTGACTTCAGTGGGATCAAGAATAGGCCTGTTCTGCAGTCTCATACTTATCAGTTGGTTCTCTGGGGTTTTGCATTCTCCAAAACAATACTAGTGACCCCCTGACTATAAATTACACTGACGGAAACATAATTAAGATCAAGCAACATATTAAATTCTGCTCACTTACTTTGTGTATTTTCTTTCTTTTTAATATTCTGTCCTGACAAGGAATTAGACATTAATTAGTGGAAAATTTAAATTTTTCTTCAATTTTTCATTATTTATATATTGACTGATTTTTAAAATTGACACATAAAAGGAAAAAAACAGTAACTACATCATGACTCCATTGAAAGCAATGATAATTCATAGTAACACGGTGAGATGAATTCATGACAATGCATCTATTAACCTGTGACAGCACTGTACCTATTTTATTTCCACTGAGATATCCAAGGTTATTTTCTTAAATAAAAGCTTTCTGACTGTAAGGAAGACCCCAAATTGCAGACTATCCTGTTTTTCCATTCTGGCTCTGATTCCTTATTAATTACGCATGTGCACAACATTTCATGTGATGTGACTTGCTATTTTGTTTGTTCCTCTGTACGATGGCCCACAGTGAAACGTGCAGTCAGTCACTGCTAATCATAAGATGTGGAAAGGTTTTTCTGATGAATTTTTCTAGTTTCTCTTAACTTTCCTCTAAACCTTATTGCCCAATTTTAGGTGCTTTTGTTTTCCAGTGTTTTGTTGTTGTTATCTGCTGCAAAATGGCCATGTCAATATCCCTATTTTTATTGTAGTTTCCTTATGAAGAACTTCACCCAATACTATTTTACATTTCATATCTATATTTATAAGGAGATTAGTTGCCTTTGTGATGAATTTGTTTTTTATCTGAGGGACAATGGGGTGCATTTTATAGATATACTCTTGTAGACTTTAAGTTGTAACTAACATTCTCTGTATCAGGCTTTTATTGGCACAAAGGGCCAACACTGAATTTTATGATGATGTAAAGTATCTCCTTGCACCTACATTAGATTTGTAAAGTTTTTCATGCAATTTGATTAGAAGCTCCTCTACATCCTATTTCAAATGCATTTTGAAATTCATTCATATACAAAATGTCATCTCATTTGTGTCTTCTTGAAAGTTTTTCCCCAGTGTGTTTAAGGGCTTGTCTTCACTACCTGCCCGGATCGGCGGGTAGAAATCGATCTCTCGGGGATCGATTTATCGCGTCTCGTCGGGACGCGATAATCGATCCCCGAATCGACGCGCGTACTCCACCAGCCCGGGTAGGAGTAAGCGCCGTCGACGGGGTAGCCGCGGCGGTTGATTTGCCGCTGTCCTCACAGCGGGGTAAGTCGGATCAGATACGTCGAATTCAGCTGCGCTATTCCCGTAGTTGAATTTGCGTATCTGAAATCGATCCCCCCCCATAGTGTAGACGTAGCCTTAGAAACTAAAGCTCATCCTGAAGATCCAGGCACACATTTGCTACAGGTTTCATGGAGAGGGAGAAAACAATTTGCTAAATAAGCTAAAATAATTCTAAGCATATAGTAAATTTAATTAATTAAATCAATAAACCATCTGCTACACAATATAGTGGGTGTGGAGGCAGGGAGGAAACAAAGTTTACAACCTGATTTCTTTCAGAACCTAACATTCAGAAATGAAGGTGGAAATAAAATAAGAAAAAGTAACAAAATGTGGGTCAGTAACAAAACATGCATGTAAACCCTGATTTGCTTGTGGATATGTCAATATGTGCAGGCAAAACTGTGCACACACATTGGAAAGTGTATGTGTAAACAAAACAGGGCACACCTTAGCACTTGCATTTGAAAATGCCCTAAACTATTCTAAAGGTGGTGTTGAAAGAATGTAATGAAAAGCATAGTGCAGAATGGCTAGAATGTGGCCTTAGCAAGCCATTACTTGCATGAGCAGGCTCTGTGTGATTGATTAACTGCTCATAATCTAGCTCTAAAAGTTGTCCTGGACTCCTCAACCAGAATTCAGTTTAGCCTCCTTTTAAAGGGAATTATTTTGTGACATTTTTCTCTATTGCAGATACATGTTCTTGGAAAACATTAGCTTTTACAACACTGAATGCTATAAAACCCGAAGAAAGACAATAGATTAAAAATAGTATCAGGCATTGGGTAAGAAATACACTGTAAAGTACTGTGAAAGACTATAATCTTATTGGGTAACTAGTGTGTGGCAGCTGTTTCATTACTGTACAGTGTCCATGAAATAGAGTACTCTTCTGAGTTGAGCTCCAGAGAGAGCTCTGTTTGTACAGTCTAATACGTCTATACCTCATGTCGGGTCAAGTGTACTTACCACCATCTGAGCATGACTCTGCATATTTTGTGCCCTTGTCCTTGAAATCCTTACCAGTGTGAAAAACGCATCCAATCAATTTTATCAATCCCTTTTATGTTTTAGAAAGTTTCTACTAGGTTATCTTAAGTTTTTCTCTCTTCAGATTGAAAGTAAGTCTAACTCCTTAATTTTCTTCTCATAAACACTAGCTAGTTCACTGCAGCATACTTAAGGCCAATTAATATCACAGAATAGCTGGGAACAGAACTCAGAAGGACCTTCTGGCTCCCAGCCTTGTGCTTTATCAATTAGACTATATGCTTTTAGTAGCCAGTTGCACAGAAATGTTATTTTTATAGCTATTTGTGCCCATTTTGGGGACATTTCATATTAAACATTTCATATTCATGTTTTTCCACTTTTTTGTGTGATCTTTTTATTTTCCTTATTTTCCAACAGATTTTCTTTTTATCTTAGAGAACATATATTTAAATTTAATGTTCAACATAGGTTTATTTAGAATATCTCACCAGCCTATGAATGAATTAATTTTAATGCTCTTCTTTCAAAACTACACTAGAAGGAGCCAAGGAGCACTGAGAGATCCCTGTTACCCTCCCAAAAAATGGAGGGTATTGTACTGTTAAGTATGTGAGCATAATCTTCATAAAAAGTTATGAACAGTTGCACAAAACCTTCATTATTAAACATATTGTGCCAAAGTAATCCCTAAAATAACTACTGAAATCAATTAAATTACTCTAGAGATGCATCAGATCCATTTTGTATGCTTTAGGTCGTTTCCCATTTAGTTAAAAGATAACCTTTATTGTAATTTGACTGAATTTCATTGAACATCTAGGGCTAAATTATGCTGAGGCATGAACAGACGTGGCAGGAGGTAAGGGGTGCATAGCGACAAGAACCTTCCCTCGCTGTCTCTTTGCCCCTCAGCACATCGGATTAGCCTATGTGAATCCTTTGCTCTACTTGGCTGGGTTTTTCAAAAGAGCCTAAGGAAACTAGCACCTATTAAGAGTCAATGGGAATCGGGCTCTTAACTCCCTCAAGCTTCTTTAAAGTCCCAGAATAGTGCCACTTTCATTGCTAACCCTTCCGAAATTGGGAGATGAGAATGTTGATGGCAGACACCCTACATGAAAGTAGATGGTAGAGACAACCTACATTTTATATTTAATTAATTGAAATCAGAACCAATTATATGATTGTCTATAGTAGTGTTCATTTTATATCAAGTCTTTATATGTTAGGGGTCAATTGCAAGCTGCAATAGAGGCAGTGACAAGGAGCTATGCTATCCCTTCTCTCCAGGAGGCCCTGTGCCTGCCTGAGACAAAATGGCTCTTAGGGAAGAGCAGCAGTCTGCACTGATCCTACCATGGGCTGCAATAGAGCCTCTACTGTGCACTTGCTGATTTGGTTTAAAATGTGCAGTACCACAGAACACTCTACAAGATTATGGGATTTCATGTAATTGAAAACAAAGTAATGACATACTATACTTAATGAGGCAAGCACCCTGCTGGGGTAAACTGATGCAGCTCCTCTGAAGAAGACTCACTGAAGTCACCAAAGCTCCAGAGTTCACATCAGCAGAGATTTTTCCCCATTGCTTTTATTTTACAGAACAGCAACTCTAACAACTTAAATTGCTGGTGCAGGATTATCCCTGCTTTCTTCCAGTCCATCAAGTGCTCCATTTCCCAGTCATGCAGTTATCTACAGGTCCTAAATATGGGAAGCTGAACAACACATTTGCTTTACAGGTAGACACTGTGAATTAACTAAGAGGAGCTCAGGGTTCAAATTCTCTCACCTACATCGGTGCAACACCAATGACCTCATGGATGCCCACTACATCAATGTAATTTGAGAATATGTCCCCAGTTCTATAATGTAAGCAATAAGCTTAGTAAATTAGTTTTAAAAGATTTCTTATTTTTGATCTGAAAGTATTTTAATGCAATAATGACCTTGGCATAGGACATTAATTTCCTGAGAATTAATGGGCTCCAGCTGAATCATTGGATTTCCCAAGATGTTACTAATTACCCAGGAAATGCTTTTAGCTCATAGCTGGTATAGATTTTATAAACCATTTTTAATACAAAGAAAGTAAATATTCTACATTTCTCCTATGGTCCAGGGACTTCTTATTGCCAACTGGCAGATGGCACAGGGATTGCATAAGGTTTTACAGAGATCCCATGGGTCAGATATATGCTTGAAGCATGGAATGTAAGGTCCTTACCAAGAACCAGTACCCCACTGGTCATCATAACCATTGTGATATTTATGTACAGATAATATTTAAGGAGTTATGTATCTATGCTGAAAATTGTGTTCTTAAGATCTTGGAGTTAAGGCAGGTCACCAGTAGGTGACATGCCTCAGACATGTTCTCTTCAGACAGGAGGTAACAGACACTTATCTCCCTGTCTGGTCATATCTGTATTGTGTATTGTCTGCCTCACAATGAAAGCCTATTTGCATATTGAAGCAGGGGACAGTCAAAAGGTTGCAAAATCTACAAGAGAGAAAAGCTACAGGAAGAAACAAAACATCAGGAGGTATATACTGATGGGACTTTTGTGTAGCTTGTGAGGCAAAGGAACACACTGGATCCTTGACCTAGGAGACAAGCTGGCAGCCTGACTGTCTCATGAATGAAGAATCACAGCCAAGCCTGCTTGTAAAATGCTGCAAGGATTTTGGGTGAGCATTATTCTACAAGAATGAGAACATCTAGTTAATTAAGTCTAGGTTCTAGAATGGGTTATGATTTCATTTTATATACGTTTCCAATACATTAACGTGCTATTACTTGAATCTTTGTTAAATAAACTTATATATGATTTTACTATAAACGTATCTAAGTACTGTGTGTTAAGCGGATCAGTGATTTGAAGTGGAACTAGTACGGTGGGGTGTACTGTTTCTTTGGACGCAGTAAATCTGTGAATACTGTACGTGTCTAGTGGATCAGGACTGGACACTCAGGGAGATGGTTGGAGGGCTCAAGGGTTGGAGTGTGCCTATCGTAAACCTGTAGAGAGCCAGCAGGGCCTGCATAGAGGAGTGGTTGTATTCCCTGTGGCTGGTGGAGTCATGGGGATGGTTTCTGGTAGGCACAGACAAGGCTTTCTCACACTAAGGGCAGGTGGTAGCAAGGTGCCTCACGACCCTGGGTATGTAACCCCAGAACTTGACATTACTGCAGTCAGCCATTTTGTTTGTCCAGCCACTGGCTAGCTGAAAACCAAATACCACATAGCTAGCAATATTGTTAGGGCTCTGAGAGGAAAGGCTAAACAGCTGCATGATTTCAATTTTGCTAATCAGAATGGGCAGATGGGACAGCGAGTTAATGTATCATGAGAATGGAAGGAAGGTTTGGACAGCCAACCTTGGTTTTAAGAGCCCTGACATATGAGTTTTATTCTGGTTATGACAAGAAATACCAGAAATGTTTTGATAATGAGTAATTTGCTGAAATTAGGAGAATTGGTGACCTATTAGGGGTTACTATGGTGACCCTCTAAGAGACACTATGAGTTATGTGCTTTGTTTAAGTTAGCTATAAAAGATTAAGCAAAAGAATATACTCTGGAGCAGTCCAAGGAAGCTTTTCTTTTCAGGCAAAGAGCTGACACCTAAACTCCCCAGTAGCTGGGTGGAAGGAGGGCCCCCAGAAGCCTGGCTGTCGATTACTCAAAACCATCTCAGATTTTTGGTATTTATAAATGTTTGGGGTGTTCTGAACCTACTGCGACAACATATATGTATTTTTTTATTACTGAGCCTGAATCCTACTTTCCTGTACATTTATCATATATTTACTGAACGCACTGAGAGCCAAGCACACATCTGAAGAGAGAATTTGGCCTTCCTTCAGTATCTCTTTCAAGAACTAATTCTGCTTGAGTACTCTATTTTTTCTCGCTTTCTGATTTTTTCATTAGGCCTGTTTCTGAACACCTTCCCAGAAGGAACAAGAATCTCTATTTTCATCCACCCCTTTCTTCATTTGAAAATGTCTACAGTGAACCCTGTCTTAAGTGACCACTAAAAGGACTGTCAAAAATCAATTGCTTAGAATGGAAGGCTAGGTTTATGGTTGAAGCCCTGACTCAAGAGATCTGAATTTATTTCCTAACTCTGGTACACGTACTCAGTGTGAAGTTGGGAAAGTCACTTAATGTCTCTGTGCCTCAGTTTTCCCACTATAGAAAGGAGATAGGAAGTGTGGTTATCTCCTTCCTTTTGTCTGTCTTGACTATAAAGCTCTACATGATAGTGACTCTTTATATGTACAGTGCCTAGCACAATGAAGCCCCAACTCTGTTGGAGTCTATAGATTCCAGTGTAATAAATATAATGATTAATTAACAGAGGTGGGTTTTGTTTAAAGGGGGATCTGAGTTGTGTTATTCTGGGCTATTTTGTGGCAGTAACATCAAATGAGAGGGTGGTCTCATGTGCAGGCTTGACTGTACTTCAGACTCTCCTGTTTCCCCTCAGAACTCCTTTAACCTTTCCTCATAACTGAGTCATAAAATCATCTTCGTTCTCTACTTCAGAAAGTACCCCAGAGGCAGATTACAGTGACTGGGCCACCTCTTTGTTTGGTATCTCATCCTTCTGCTGGTTGGCTGTTGCCTTTTTCCTTTAAATACACATTCCAGTATTTATTTCTATTTGTGGTACAGCTGCCAATTTAAACAGTTATTCAAGACTGTAACTGAACCTCCAATCCAGGATTCCTTCCTTTCCCCAAAAAAAGAACAGGAGTACTTGTGGCACCTTGGAGACTAACAAATTTATTAGAGCATAAGCTTTCGTGGGCTACAGCCCACTTCTTCGGATGCACAAAAGCTTATGCTCTAATAAATTTGTTAGTCTCTAAGGTGCCACAAGTACTCCTGTTCTTTTTGTGGATACAGACTAACACGGCTGCTACTCTGATTTCCTTTCCTCTTACTCAACCTACCTCTGAGTTTGGTCTTGATGTTTTTTGGCCAGGAGGTTGCAATGTGTTTATGTCATGTCCTAAAGTGCTTGTTGAGAATGCTGACACTTCTCATTACAAAGCTGGTCAACAGTGAGATGTTAGTCATGAAGACTCACACTGGGTGTTGCAATTTTGAAAATAACAATCCAACTTGTCCGTAGCCACTGTCAGGTAGGCAAAGTACCTAATTTATCCCTAGGGCATCATTAGTCCTTATTTTCAGAGGTGCCTGACTTTTCAAGTGAGTTCAGCCCATAATTGTTTCTTATATTGACCCATGAGACAGATGTTTTATTAAATAGCAAGATTCTAGCTACAATAGCTTTTGAGAGACTAAATTAATTTTAATTTGAAAAAAGCTTTTTTAACAGAAAAGACTTGATTCTGCAGTCTTATGCAAGTAAAACTCCCATTAGCATCAATAGGAATTTTGCATATAGGAGGACTGTAGGTTTTTTTCTTTCAGATGTTGTTTTTTACTAAAAAGCAAACCAATAAAATATACCAGCAATCAGTAAGAAATCAGTGATGCATAAAACATTAAGAAAAACCCTATGCACCCCCCTTTTTTTTTTTTTTACTAACCCTTGTTTAAGGGGGAATAAAACCAAAACAGCATTTAAGGATATATATTAAATGAATCAGAGGGGTAGCCGTGTTAGTCTGGATCTGTAAAAAGCGACAAAGGGTTCTGTGGCACCTTATAGAGTAACAGACATATTGGAGCATAAGCTTTCGTGGGTGAATACCCACTTTGTCAGACGCATGCGTATTCACCCTCGAAAGCTTATGCTCCAATACATCTGTTAGTCTATAAGGTGCCACAGGACTCTTTGTCGCTTATTAAATGAATATATATTTAAATACATGTTTTCAGCCATAACTAAACCTTTATATTTCACACATTGCTAATAATAATTTAAAATGAGCTATAATGATGATTTAGAAATGTGTGTAACAATAATAATGGGCCAATACTCAGCCCTTGCTTAGGCTGTAGTCACACTGAAGTCAAAGGGCTCTCTGGTCCTACAACAACAACAATAAAATAATAAAATAATAATAATAATACATAGATTCATAGGCCAGAAGGGACCATTATGATCATCTAGTCTGGCCTCTGGTATAACACAGGCCTGAGAACTTCTCCAAAATAATTCCTTGTTCATATCTTTTACAAAACCAAGCAATCTTGATTTAAAAATGGTCATTGATGGAGAATCTACCACTACATTGGGTAAATTCTTTCAATGGTTAATTTCTCTCACTGTTAAAAATGTATGCATTTCCACTCTGAATTTGTCTAACTTCAACTTCCAGTAATTGGATCATGTTACAGCTCTTATACCTCTGATAGACTGAAGAACCTGTTATTAAATATTTGTTCCCCCGTAGGTACTTTTCAGCTAAATAGATTGAGCTTCTTGAAGCTATCTCTAGAAGGCATGTTTTCTAATCCTTTAATCATTCTCTTAGCTCTTCTCTGAACCCCCTCCAAGTTCTCAACATCCTTCTTGAATTGTGGGGCCCAGAACTGGGCACAGTATTCCAACAATGGTCACCCTAGTGCCAAATACAGAGGTAAAATAACACTGGTCTACAATTTTTGAGAAGTCGTCTGCTTCAGAGATA
>NW_020664419.1:46222396-46267540 GCF_002925995.2 Terrapene triunguis | reverse complement strand
TTTGACTACATTTATTTCAGAAGCATTTTGGCTGTAGAGCAGTGTAACCTCTCTACTTCTGTTTGAGATTACCTTGTTTATGCATCCATGGATTTCATTAGTTGTTTTGGCTGCAGCTTTACTCTGGAAGCTCATGTTTAGCTGATTATCCTTCACGATCCCCAAATCATTTTCAGAGTTATTGCTTCTTAGGAGAGAGTCCCCATCCTACGTTCTTTGTTCTGAGATGTATACATTTACATTTAGCTGCATTAAAATGTATGTTATTTGCTTGTTCCAGTTTTCCAAGTGATACAGATTGCTCTGAATCAGTGAATTGTGCTCTTCATCATTTACTGCTCCCTCAATTTTGGGGTCATCTGCAAACTTTATCAGTATTTTCCATTAACCCATGTTGATTTGCATTAATTACATTACCCTCCTTTAGTTCAATAATCAAGTCCCATATCAACTGCTCCATTATCTTGCCCAGGAGATGTCAGCCTGACAGGCCTAGAGTTACGCGGGTCATCTTTCTGGCTCAACATTAGCTTTCTTCCAGTCTTTTGGAACTTCCCCAGTGCTCCAATGTTTATTGAAAATCAACACTAACTGTCCAGCAAGTTCCTCAGCCTGCTCCCTTAAAACTCTTAGATGCACGTTATCTGGACTTACTGAGTTAAAAATGTCTGACTTCAGTAGCTTCTGTTTAACACCCCTGAGATACTAGTGGAATGAAAAGAATGTTATCATCACCAAATGATGAGACTATGTCATCTGTTTTTTCCACAAATACAGAACAGAAATATTTATTGAATACCTCTGCCTTTTTTGCATTATTACTAATAATTTTACCATTTCCATCTAGTAATGTACCAATACTATTTTCAGGATTCTTTTTGTTCTGAATTTATTTTAAAAAAGTTCCTTCTTATTGTCCTTAACTGCTGACCATTGATTTTGTCCTTGTGTCTCTTGGCTTCCCTTATGAATTCTCTACAATTCTTAACTTCTGATTTATATTCATTGTTATCAACTACCTATTTCTTCCATTTGTTTTATATTTATTTATTTTCAACAGCTGCCTGTATAATGAATAGTATCTTACTGTAACACAGGAAAAAATCACTTGGAGAAGTTATGAATCATTATTCAGACTTTTCATTTGAAAACATGAAGCAGTATTTTAAGTACCAACTTCTGTTTATGAAATTACCTTAGCTGACTGTTCCACATGGGACAGTACATGTTCAATATATTATCTGTTAAGGAATGTCATCTTGGTACTGGATCTGTGATTCAAAGTAGTGGTAGTTTAAGATGAAAAACATATGGCAATAGGAAATGTAAAGGAAAGAGGCTAAAATGCATATTAAGGTTTTTCCCATTTGTTGGCTTACCAGTTGAATAACTACTGTAATAAACAAGATTTTTCTGCAGCTTTATTTACTGTAGAACTTTTTCTGCTAATTGAGAAATATAGCTTATATGCAGTACTGATACACATATATTAATCTTAGGTATGTAATGACTGTAGTTTTAAAACATATTTTTGTTAACTTTTATAACCCCAAGTACCTTTTTTCCCTGTACAATTTTCATTTAAAATGTTGTCCCTGGCTAAAACTCTGTTGAGTGAGTTTTTAGCTCAGAGCAAATGTTGACTGTCAAGTTATAACCCTTTAACTCTATAAAACACAGTTAATACTGGAAACACTACCAGACATGTAATTTTAAATATATACTGTACCTACACATCTACTCTGTCCACCGTGCTGTATTCGTATATGCTGTTCTATGTGCTGTTAGCCTTATTTTAAATTCAATTTGCTATTTAGATGAAGAGAAAACACATTTTAGGAATGCATAATCATATCCATTTTCCTTTTGATAAATAATTTATCTTATGTTGCACATATTCGAGGAATAGTAATCATTGCCTATCAGCATCTTGTGTGCTTTTGTGGCACCTACAGTTGGGAGACATGTTTCACTGCAGAAGATATTACAAGAATATTTATGATGTTTTGTACTGTCAGTGTCCTTGGTGAGCAAAGTTGTGTGAAAATTTCACATTCATAATGACTGCAGTATAAAAGAAGAGCCAATAAATCACTTTACATAAGCTAAATTACTTTTTTATTTGATTTACCAGTACTATACTTAATTTCCTTAAGATCTTTTTTAATGACTTGTTTCCAAGAGTTAGCTGCCTAGATTTAATGGCCAATTGTGTGAAAGTGAGTGACTGACCTGGTAATAGATAGTTCTGCTAGTTAAATTTATGTGGCCCATATGTTCCCCTCCCAGACAGAAAGCCACGTAATGGGGAAAGTTACCCAGAAACCTAAATGAATTTAATTGTCCCACAGATTTACTGGATATTCCATGCAAAGAGGATAGCCCAATGGACTGGCACAGTGGATAAAGTGTGCTATCTCCATAACATGAACAGTATAGAACCAACATGTGTGAGAATATACATTGCATATACCATGTAACTATGCTACAGTCGGGAGATCCCCTTCACCATTATTCTCATTCAAGGGCTTCCTCAAGCACTATCAGAATAGCTGCTTAGTGGCCATGTTGCCTTTAGTTGCTTACAGTTTATGGCTCCTCTGATGGTGGTCTCGCAGCATAGAACATTCATTTCCCCTATTATATGGGTAGAAAGTTCATAATGTTGAAGACTGAGACATGATATGTCGAGCAGCTGTTACTTGACTTTTCCTACTGCAACCATTTCCTTGCTACTTCTCCTTTATCATATGAGGCCAATGAACCACATGAATTGTTTTAAGGAGGGGCAAGTGAAGACTGCATAAAGAGAAGAATATTTTGTGTAGACTTTTGACGTTCAGCATAGACCATCTAGGGCAT
This sequence comes from Terrapene triunguis, assembly GCF_002925995.2. NCBI lineage: Eukaryota > Metazoa > Chordata > Testudines > Emydidae > Terrapene > Terrapene triunguis. Next base: position 46,264,678 of record NW_020664419.1, on the reverse strand, counting down.
TTCTGTGATTTTGCTTCCCTTTACACAATGGAGGAAGGATGGGGGAGAATATGGACCTAGAGGTTTTACTGTTTAACACAGAACCAAAGAAAAACAAGTTTTCTAATAATAATACCACACTGTTTTCTATTAGAGATATTGACCCTGACCCTCTCCTCTGTCTAGGGGGCACTTGGGCATCTCAAGGTTTTTTTTGGGTGGGGAATATATGTGCAAAAGTAGTTTAAAGCTACCTTTGTATTCTCCCCAACCTGGGCCCACCCAATACTAGCTTATTTCCCCAGTGTTTGCAAGTGCTGTAATGGCAAGCAGGGACTGATAGGCACAGGAACACCACAACCATTCACCTTTTTTCCTGGCTATGCCCACTGTGCCACCAAGGGGATATATGGCATAAGAGCTGTTACATTGGGTTTCTAATGCCAAGGTTCCCCCTAAACCATGGCCAGCTCAGACAGCTTTAGGACAGCTGGCGGATTGATGCAAAGCTGTCCTAACACAGGGGGAGGGGAATTGATCCTCTATATCTTTTTGGTAGATAACCCCCCAAATTGAAACATAAGATTTCACTAAAACCTCACACTGGCCAAAAAAGGGTTAACCAGCTGCTGTGGGCTCAGTCAGCCCTGCCCCAACACACCTGGACGAGGTGTCAGGCTTGGAGGGAGGGGATAAAGGTGAGAACCCAGCTCAGTTGGGAGGTGGCTGGGTGAGAAGCCTGAATGGGGCCAGGCCCTGACTTAAAGGCTGCTGCCTGCCAGTATCAGTTTTTCACTATTGTCATTTTCCTATTACTCTTTGTCTTTATAAATGCACAATTCAGTGTATTGCTGTTTAAATTATAAAATATACAGGATTTGCAACACGGAGAAGTTAACTTTCCTGTGGGACCCTTGAGTCAACACCTTGGCTGATGCAACTGTCAAAGTCAATGGAGCTACACCCATTTACACCAGTTGAGGCTCTGGTCCCTTAGCTTTTGAATATTTTTATTTCTTTTCATTATGCATTTCAATGTTGCATTAATCATAGCATTTTTTTACTTCAATTAATCTCCTTGGATTTTTTAGAAGAGAAAAAGAGAACAGAAATTTCCTGTGCTTAAAGATGTTAGCATTTTAATTGTCCTATTTAGCTTTGGAGTGATATGTGACAGGATTTTCCCCTTATTAAATTATATGTCAGTACCCATTTCTACTACTCAACGGAATCACCAACTAACCAGCCAAACCAAGGCCCCTTGAAATCAACAGGAGTCATTCCATTGATTTCATTCTACTTCAGATCACGAGTTAAAGCCTAATCCTGCAAATGGATCTGCAAGCTCAGATCCTTATTCCTGCATGCAGTCTGATTAACTTTAGGGTCTCTGACTGCTTCAGTGAGTTGTTGTGCTAAATTTGCTGTAGTAGGTTGGACTGAAACCTCCATTACAACACATTGCTTCTACTGCAGGTACTGCAGCAAAGGCAACTCCATTTAAGAAGCTTTTGAGGTAAACAAAATTGACCATTATGTTTTCTGGTATATAAACATTTTATTTTTCTATATAGAAAGGACACCATCATAAAAGGAAACATTTTATGGTCAAATTCCTGCAATTTTTATTCCTCTATGGAAAATTAGAAGTGTGTTTTATTATCGCTTAAAAAAATTATTCTTATTGCAAAAACAGTTCCTCAGTACCTAAAATGATGTTGTTTGATATTTTTTGGAATTTCGTGTTTCAAAGGTCTTTTACCATTATTACATTTAAGCTCAGTGTCAGCTTTAGCTCTCATTATACCTCACAAGTTTCTAAATAACTTACTCTTCACCTGAGGCTGGGTTACCTTTGAAATATAGTTTTCAAAACCTTCCATTCATTAAAGAGTTGATGACACTTCTACAAAGAATCCTGTGAATATTCTCCCCTTCCCCTTATTTTTCCTTATATTTTGTCTCCTATAGCAATAAAGAAAAAAAAATCAACTCTTCAAGTTCCATTGCTACAGAGTTCTGAGCATCATCTAAAGAGAAGAGAGGACATGCTTCAGTATGTACTTAAAAACCCCCAAGAAATATGTTTTTAAAAGAATAATATTTTCAGTTATTAAATAAGATTTTAAAAATGTTTTAGATATGTGTTGATTAGAAACAAGATCCCCAGTTTCAAATAATAGGAATCTACCTCATCACAATTCCTGCAGCATATTTCTAGCCCAATGTACCCACCATAAAAAATGCACACAATTTGTTAGCCTTTCTTCAGTTACAAAGTAAATCCAATGTTTATAAGAACTTCTTTAATATAAGATCATTACACAAAACTGTTTTTTCCCATGAAAAATTTAAAACATAATATCTGTTAAAATTTTTCAGTTGAAAAAATTTGGTTTTCTCACAGAAGGTTTTAAACTGATTCAAAACAAATGTTTGTTTTGAATTGACACTTCATTTGGAGTTATTAAACTAAGAAACTGCACAAAATTTTAAGTTGAAACAATGAAAAATTGTGTTTTGTTTCAAATTTTCATTGTGACATTTCCTGTGCAAAAGTTTATTTTTTTTTTGGCATTAACACCTTCCCTTGAACAATATTAATTTTGACATAACTGTATTTTTCACCAAGAAATCTTTCCATAAAAAACAGTTCAACAAGGTCTATTTAATTATTTGTTGATTATCATAGTTCACTGGGGTCCTCTTGCCCTTTTCCTCTGTTAAGCAGGTCTGAAGAAAGTGGAGGCCCAACTAACACCAATTATCTAGTGCTTGTGTGACATTTTCCCAACCCTCAGAAGATAATTGTTTCTATACAAAGTAATTAAAACTGGAAGAGTTAACTTCTGCAATGTTGAGAGAATGTAATTTTATTAGCTGCTGGCAGGAGGATATTTTTAAGCAACATAAAATCAGCTGTATGACTGACATTTTATAGCAAAGCATTTATAAAATAAAATCAATGGAAGCAAAACTCAAAACAAGGCAAGCTATTATATTCTGGGCAAGCTGAGAAAATGTTAGTGATTAACTAACAGACATACAGGTGAATGGCAAGATAAAGAACAAGCAAAAATTGAAAAAAAAAATACAATGGAATATATTTTAATAGGAAATAATTTTTATATTGTCATTTTTATCTTGCCATCCTCTTCATTCACAATGGAACTGTTATCCCTTAAGTCTCAAGTTTCCAGAAGCAGTACCCAGGAGAGAAGGAGTGAAAGTATCTGTGGTTCAGTGATACCTGGAGGACTCTCATGTCCTCAGAGAAAATGCTGTAAGAGAACTAATTCAAATGCTTTGTTTCATAAGCTGTTTGCACTGTTGTTGTAGCTGCATTGGTCCCAGGATATAAGCGAGACAAGGTAGGTGAGCTAATATATTTAATTGGGCCAACTTCTGTTGGGGAAAAGGACCAGCTTTTCAGCTTCACAGCTCTTTCTCAGATATGCAGAAGGAAACTAGAGTGCCCAAGCTAAATGCAAGGTGGGACAAATTGCATAAGAGGTTCAAACATGTTAAGAGACCGCTTAAAATGAAGTGGGCAATTAAAAAGTATAAGCTTCTATTCAGTCCTGTAATATCTTTCTGGTATAGTTACATTATTGCTCACCCTCAAGCATTCCAAAATCCCAAGTCAGGGCCGCCAAAATCATGAGATTGGTTTAGAAATCATGAGATTTAGAAAAAAAGTTGTGATTTTTTTAATTTCTAGTTTTGGAGCTTTTGGAGCAACGTTTTGAAGATTTTCTCCACAACTGAGGGCTATCAATTTACTTTAAAAATGAATGCTGAGATTCTTTTGTAATCACAGGGCTCCTGGACTTAAGACTTTAAGAAAAACACCAAATATCACAAGACTCGTGATAAAATTGCAAGAGTTGGCAGCACTGTATTATCAGTAATCACAGGGACAATGTCCACCATTTTCAGCCAGACAGACTGGCCCTTCAAAGGCCTCCTCCAATGATTTCCTGCAAACCTAATCCAAAGGCCACTTATAATCCCCTTGTGGTTAGGGGAATACTGGAACTGCCTCCTCAGTGCACTCCCCTCATAGAGGGGGAGGGGTGGGGAGGTGGGGCCAGTCAACATGACTAGTTTAACAGACCTGTGTAGCAGCCTCCTCAGGGACCGTAAAGCGTGTGCATTTCTTCTGCTCACCAGACCTGGCTTTGTGCAGCTCCCCTAGAGTAGCAGTTTCACGTCTCCCCTACACAGGCAGGTGGCTACATGATGTAAATTGTCCCTCAGTAGATCATTTCCCTAGCAATATTCCAGTATGGTTCCATTTTGGCACAGCTCCACCTAATGCGAATAGCCTTGTTTCTATTTATGTATCTACCACATCTATCTTTTGCTCCCTTTTAAAAATAACAAAAATAAGATATTTAATGAGGGGAAGAAAGAAGGAAAAAGAAAATGTCCTTATGCCAGGAGAATGCTTTAAATTGTTGTGTAGTATGTGCAGAAGATATGGTAATCGGTCCTGGCTAAACCCTTCTTTATAGAATCATAGGGTTGGAAGGGACCTCAGGAGATCATCTAGTCCAACCCCCTGCTCAAAGCAGGATCAATCCCCAAATGGCCCCCTCAAGGATTGAACTCACAACCCTGGGTTTAGCAGGCCAATGCTCAAACCACTTATGTGCCAAGGCTGAGGAGCCATGCTTTGTACAGGGCCAGGGGAAAGGAATCCTTCATTCCCATTGTTCGCAGAGATAATCCATGTCTGGTATTTCACTCCTGAGGATGCAGTATCTGAGTCTGCGCTGCACTCCTCCTCCATGAGAGGCAATGCTTGGTGATACTTGTAGCAGTGGATCCACTAATCTAGCTCTGGTTCTCCCTCGTTCCACGAAGCTGGTGTCACAGGGACACACATCTAGCTGCTGCAGAGCTGGGCTCTGCTGTCTGTAAAGGGTCCATAACCCCCATGTGGGCTTTCCAGATTCTGTCCCTTGTGTATCACAACTATACCGGTTCCACTGTATCTAGAGCCTCTGCTGCCATGGAAGAAGGGCAGGACTTGCTGAGACTGGAGCGTACAGCATGTCAGTACTCACTCCATTGGGAAGTAAACTCAATTTTCATAGGATCTCCTTTAAAGAGGTACTACTAATTTGGTAAAAAGCAGGGATTAGTAGATTATAGTAGGCCATTGAATCCTTCCTGACACTTTTCCTTTTTTAAACAGCATCAAGGAAAGTGCATGCTAAATTAAAACCAGTTTTATAGATTCTTGCTTGTGTGACACTTCATGACACTAAATGGAAAAAATGGGATTAGAATGGGGTTTCCATACTGTGTCGGCTTTAAATAAATGGGAATATTTTTACAGATTGATTTTACTTTGCCAATGCTATTTTTGCAGCTATATGTATTTGAATATGAGCTTGCCCAACACTGCATTTCCTTTTGCTTTATCCTCCTTGATCCTTCTGCACTCTATACTGTTTAACTTGGCTTTCTCAGCCTTTGCTTTGTCCTGCAGCTTTTGTGCAGTTTACTGCTTTAGCATACATCCAAAGTATTTGAGTCTAGTTTGTTCCCCACTACATTAACATTGCATCCAGAATGCCATAAAGCTATAATAATAAGAGGTTTTTATTGGTTCATTGACAATTCTGAAAAATCAAAAACAAAATCATTTTGGTTAAACTAAACATTTCATTTGTCCCATTTCATTTTGATTTTCAGCATTTCTTAATTTAAAAAAAAATAAATAAAATTAAAGACAATTTTGGAATGAAAAGTCATTTCGAATTGAAAAATCTAAACATTTCATTTCAAAAAATGACTAAACAAAAAGTTTAACTTTTTTGGATTTTTGGGAGGTAGTTGGGGTGGGGGGGTTTCAACCACAACAACTAAGTGAAATTGACATAAACATTTTGTGAATTCAGGTGTCACTGAATCTCAAGTGTTGGCTGAAAAAATGTTTCCATTGAAAAATTTCACCCAGACCTACTTGTTTATTGCAGAATGGATTTAGACACAGTTTGTAGAGAAATACACTGACCAAATATGTATAACGGATCACTAGAAACTAGTGGAGTTTTTAAAATCTGCATATATGAATATATTTTGTTACTTTGAGGTACAGTAATGAACCTTTTATTGTTCAAATATTCTCAGATTCTAAAGCAGTTGATACCTAGATTCTGGGAGCAGAGACAGTCTTCCTTTTACTTATTCATACAGCTCCCAGAACAGTAAAGCCCTGTTCATTTGAGTCCTGTATGCTGTACTATAATACAAATAACTAAGAACAACACTCCTATATAATGTATGTATAATGTATCCTAAATGGCAAACAACTATGGAAGATATTGAATTTAGCTATGTAAAATGGAAACTTCAAACATGAAGGAGGACAACCAACAGAACACCACCCCCAGGAGAAAGCACAACTCCAGGACACACCGCATGGACACTACATGACACCACAACATTATCAACCTGTCAAGACTCCCCTAACCGGACCTGAAAAATCTTTACTCTCCAAGGCACTAAATTTCTGCCCTACCACCTCCATACTAACGTGGAGAACTAGAAGAATTCTCCCACCACCTTTGCCTCAAGGAATTCTTTCACAACAAAGATGAGACTATTCCACAACTACCACAGACCCATCAACTGTCATAAGAAAATAGAATAATCTGACTGGACACACCCCCCCCAGTAGATGAAACCACACACTGGATCATTATGTTGATTTCTTCAGGAAAAAAATCACAGTGAAATCCTCAACAAATATTACATTTCACCACAATCTCTCTATCACTGAAAAAACAGCTATACAGTCTTTGAAATCCAACCACTAGATAGTGATCAAATGAGCAGGCAATGGGGGTGTCATTGTAGTCCTTAATCATGATGACTACATCAATGAGGCAAACAGATAGCTCTCTGATACCACCTACTATAAAGAACTCAAAGAAGACTCCACACCACAATTCACACAAGAATTTAAAGATGCCGTCAAATTCTTCCTCAAACAACTCAAGAAAAACTCTACAACTTCATCTCCCATGAGCCAACCCTAGGGACCTTCTACATGAAGATACACAAACAAGGGAACTCAGGCAGACCCATCATATCTGGTCATGCCATTCTTACTGAACGAATATCAGGACTCATAAAATCTATGTTCAAACCACTCACCACACACAGGGCCAGTGTGATGGGGTGTTCACCTCACACAAGCCTGAAAAGGGTTAATGCAGCTCAGAGGGGGCTTAAGCAACCTGATAAGACATACCTGAGGGAGAGTTAGGCTTGATAGGCAATCCCTTATTGAGGATGGAGCCTAGTTGAGCAGGAACAAGTGGACTTGGAATAAGGGCAGAAAGAGAGGGAAGAAAAGGATTGCAGAGTGGAAACCTGCAGTCATTCTCTGAGCTCGGAGAGGGAAAGGAGGAAACCCAGAGGAGAGTAGAAGCCCTGGGATCCTGGCCCTGAAGGAATGGTTTACTCAGAGGGATGGTGGAGCAGAAGTCTGATAGAGATAGACAAGGAAAAGGCCCAGGGAAACATCAGCAATGTTTGGGACCGCACAGAGTTTGGCCACGGGCTGGAACCCAGAGTAGTGGGTGGGCCTGGGTTCTCTTACCAGCCACTGGGGCAGTGGCATGGTCTTGAATTGGAGGACTGGGAATGTTACCCAGTCAGCCAGTGCAGATGAGACTTTGGTACCCTGGACGGGGAAAGCTATAGTGACCTGGCCAGAGTGCCAGGTCATGAAGAGGGAGCATCCTGACTTATAAAGAGGAAGCATTGTAACTCCTGGAGCATGGGAGGGGATGCAGGGCAAACGAGAGACAGAAGGGGGCATCAGACCAGGCAGAACTATTCCCCAGACACAGCCATGAAGAGGCATCCCATCGGGATGTAGAGAATCCCATGTCAGCCAGCTTCCTCCAAGAATTATTGACTTCCTCCAGAAACTGCAATATTGACCTCCCCCAGAACACCATCCTTGCCACCATGGATGTCACTTCCCTGTATACCAACATCCCTAACAATGATGGATCTCTGCCTGCATCAAATATTTCCAAGATAATGTTCAACACTTGGAAATCCACCCTAAAGGCATCATCAAACTCATCCATTGCAATCTCACCCACAACAACTTCACATTTAACAACAAACACTATGTCCAAACCCTATCAACAGCTATGGGCACTAGGATGGATCCCCAATATGCCAACTTCTTCATGTGCCACCTTGTGGAAGTATTTCTGGAAAAATGCACCACAAAACCAATGATACATACCTGAGATATGTCAATGATATCTTCATTCTCTGAACAGACAACATAAACCCCATCATAGATTTCCACCACAACTTCAACAGCCACCACCCATCCATCAAAGTCGCTCTAGAACATTCCCAGACCAGTATCAAATTCCTGGACATCACAATCAGTTTCAACAATGAAACTCTACGAATGACTATATACAAGAAACCCATGGTTTCCACCCTTACCTCCACAGATCCAGAAACCACACCTGACACACCAAGAAATCTGTTAGCTACAGCCAGGCACTCAGATAATACAGAATTGGCTCAAAAGAGAAAGTCTGGGATACACAGCTAAGAACACTTAAAACTGCCTTCACTAAGCAAGGACACACCACCAGATATGTAGATCACATAATGGATGGGTCACCCAAATATCCTGGGAGAATTTGCTTCCATACAGAAAAAAGAGAGAGAGAGAAGAAAAACCCCACTGATTGCACACCCTTAGTTGTCACTAGCACACCACACTGGGACCCTTATGGAGTATCGTCAAACTGTTAAAACCCATACTTGATGGGGACCACATCTTGAATGAAATCTTTCCTGAACCCCCTCTTCTGGCCTTCAAACAACTCCCTCAATCTCATCATCTGAAGCAAGTATCCCACAGACCAGGACACACCAACTCAAAATGGCACAAGACCCTGCCAGAATAGCAGATGCAAACCCTGAGGACAATGGTCAACACCCCCCACAACATATCTTGCAAGATCCATGGTCCTATACATGACTATCACAATATGTGGTATATCTCATCCAGCTCACTAAATGCCCCAACAACAACTATGTGGGTGAAACAAGACATGCATTAGGCCCTTGAATGAACTCACACAGAAAAATGGCAAAAGACAAAAACACCCTGTCATTGGTGGGTGAACACTTCTGAAGGGATCACTCCATATCTGACATCTCAGTCCTCATCCTCAAATGAAACCTGCACAACACCTTCAACAGTTGAGCTGGGGAACTTAAATTCATAACTCTGCAAGACATTAAAAACCATGTATTTAACAGAGGCACTGTTTTTCTGGCTCATTAGAACAATTTGTAATTCCCCTCCCCCATTGCCTGCTAACTCTTAATTGCCCACTTTATTTTAAGTGATATCCTACAGCATGTGTGAACCCCTTATGATAAACAATCTGTCCCAATTTGTATTTAGCTTAGACACTCTGATTACCTGCCCCACAGCTAAAGAAGAGCTCTGTGAACCTTGAAACCTTTCATCAACAGAAGCTGGTCCAAATAAAAGTATTACCTCCCCTACCTTATCTCAGGCAACCTTAATAGGCAGTTCTAGCAGCTCCTCCTATAATGAAGCTACAAAAAAGTTGTAGATTTGAAAATTACAGTGCACGATAAATGCATAGTCTCAATACAGGATAACAAAACCAACAGGTAATATTTACTTTATCCTCCTGTTACTTTTTTCATTTTCAAGAAGTCTATTGCAACAGTATCATTGTATCATTTCCCATACTCTCTGTAATGCAGTTTAATCCTGTGTTCTTTATTTTTTTTTAACTGTAGAAATTGTATTCAAGTTCTGGTGCATGACTACTACAATCTACCTTTTTGCATACTTTATGGGTGAGACTTTCCCACATACATCTATTCATTGTAGAAGTGTATATAATTCCTCTTACAAGTGCTACTGTTTTTAAGTATCGATATAATATATAGGTTCAACCATGTTTGACTGGACATACCCTCCCTGGATTTCTTCCAGCCTACTTCTTACCTCTCTCTACCCACCATTATTTGTCATTGCCTTCATTTTTATACTTCTGCAGGTTCTCTCCATTGCTGCTCTGAGTGCCGCCTTCTCTGCAACTCCTACCATCTGGAATAAGCTTTCCAGTATTTCTGTACTTTATTTACTCTTATTTTATTTCAAGTGTGAACTGGAAAGATACATTTTCCCTTGTCTATACTTAATTTCTCACTCTCTGATACTTTCTATTTCTGTAATTATGTTATTTCACCGAGTAAAGCTTTTTATGATAATTTATATGAAATACATGATGGAAAATAGAGTGTTGCTGTAATAATATTAAAATTTTACATCCCTCATCTACAGGAAAATTAGACTATTTTTTTTGCTAGTAATGTGCTACTAGAGCCTGCCTTTTTGATTTACACTTCACTTAATTAATTCATTTGCCTCCACATTTCAGAGAACTAGTCTGCAAGTGTCTGTTGACTCTGTCCATACTAACTGTGAACATTCTGTCCATCAGCTTGCTTTTCAGCTCTGTTTTCTTTTATCCCTCACAAGCACAACTTGATACAAAAAAGAATGGCAGAGCATGTGGCAGAGCAGCTGATGATTCAGAATGACAGACACATAAACAAGCTATTGAGTGCTAGGATGTGGTTTTGTTTGATTTGTTGATTTTTTTTTTTTGCAAGACTCTGCCAGAGAAGTGCCCACATTGTCCTATTTGCCTTTGTCAATAACATATATACAAAATGAGGGGAAAGGGCCACTTTTAAATTATATCATGTTTGTAATTTGTCCCCTGTATCTAGACTAACAAGTACCCTGTCAAACAGAATGGCAACTGTTTTATCAAGAAAACAAAACGCAAATGTGGAGGTGCAAAGCTCCATTCCACAGAACAGCAGCAGTGCTGTGAAATCTGGTCTTCTCCCAAGGAAGGGCAACAGGGGATGGATCACTTGCTGATTACCTGTTCTGTTCATTCCCTCTGGGGCACCTGGTATTGACCACTGTCGGTAGACAGGATACTGGGCTAGATGGACCATTGGTCTGGCCTTGTATGGCCATTCTTATGTTCTTATGTTCTTATGTTCAGGGCTCTGGCTGGTAAGGGGATGAGCAAAGAGGAGAAACTGGTCTCCCCACATGTGCAGAGCCCTGGTTGGGTGGAGAGATGAAAAGAAATCCTACCCCAACTTACTGTTGCAATACTCCTAGGAAGGAGGGGCAGGATGTAGCACCGAGAGCACCAGGTGGTTGCTGCAGGGGGACATGACAGGTTGAGAATAAGCTCACGGTTGGGGCATGGCCCCAGAGAATAGCCTGAGCATGTGACCCCAAGGAACCTGTATAATGTTGTATGTGATGGTCAGCCAGGGGCAAAAGAGAAGGAGGCCCCTGATTGGTGACTGAGGGCACTGGTAATATTTGTTTCTGAACAAGGTAACCATTCCTGAGTGTTTGTTGCTAATAACGGTGTTGGAGAAATTTCTGGGTGAATTTCTGCCTCCCCAAAGACAGTAGGAGGGATCTCCACCCAAGGCAAGGGGTGGGAGTTTGGAACTCACCGCTAGCAAGGGATACCCCTACCACACTGGTAAGTCTGTAAATTGTAGAAGTTTTGAAAAGGGCTGTAAAAAAGCACTGGTACAATGTGGTGAATAGAACTAGACGACACAGTGGGTTAATGTAATGGCTCATGTGTGCCTTTTTGCTTCTTTAGATAGAAGTTAACATTGTACAATACTTGGTAGTCTCAATCTCCCAAATCCTTTATGGGTCCTTCTTTGCATCACAAAAAAAAAAAAAAAACGGGCTTGATTATCTGGTCTTTACAAACTCCGTGTGTAACAGGATCTGAAGAGTAATGAGCAAAGATGGCTTTACACCAGCTTTGTTCATCTTATTTTTGGGGAGATACAAGGGGCCAAGCCCCCAGAAAAAAATAGAGCAGTCCACTTGACTATGGCTACAAAGTGCTGGTCTAGCAGCCAAGAATATTTGGAGCATAACAGAGCACTCTGTCCCCACTTCCCTCCCGTAAGCCCCAGGCACCCCATATACTTTGGGCTTTGCACAAGAACCTGAGTAGTAGTTTAGGTGTTTTGCACTGATCTTGTTAGACCTCCATGCATGGATCCCCCATTGTCTTCAATGGGAGTTTCAGACAAAGGGCTTCAACTGTTACCCTAAAAACAGAATTAGGATACCCCCCAGAATAGCTCACCTATTGCCCCCTCCTGGGCTTACCAAGGGTTCGATCAAAAACAGCACACTTGTCCACCAATCTGTTCTCCTAAGGGATGGGTCTCCAGGATGACTGAGGAATATCTCAGGCTTGCCAGGGAATTCATGTTTTAGAAACTCCGAAGAACAGCTCAGGCTTGTTACTTCCAGAGGACACGATTACAGCCTTCCGATAAATGATTGACACAAGCATTACCCTTTTCATTGGTGCAAATAATAATCCCTCATGCAATAATAATCTAAAACACAAATAACATAAATCCCTAACACAAATTCCTCATTGATGTTATAAAACACAGACCCCTTATAACAAGCTAAAGAGCACACTATACTATATTGCCTTACAGGTATACTAATTGGATGATCCCTGCTTACAATGATCAGTCGTTCACAGGTAGCTGAGGGCAATTTTTAAAAGGTAAAATGTTCTTTCCCCCTACAATCAACACACATACCAGGTGTACACATACACACACTAACACTGTACTGCACTATATTATACTATGCTATACTATATGGCCATGATTTCATCCAACATTTAAAAAAGATAGGGAAAATCATGTATGGGGGAATACAGTATCTATGGGGTAAGATGCCACTTCCAGGAAAAGGTTGTGAGATAAGAACTGCAATAGACCCATGTTAGCAAGTTACTGCAGAAATAAGGTGTGGTTAAGGTGAACAGATGGCTAAATGGCATGATGCTATATTGTCTTAAATCTGTTCATATTTCAATTTAAGCTATAGTATACTATGAAATAAAGCTGTTCCTAACTTGTGATGAGTAAAGAACAGAGAGATATATGCAACTTTCATGTATCAAACACTTCCATCCACACATCTGACAAAGAAAATTTAAAACAATGGATGAAATTCTGGCCCTAGTGAAGGCAATGGGGCCAGGATTTCACCCAGGAAGATTAATCATAGTATCACGTTATTGCTGGTGTTAAGTTAGCCATGAAATCAAATGCAAAGGAACAGAGCAGAAAAACATGACATTATAAACATACTCAAAACTGCCTCATTCCGTTAAAAAAGAGGCATGAAAAAGCTGTAGGCACAATGGCCCTAAGCATATGTCCCCAGTGGGTAGTGGCAGATGTGTGATCCACGCACAAGAGACATGAATGCATATGCAGTAGGGCCACAAATAACAGAGCAGCATTCTCAGCAAATCACATGGCCACAGCATTCTACTATTACACAACTCATAACACAAATGGAAAGTTGCATTTTTTCAAGTGTCCTGAATACCCATGACTGTTTCTATTCCTCTCCTTCTGACAGGTTGCCTTCATAACTAAAAAAGGCCAATATGGGAGTCAATAAGTACAATAAGACATCTGTGATGGACAGATTTTTTTTCTTAGTGTCACTTTGAATTTATAGAAGAATGGGTGACATTAGGCATCAGATGACTTTTTCTTTAAAAGGAAAAATTATGCACTTTAGAAAGATATTTTAAAACATCGCACATTTGAACTCCCATCTGTGTTTTGAAGTAGGTATGTGCAATCTTCACTCTCTTCCTTTTTCACACCCTGTTCCTTACTGCTCCATCATATTAGCATTTAACAATGTACATTGACATTTTAAAAATCCTGCTTTCATGCTGCTCTTTAACATAAATGGAGTACACTAGGACAGGGATTAGAGAACAATATGCAAACTCACACACGGCCTTCCCTCCTATGCATCAGAGTCCATAATTGTTGCAAAAGAAAATCTTTGAGTTTGCAGTTGCACGCTTGCCCCACACTCATTTGACAATGTAAATATACAAGTAATTAAAGCCCGTACTTAAAAAAAAAGGTGGATGGGGAGGCAGATCCTTGCTGATGTAAATCAGTGTAACTCTACCCCATATTGTTTATAAATCAAGACAATGTAAGAGGAAAGAGCATGATTCTGCATGGCCTTGCAGTCTATGTAGTCATGTAAAGCCAGGCTAGTGTGTATAAGGGGAGTGTAAGATATTATCATTTTCATCTGATACCTACTTTGCAGCGTTGCTAAGCAAGGTCCAAGGCAGGGGAGAATCAGATTCAAGTAACATATCTCAATCTCACAAGGCTCCTGCTTTACTTTTAAAGGCAGAGGGTCAGAGTCAATAATATTACAATGACTGACACTAAGGCCTGGTCTACACTAACACCCCAATTCAATCTAAGGTACGCAACTTCAGCTACGTGAATAACGTAGCTGAAGTCGACATACCTTAGTTCGAACTTACCGCGGTTCAGACGCGGTCCACACGCGGCAGGCAGGCTCCCCCGTCGACTCCGCGGTACTCCTCTCGCTGAGGTGGAGTACCGCAGTCGACGGCGAGCACTTCCGGGATCGATTTATCACGTCCAGACCGGACGCGATAAATCGAACCCGGAAGTTCGATTGCCAGCCGTCGAACTACCGCGGTAGTGTAGACCTGGCCTCAGAGAATCTAGCCCAGAATTTGTATATGCACAACTTGAGCCATCATTTTTGCACCCAACTAGGATAGACATTCAATATTAAAAAGATAATAAAAATTGCAGTCTTGTGTCTCAATTTGTGCTTGCAGTCAGTAAGCAGAGGTACAAGTACTTAGATGTACTGTTGTAATTTAGCTAAAAGGTGCTTGCTTCACAAGAGCTCATTGTGCCTGCAGAAGGGACATGAGGCTTCTGAATCTTAACCCCACAATGTTCAGTAAAGTTGCTAAGGTAAGTACAATATTTGACTACACCGACAATCACAACAGTGTCCTATGGGGAAAGCCCAGCAGAATATTTTCCAAGTGTGCTTATTACATAGTGGAACTACTTTGAGATTAATTGCTCATTCAGAACAGGACCAGATTTTGACACCACTCAAATTTCAAGATGTTCTGCTGAGGCCTCCTAGAAAGAGCTTTGTTAGATACATGCCAGATTTGTGATATTACACGCAAGGCAGGTGCAGTAGCCCAAGGCAGGCAATGGCACCTGCTTGCTTTGTTTTGTTATCTTCTGATGTAGGGTGTTCCGTTATAATTTGTCGTATTGTGGTAGTACTGATGAGCCCCATTTTCCTCCACACACTGTATGCACGCACATAGCAAAGATATTGTCTCTGCCCCAGTGAGCATAAACAGAGCAAAAAGTTGCATTTAAATTTTCAAATGCCTTCAGACAGTGCAATTAAGTTGGGAACCCACTGATGCTCCCATTGAAGTCAATGAAAAAACTCTCACTATCTTCAATGTACTCAGGACCATAAATTTTGTTTTTTGGGGATATGTCTGATTCCATCTCTGTCCATCCTCAACAGAGGCTTCTCTTAGGTTCAGCAAGCTGCTTAGACTCTGGTGGACGGGTTTCTCTCATCCACATTTGTTGGACTTCTTTTCTGTTATCTTATTGCATCTTCTAATATTGCAAATGTATATGTTCAGATTGCCAATACACAGGGCCAGATTCTGCCCACATAATTACCATTAAATTTAAAAAATGTTGTATTCAGAGAACTCAAAGATATGTATGAATGTTTTATTTTGAGGCATTATACAAATTAAATACAATCCCTTTAGTATGACATTAAAATTAGACAGTCTTCTAATTACATACTATTTCAGATTTTTTAAACAAATATTTGGGCCTATTTCCAGGTGCAGAATAAATAAAGAGCAATCATAGTTAACTACCCACTGTACTGAAACCAAGGGAGTACATGCTCTTTGTAGATTACATATTTTCACATTGGCATTTAAAAGGTTACCATAAGCACATCAGAGAAGACAGTTGAAAATGCAAAACAGAAAGCAGAAATTGTAGATGTGTGCAAGATGTTTCAAGCTACACAGGCCGAGATACAGCAAAAGATAGCATTTTTCTGTAAACAGTTTTATGGGAATAAGAAGGGTTTAGTTTTAGCCCATAGATTTAGTTTTAGCCCATTTTTATAAAGCTCTGTGGAAAACAAATATCTGCTGTGCTGCCTTCCACCTGACAATAATATATTGTTGCTATACTGATCCTTTCTTAACAATTGCCCTACTGATTGTACCATTTCATAAACTAGAGATTTAAGGTGTGTGAAGTGTTAATGCAGTGTGACTATATTTTTCATGCCAAAAATTATAGAAAATGAGATTGGTAGGAAGTTACTGTTTATTGTTGAATTGCATTGTAATTGCTGCAGCATGCAGTTATTTAGAGCTAAGCATATTCATTAATGCAGGCCCAATCTTGCTATCTTTGCTCACGCTGACAATTCAGTGCCCAATCTTGCTAGCATTACTCACTGAATAGTAGATTCCAATTGATTACCATGTGAGAAAAGGTGGCAAAATTGGGCTCTCAGTTTCTGCCCTATGTAACTATTTAGGGTCAGTTACAATCACAGTAGGGAAAGTGAAACTCATGGACTGCTTCCTCCATGCATGCAGGGGTGTCTATTACCATAAAGGGGCAGAGAGGAAGAGGAGCCAGCCTGCGCATTTCCCCCACTGCACATGAGGTCGCCAAATGAAATTAATAGGGAGCAGGTTTAAAACAAACAAAAGGAAGTATTTCTTCACAC
Organism: Terrapene triunguis; assembly: GCF_002925995.2. NCBI lineage: Eukaryota > Metazoa > Chordata > Testudines > Emydidae > Terrapene > Terrapene triunguis. The sequence continues at coordinate 46,247,874 of NW_020664419.1, read as the reverse complement.
AACGCACAGCTAACCTGTGGAACTCTTTGCCAGAGGATGTTGTGAAGGCCAAGACTATATCAGGATTCAAAAAAGAACTAGATAAATTCATGGAGGATAGATCCATCAGTGGCTATCAGCCAGGATGGGCAGGGATGGTGTCCCTAGCCTCTGTTTGCCATAAGCTGGGAATGGGCGACAGGAGATGGATCACTTGATGATTACCTGTTCTGTTCATTCCCTCTGGAGCGCCTGGCATTGGCCACTATCAGAAGACAGGATACTGGGCTAAATGGACCTTTGGTCTGACCCAGTATGGCTGTTCTTATGTTTTTATGTGGTGAGGGCGGAAAGGGTATTAAGTGTCTTAAATGGAATAAGTGGGAACCAGTTGGGGTAGTAGCTCCTGGAGGATATTGGTAAAAAAAGTTGGAGATTCAGGCTCTGTAGTCCTTGAGTTTCCTAGTGAATTAGAATTTACTGACTCACTGCCTATTTCTGTGAATGGCCCTTGCAGAGTCTGTTTTACAAATTGCACTCTTCAGTGTTTGCTTAGCCATATCTGGTAGAGAGCAAAAGTTAGCTATGATATCTGTCCAGAGGGCTATGTGAAATGAGTTGTTGGTTTTAATCCAGTTCCTAGTGGAGACATGTCCACTTCACTAAAATATTCCATGACAATTAGCACTAAGCAGCAACTTTAGAAGAGAAGCAAATGATTCAATGGGCCTAGAATGTGAACTACACTTTCCTCCTTAGAGATGGTTCCCTTCTAGTCAGAGTTGAGTCCCTCTGCACTGGCACAGAAAGGAAGCAGCTGCTTGTTCCTGCTCTGTGGATAAGTAACCTTATCCAAAACCTATTGGAGGCAGTAGGAGTCTTTCCATTGACGTTAGTGGGCTTTGGATCAGGACCAAACAGAGAATTTAATTCTCCATGGCTGTTGATCTGACATCTTTCGCCAGCACTAAATTCAATTAAAAAAAGAGAAAAAGCTAAGCTCAAATAACATCATTAAGGAATCCAGCTTGGAGACTGACACCAGCCAATACATTCCTCTTTTTCTTCCCCATTCTACCATCTGTCTTGGTTTTATACTGCTACTTTTTTTCATCATCAGACTGACGATGATTATCTATAGTCCATTTGCAGAAGGATTTTTTTTATATTTCCACCTATCATTAAAATCCAAAATCAGGATCTGTTATAATAAGATATAATATTGTAGTGAAGAGGATCTGGTAATGAATAAAATTCACATGAAAGCTACAATCATGTGAACAATTCAATTTTAAAGCAGGAGATTTTATCCTCACAGCTGGCCCGTGTAGTTCAGGATTTCAGTAGCGCTTCACCATAGTCCTGGACACCAAAATCTTTACTTAAAAAGTAAGCCACAAGTTATTTAATGTTCTTGATTTGGTTTTATAACAAAAGGAATAATTCTAAAGCCCGCTTGGGGGTTTTAAGGGTAGTTCACCTATACAATAGATATATCAAAGTTAGGATTGGAACAGACTTCAGAGGTCATCAAGTCCAAATCACTATACCTAGAGCAGATTATCCCCTACCCTGCTCCCCAAAGTGTTAACTGAATCGTTTGATGAACACTTCTATTGATGGTACCTCAGAAACCTCTCTTGGCAGCTCTTCCATTGTCATATTGCTCTTGCTGTCAGTAACCTCCTATCTAATTTAAACTTGCCCTCCTCCACTTTAAAGACATACTTCCTGCCAGACATCCTTGGTCGTCCTGGAATATCTCTTCCCTTCTTATATTATTTTCCCTCTAGGACAAAACTAAGGTACTACGCATTACCTCTTTCTTTATTTCTGTATAAAATATTTTAAATTTTTTAACCTTTCCAAAGCTTTCCACTCTCATCAGACTTTTACTCTTCCTTCTCTTTACTTTACCATCACTTTAATTGTGAATTAGCCAGGACTGTACACTGTATTCCAGTGATGCCTTAACTATGCCGTGCATAGGTGAGTTAAAATGTCTCTAACCTTATATGCAGTACCTCACATTATTTTCCTTTGTAATCATTTCATAGTACAACACAATGGGCTACATCTCAGCTGATACAAACTGGAATAGCTCCACTGAAGTCAATGGTACATTGATTATTAACCTGGACTATCTGAAGGTAAGTGTAACAGTTAAAAATCTCCAGAGCTCTAAGAGAGAAGATACATGAATACGATGACTCAAAGGCACATTCTGTTCAGTGGGGAAAGTGATAGAGGAAAGGAGAAAATAATTTTGGCAGATTTTGTGCGTGAAATGGGCTGCAAGCTACTGCAGTCGCAGAAACTGAATGCTGCTTCAGGATAAAATATAGTTTGTACTAATAAAGTCTTTTCCCACACATTGTGACCTTTCTAAGTTGCAGGAGTTAAATGGAGCAGAGATTGAGAACATCCATTTTTCTCATTACAGCTGCAGCAATATTATAGAGCACATTGTTAGTGAGATGGAAAAGAAATTAGCAGCACATTTGTACAATGTGGACTTTCTCGCTTTCTGTCTCTCATGCACTCTCACAAGCTCGCTCTCTCTCATACTCTGATTCTTGATGAGAACACTCTCTTCAGTAAATCAACCATTAAACTTTATAGCCATGCACAAATTGACAGTAAAAATGTCAACAACATTTTCCTGGGTCCTCCAGAAGCAATCAAGGTAAATATAGCAAGGAATTTGCCCCCATTCTTTCCTTGAGTTTCTAGCGCATAGAAAGTTAACAGAGGATGCTGTAGCCATAAAATTAAATGTCTGGCATTGCAAAAACATGAAGCAGCTATAAAGCCTGGTAAAGAGAGTGGATTATGCATGTTATGACAGATAAGGTCCCTTTGGCATATGCCATTCAATGTGTTGCCTCTTGTACTAGAAGTAGTAATTGGTAATGTGTTGACAAAATGTGCAAAGAATAATTTCAAAATGTTCTTGTGGAAATTATGTGTAATTTTTAACCATTTAATAACACAAGAGTTAGTGCCAACTACCTGAACTTGTCAGTATAAGCCCACCATTCTATGTAAGATGGAGAGTCAACTGTCCTAAAATTGCTTTATCTTTTCATTTCCAAGGAGAGCTAAATCTTTTCTTAGCATAAATACTTTAAATTTGTATGAGATACTATCAAAATATGAGTCATCAATGGCTAAAAACAGCTAGACCTAAAGAAACTTTTAAGACAAAACCTTCCTATCCTTCAAAGGGTTTCCCAGACCCAGTGGGAATGGCTGGATTCTGCTGCGGGTAAACACAAGATATCTGGGATTCATCATGGGCGTTCCTACCCATGGAGCATCATGGAGCCCAGTGCTCTTATAAGGGGGAGAGGGATAGCTCAGTGGTTTGAGCATTGGCCTGCTAAACCCAGGGTTGTGAGTTCAATCCTTGAGGGGGCCACTTAGGGATCTGGGGCAAAATCAGTACTTGGTCCTGCTAGTGAAGGCAGGGGGCTGTACTTGATGACCTTTCAAGGTCCCTTCCAGTTCTAGGAGATAGAATATCTCCATCGATTTAACCCCCTTACATCCCAATGAAGTGTAATCAGAGTGGTGAGAAAACGATACTACCATTCCACTAATCTACAGACATTATCCTCAAGTTGCAGTGACAACCAGACATTACTGCAGCTTTCAGGCTATATTAGCCATGATGGAGTGGATCTCCTGCCAATGTCTATGAAAGCTCTTAAGAGAAGCCCAGGTACAGAAGATTTGCCCTTTAATTACAAGTACTAACATAGGATCCAAAGGGTTCTGACTCCACTGGGCTAGCAGTGCAGGCTTCTCTGGGGTTGGAGTGCCTTGGGTTCCTGGGGCATTTGGGGAGGATGACAAGAAGGAAGAACTGAAAATAGGGAACTGAGGCATGGAGACAGTAAAAGATTTGCCCGCGATGACATTGGAAGCATGCAATTGAACCAGTGGCCCCCTCAAGTGCCAGGCTGTTGCCGTGACCGTTGGACCATCTTTCTTCCATGTACATAGAGGATGGAGCTAAGGTCGTGCATGAAACAATAACTCTCTTAATGTGGATTTTCTATGGATTTTCTACATAACTTTAAAAAGTAAAAGATGGGAAAAAAGAAAAACCATAAAAGGGAGTTTCACTCTCCAGGATACTGAAGCTTTGCTGCTTTTCATAGTTCCTCAGGTCTATGGTAGGGAGCCATTCTTTGAAGCCCCTTACAAACTACACAGTAGCCCACCCACAACTTTCACACTGTACAAGGTTCACTTTACTCTTTTCGCTTCAAAGCTAAGGAAACCCACACAGCAGGCACACCACAGTCTGCCTCGGGGCTTATCTTCACTATTATTTTTAAACTAATGTAACTACACCAGTGCAACCCCCTACTGTAGATGTTATGCACTGGTATAAAAAGTGACTTGCACCTCCTATCCTGATGTACCCTTTTTTATCTGGGGTAAATTGCAGTGGCGCAACTCACTTTTTACACCAGAGAGTTGCAAAGATCCCCAATGAAGACATGCACTTAGTGGCAAACTTTACACACTTAGTGGAAACACATGTACAAGGTAATCAAATATATTGTTACACACACCTTGGACATTTTAATTTTTTTATGAAAAACTATACAACAAAAAGGGTTTGATTTTTAACAACCAACCTTCTTTCAGTTTTCAGCCTCTCTCTCCCTTTTTTCCCTCTTCTCCTCACTTACTATTTAAAGAAAAATTGCGGGGTTCTTTTGGCATGAAATTATTAAAAAACAAAACCCGAACCAGAAAATATTTCAAAAATTTCCATAAAAAATTATATATTGGCTTAAACAAAATCATTTGGGCAGAGACAACATTGGAAAATTTTAGATCAAAATATCAACATTTGAACGTATTATAAGCAACTAAAAATGCTTGCTTAAACTGGAAACCATTGTGCAACCTAAACTTTAGTGATTGATGCTGCACCTGCTATGCTGCAAGTAACCTTCATAACATCCTTCTGAGTTATAGTAAATATTAGCCCCATTTTTATAGATGGGAAAACTGTGGTTAAGTGACCTGTGCAATGTTACAGAGAAGTCTGTGTCTGAGGCAGTAATAGCACTGCAATTTTCGAAGCTCACTCCCAGATTTTAGCTGCAGACTGTCTTCATGCAAGGTAGTTAGTAGCATTAGTATTATCCCCTATTTGACATCCCTCTGATATGAAAATAGGGAGCAGGCACAGAATCCAGAGTGCCAATGGGAGCTGTGCTGCCAGGGGAGAGGTTGGGCCAGAGACTCAGTGGAGGGAATGGTCTTTTGTGGAGATAGGCTGGGGTCTAGCTGCTTTTGTTTGGACTCCTCAGCTGATATATATTGTACCAGCTGGGTTTTACCAACACCACACCTCTTCCCACTCTGTGCTGGCCTAAATATTTCAGGGACAAATATAACTTTAACTCTTTTAGTTCCAATCCTCAGGGTTTAACCTTCCATGTTGTTATTCCCCAGCAAGGGTGTCATGTGTCCCTATACTTTACATGGATTTTGAATTCCAGAATGGTAGTAACCTGGATGTCTGACTGAGATTCCCACTTATTTTACACTACACTTGCCTTAGATACAAACTGATGAATTTTGAAATATAAAAATGTGTCTAAAGGACAAGCTTAGCCCTTCTGCCTTCACTTTATCTGATTATATGTGGAATGATCCTACCTATAAGCATAGGCGCCGACTCCGTGGGTGCTCTGGGACTGGAGCACCCACAGGGAAAAATTAGTGGATGCTCTGCACCCACCGGCAGCCAAGCTCCCCTCCCCGCCCCACCTCATCTCACCTCGCCTCGCCTCCATCTCCTCCCCTGAGTGCGCCCGCGTCCCCACTCCTCCACCTACCTCCCAGCGCTTGCAGTTGCAAAACCAGCTGTTTCGTGGTGTAACACACTCTGGGAGGGAGGGGGAGAAGCGGGAACACGGGCACGCTCAGGGGAGGAGGCGGGGAAGAAGCGGGGCCGAGGCGGGGATTTGGGGAAGGAGTCGAATAGGGGCAGGGAGGAGGCAGAGTTGGGAAGGGGTTGGAATGGGGGTGGGGCAGAAGCAGGAGGGGGCGGGGGCAGGGGTGGAGTTGGGGTGGGGCCGGGGGCAGAGTGAGGTCGAGCACCCACCAACGCCGGCAGAACTCAGTGCCTATGCCTATAAGTGACATTTCAGTAATATTTATTAGAAAAATCTGTCTTTACTGTCTGTTGTTGAATCCTGTGATTTGTTTGTCCCAATGGGTTCCACTACTTCGAGTGTATGCTAGCTCATTAGGGGACCCTAAGCAGAAATATTTTTGCCCTAGTCCCACAAAACACATATTAATAATTAATGGGGCGGGGGAGGGCTGGAGCTGCTTGGGGTTGTAAGCAATTACTCAGTCTGCTTATGCCTAGAGCCAGATCTGCCTACATCCCATGGCAGCTAAACTTGTTTGAACTGTCTTATTGGTTTGGTATCCATCATTATGAATCATTACTTGTATTGGGTGTGACTCTCGTCTCCCTTATAGCAGTGTAAACCAGGAACAATTGCATTTAAATCAATGGAATTACACCAATGTAAAAACCATGCAAGTGAAAGAGAATCAGGTTCAGCATTTTCCTCCTTTTGTGTTCAAGTGGTTCCTTTTGTCTTGGAAAAATCTGTTTTATTCATGAGTTGACTGAAGGCAATTCCTTTTGGGTCCTACAGCACCCTGTGTCTGCTCAGTCATTGGCTAATTTGTCTCAAATGATTCATCTGTCTAATTTACTGATTCTGGCAGAAGGGCCATCTATCCTAGGTTATTTGCCATGGGCCCCTTGCTCCTTGGGCAAAGGGGCATTAGGGCAAAGATGAATTGGGCCTACAGGTTTTACTGCTATTGTCTTTTGGACATTTAACTATGTCCATGCTGCTGCTCATCACTGCAGTGTCTGAGTGCTTTCCATGTAAAATTGGCAGCAGTAGCAAAGTCTCTAGTGGACTTCATGGAATCTTTGGAACTTCTCTCTTGTCAGGATAAAAATGGAATTTCAAAAAATGTGTTCTCTTTTAATTCTGGGCAAAATAGGCCTCTGCTCATGCTGAAAGCATCAGTTAGGAAAAAACTCTTTATTTGTATCTGTTTTGCTAGAAATAACTTTTCGTCGTTAGTAGATGAGGATATCATTTTAAACATGGCCTGTTTCCATTTCTCAAATGTTGCTAGAATTGATTCATTCCTGCCATAGCAATAGCAAAGCCTCAAGGCCTGATCCTGCAATGTGGAGAATATATCCACAAATGTTGGTCTTTACTGAAAATTGAGTGTGCTCTGTAACTTGCAGACTTTAATTTGTATAATAACCTGCCCCAGATGTCATTGTCATTTTTTCATAGAATCATAGAAGTTTAGGGTTGGAAGAGACCTGAGGAGGTCATCTAGTTAAGCCCGCTGCTCAAAGTAGGACCACCTCCAACTAAATCATCCCAGCCAGGGCTTTGTCAAGCTGGGCCTTAAAAACCTCTATGGATGGAGATTCCACCACCTCGCTAGGTAACCCATTTCAGTGCTTCACCATCCTCCTAGTGAAATAGTTTTTCCTAATATCCAACCTAGACCTCCCCACTGCAACTTGAGACCATTTCTCCTTGTTCTATCATCTGCCACCACTGAGAACAGCCAAGCTCCATCCTCTTTGGAACCTCCCTTCAGGTAGTTGAAGGCTGCTATCAAATCCCCCCTCAATTTTCTCTTCTGTAGACTAAATAAGCCCACTTCCCTCAGCTTCTCCTCATAAGTCATGTTCTCCAGCCTCCTAATCATTTGCGTTGCCCTCTGCTGGACTCTCTCCAGTTTGTCCACATCCCTTCTGTAATGGGGGGCCCAAAACTTGATGCAGTACTCCAGACATGGCCTCACCAGTGCCAAATAGAGGGGAATAATCACTTTCCTTGATCTGCTGGCAATGCTCCTACTAATGCCAAGAAGGCTAACATCATATTGGGCTGCAACAAGGGCACACTGCTGACTCATATCCAGTTTCTCATCCACTGTAATCCGCAAGTCCTTTTCTGCAGAACTGCTGCTTAGCCAGTCGGTCCCCAGCCTGTAGCAGTGCATAGGATTTTTCTGTCCTAAGTGCAGAACTCTGTACTTGTCCTTGTTGAACCTCATCACATTTCTTTTGTCCCAATCCTCCAATTTGTCTAGGTCACTCTGGACCCTATCCCTATCCTCCAGTGTATCTACCACTCCTCCCAGCGAACTTGCTGAGGGTGCAATTCATCCCATTATCCAGATCATTAATGAAGATGTTGAACAAAACTGGCCCCAGGACTGACCTCTGGGGCATACCACTTGATACCGGCTGCCAACTAGACATTGAGCCATTGATCACTACCCATTGTTTAGTAGTTTCCAGTGTCTCTTAAAACCCAAATCTAAATGGATCATAATTTGCTGATAAGCTTTATCATGTTCCAAATGATATGTCTTCAAGTCATTACAGCCTGATGAAACACATCCTAGAATACTCAAGGAACTGACTGAGGAGCTATCTGAACCTTTAGCGATTATCTTTGAAAAGTCATGGAAGACTGGAGAGATTCCAAAGGACTGGAAAAGGGCAAATATAGTGCCCATCTATAAAAAAGGGAATAAGGACAACCCAGGGAATTACAGACCTATCAGCTTGATCTCAAGTAACTGGAAAGATAATGGAGCAAATAATTAAGCAATGAATCTGCAAATTCCTAGAAAATAATAAGCATGGAGTTGTCAAGAACAAATTATGTCAAACCAACCTAATAGTTTTCTCTGACAAAGTAACAAATGTTGTGGATGGGGGGGAAGTGGTAAATGTGGTATATCTTGACTTTAGTAAGGCTTTTGATACTGTCTCACATGACCTTCTCATAAACAAACTAGGGAAATACAACCTAGATGGACTACTAAAAGATAGATGCATAACTGGTTAGAAAACCATTCTCAGAAAGTAGTTCCAGTCAAGCTGGAAGGGCATATCAAGAGGGTTCCCACAGGGATCAATTGTGGGTCTGGTTCTGTTCAATATCTTCATCAATGATTTAGATAATGGCATAGAGAGTCATTTATAAGTTTGCAGATGATACTAACCTGGCAGTTGCAAGTGCTTTGGAGGATAAGATAAAAATTCAAAATGATCTGGACAAACTGGAGAAATGGTCTGAAGTAAATAGGATGAAATTCAATAAGGACAAATGCAAAGTACTCCACTTAGGAAGGAATGATCAGTTGCACACATACAAAATGGGAAATAACTGCCTGGGGTTCATAGTGGATCACAAGCTAAATATGAGTCAACAGTGTAACACTGTTTCAAAAAAAGCAAACATCATTCCGGGATGTATTAGCAGGAATGTTGTGAGCAAGACACAAGAAGTAATTCTTCCGCTCTACTCCGATCTGATTAGGTCTCAAGTGGAGTATTGTGTCCAGTTCTGGGCATCACATTTCTGGGAAGATGTGGACAAATTGGAGAAAGTCCAGAGAAAAGCAACAAAAATGATTAAAGATCTAGAAAACATGACCTATGAGGGAAGATTGAAAAATTGGGTTTGTTTAGTCTGTAGAAGAATAGACTGAGGGGTCATCATGATAACAGTTTTCAAGCACATAAAAGGTTGTTACAAGGACAAGGAAGGTAAATTTTTCTTGTTAACCTGTGAGGAAAGGACAAGAAGCAATGGGCTTAAATTGTAGCAAGGGCAGTTTAGGTTGAACATTAGGAAAAACTTCCTAGCTGTCAGGGTGGTTAAGCACTGGAATAAATTGCCTAGGGAGGTTGTGGAATCTCCATCATTGGAGTTTTTTAAGAGCAGGTTGGACAAACACCTTTCAGGGATGATCTAGATAATACTTAGTTCTGCCTTGAGTGCAGGGGACTGGACTAGATGAACTCTCAAGGCCCCTTCCAGTCCTATGATTCTTTGATTCTATGATGAGGTTTTATACCTTTGTTTTTAAAATCAGTAAACTGACATCCTGTCAGACAGCATATTGGTATTTAAACTTGAATTGCTTGTTCTGATGTATGACATTGTCTTTGCCCCTGTAATCTAACAGAACTATTGATTACCTATGAACCCCACTTCTCTTTGGACTCCTCAGATGGAAGATTGTTAGCTACCCCATATCTTAGATCAAGAACTTTAAGACAGCTTGTCTTTGGAGGCAGGAAGATTGCACAACTCTTGTATTGAATTTTCTGTCTTTGTACATTACAGAGGCTCTGATCTACTAGTTGTTTCCAGACCGCTTTAAAGATCTATTGACTAAGTTGTATCGGTTCCTGTTTAAAAAATATCCTTTGTTATGCTACAAAAATTACAGCCTACAATTTTTTTATTATTACTGAATTGCTGAGTGCCTGATTCTGCATCCTTAACCAAAGTCATTCTGAGTCTTGCCTTTCAACACATACGCCCCCCCAATACAGGACTTGCCCGTGTCAGGGTCACTACAGTAGGGCTACCCAGGTGGAAGGCAGTGTAGATTCCAAGTGAATCTGGCCTGCTATTGTTGACTAGCAAATACCATGCACTATCTAAAATGTGCATTGTGGCTGAGTTAATGCACTTACACCAATAGTGGAAGTATTTGAATTTGCTGGTTTCTTTTGTGTGCTCGATTTCTCACTCTTAATGTTGTTTTAATATAGCGGGTTTCCAACTGTTCTATCTAATAGCATAAAATGTCCTCCAAACTGTTTCTTGAATGTCAAGGTTGTTTATTGAACCTGAAGCATCATACAATTGCCAGGATCTCACCTGGACATTGAAAATCACACATGCCATATACCCCTGTCCAAATAGTATGTGTATTCCTGATTATTGATAGTAGTCTATATGAATCTTCATTTCTTTGATGTGGCAATTTATATATTGATCTTAGCAAAGCCGGTTAACATCTCTGTACTTATTGCAACGTGACTGTCATTTTAGACAAGCAGGAAGGAGGTCACCTGGAGAATTTGGTCTAAAAATGCCACTTAATAGGAATCTATTGTCTTCATGTGAAAAGGTTATAAATATATTTAACAGAAAAGGATAAGTACGAAGGTGAGGAACAACTGGAAATGCCTGGAACCTATTCCCCCACTGTCCATTATCTCTTGTTTCTACACAATACTGTTTAAAATACTGTGCTAGAATTAAATATCATTTATTCTGTTCTAGTTTCCCTTCTTGAGCTGTGATTTTCCACATGGCTAAATGTTGTTTACAAAAGAATATAATTAGTAATACTTAATAAAGAGGCTATAAAATATGTCAGAAAGCTAAGGGGCCCAATTCCGATCACAGTTACACCAGTGAAAATCCCAAGCAACTCCACTGAACTTGATGGCATTACGCAGGGTTTACGCCAGTGGAAATGAGACTGGAATCTGGCCAATTGTTTTACACTTCTGTGGTCCTTGAGTTGACTCCTTCATCCCCTTATTGACTGACCTGATGCAAAGCACAACAGTTCCAATAACTTAAAGGAAGAGAGTAAAAACTCTAGCTTTTGTATTCGCTTAGGCAAGACTAGAGAATTCCAATGACCAGCATGAAAAGAACAATATGCTAATTTTAGTTATTTATGTGTTTGAGTTTGAATTGTAGAAAAAGAGAATATTATTGAAATATTCATTTTAATAGTAACTGTCTTGACAATACCTAATTTGTTAGCTAATTAGGCTTCCATGACCATTTTTTGTACTGTCACTTTGTATTTGGATTATGCACACTTCATATTGGAAGTCCCCTGGTGCATTCAGGAATCTGAATGCAGCATATACTGCAGTTTGGAATACTTGTCTGCATATTAAAACTAGTGTAAAGTGCTTGCTAAGTGCCATTATGTGAAAGGGGCCATGTCATTATGATAATAGGGCACACTGGTATGTCATGGAAAATTGGGAATGAGTGTAGGGACTGGCAAAGGGTTAAGGTATAGTAGGGGAGAAAGTATTTCCTGATTGCTGGCTGGAAACTTTGTGCAGGAAGACTGGGGAAATGAAAAAAAGTGGATGTAAATAGTGATGCTGCTAGATATGAGAAAATGGATATTCCAGTGGCTTGAAGGGCTTATATAAAAGAAGGAATATTAGTTTTTGTACTTACCAGAGCAACGGCTACTGAAAGACCACTGGGAATATTGACAGTCAAAGGAGCTCTTAGATGGGAAGGGAATATGTTCTTTGGTGTTGTGGTAATATGCAATATGCACAGGACCAGATCCTGAGCTGCTGTAAACTGAGCTATGATGCTTTACCCAATCTGAGAGTATGGCCCACGATTTTCATGTTTTCATTCTCATGAGAGTGGCCATTGCTTCATTTCTTATTCTATGACTCCTCTAATTTTGTTTTGTTCCCAGTTTGCAACAATGTATATTTTTACATTAAAAACATACAAAAATGAAAGGTACTGAATTTTTTTTAATTCCGAAGCCCATCGGCATAAGAGTCCATTTTTATTTGGAATAAAGAATTGTTTCACTTGAACAACATGAGCCCCAGAGCAGAACTTTCCACAAAAAGGGACCTATTTTTGAGTGTGTAGTGACCAGCAAATAAAACCCTGCATTACGTTATGAATATTTTGCTTTTTAGGTAAGCGAATCTGTTTCTCTGTGATTAAGATTAATTACTAACGGGTATGATAATGAAGGAACATATCAGTTATGAAAAGCTTTATTTGTGAAAAATATACTGGATGTTACCAGTGCTGAAAGTTCTGCTATTCTTTTAGAACTGGTTTGGATACTGTATTTTGTTTTATATTCACAAATCAAATTAAGAATGAAAGGTTAAGTTTAACTTCAGAAAATATGGGCTTTTTTTTTTTTTTTTACTAAAAGAAGTAATGGAAAGGGTTGACAGCTTTGTGGTTAAGACAGCAGCCTGAGACTCAGGTTAAAACTGAGCAAATAATTGATTTTTTTTTCCAATCAGCGCTGAGGTGAAACATCTGGAAAAAAAATTGGTTCAGTTTGAACCAAAACTGAATTTTAAAAAAAATTTCTCACTGAAACAAAACAAAACAAAACAAAGGGGTGATATCAGGTTGAACAAAATGTTTCAGTCATTTTGAAATGAAAAGTGTTGACTTTTCATTTTGGAACTTTTCATTCAAACCAAAACTCTGTTTTTTCTTCATGTCCCATCACTTTTGGATGTTTTTCATCTTTTCGTTTTTAATTGCTAAATTTCAAAACAAAACATTTTGAAATGAAAAGGTGAAACATTTCATTCTGAAATAGTCAAAATAAAATGTTTCTAATTGGTCAAAGTATTTTGTATGTTTTGAGTATTTTTTTCCACTTTGGCCAAAACCATTCACCGAATATGACCCAAATTCATAAATAGTTTCAGTGTCTCTGACTTTCTGGTGAATTTATTATTGTTGAAAATTTTTCACCCAGCTCTACTCAGATCTTAGGTCAGTGCCCACTTAGACCACAGAATTCCCGTGTGACCTTAGACAAGTCATTTAAACTCTCCGTGTTTTAGTTCCCCATCTGTAAAATGGGCATACTACTAGACTCTACTTGATGAGTGTGGTGAGGAGAAATTAATCAGTGCTTGTGAGGTGCTCAGGTGCAACAAAGATGGGAACCATATAAGTAAATAGAAATAGCTGACTGATTATTTAGTGAACTACTTTTGGTATTTCTGTTTTAATATTTGGATTACTACTATATGTGATCCAGACACACACCTGTGTGTCCCTAGTAATGTTGCCTGCCTAAAGGACTCTAGAATACTAAGCAACCATTGCCAGTTAAAGAGAAGCAGGTGGAGAGGGTGACCATCTACATTTAGAGAAAATAAAGGACACTTCACCCTTCGCATGCTTACTGATTGACAATATAACTTCCATCTCATCAAATACCTCTCTTTCTGAGGTGGATGGCAGGAGATCCTAACCATCCTGTCATGTGGTATGATGATAGTAAAGAGAAAAGACATTTAAGTCTTTAGCCTGTTCCCATGGAAGTTAAAAGCAAAAACTCTTATAGATTTCAGTGGTGCAGGATCAAGCCCCTGTTGATCAACTTGATATTAGTTATTTTTGACAGCCATGTGTAGAGTTTTAAAAAAATTCTTGCCCATCTGAGACTGGAAACAAAAGAGATACCTGTGACAAACTCCAGACAGAACGAGGTGCTAGACAGTAGACAGAAGTGTTGTCAACGTTATCTAAAACGAAAGTAATTTAGGTCATGTCATTCTTCCTTCTCGCTTCTTCCAGGGGAAGGTCACCTAACACTATGCCTCAGGAAAGAGTTTCTGTCTCCTTTCGTTTGTACTGCAGATTAAAGTAGCATTGCTAAAAAGAGAAGCTGATGAAATGATGTTACATGCAAAAGCATAATAGAAAGGGAGCTTGAGGGAGAAAAAGTGATCTTGAGAAGGCAGTAGAGGGGTGTTGGGAGGGGCAGTTGCCCATACTCTGGGTCCCAGATTGGTGTTCCTAGGTGCAGGGAAGGTAGGAACTCCTTCTCCCTCTGGCAGCAAGGGACAACCAGGGGATGTCTCTTGGATAAGATAAGAGGGCTATTTTAATCTACAAAAATGAATAACTGTGGCAAGATGAGCAGAGCTGGAGACAGCCCATGAAATCCTGGCCTCAGCGAAGTGGATGGCAAAAATCCCATTGACTCCAATGGAGGCAGGATTCACCAAGTGGCGCGTTGCTCAGGTATTAACAGGGGCTCCCTCACAAATTCTGTGTCATTCAGAGGCATATATCCTCTGTACTGGTGGCTGGGTGGTTGTTTAGGGAATGGGTAATACTTGCTCTGCTTTGCTGGGATAGAGGTCAAGTGGGGGAGCAATACAACTGATGTGAGATAACACAGCTAACCAGGCTTCTTTCCACACTCTTAAAACTCCAGGCTATTCCAGGCAGGCAGACGGGCATCGGCAGAGAGAGAAGCAGGCTCCAGTACCTACAGGATTCCTCCTCAGCTCAGCAATTTGGCAGACAGTGGTAGTCTTGGAGATAAGATGTAGCCCTGAATAATAGGTCAGATTACAGCTTGGCTTATGTCCAGCAGGAAAATTCACTTGATTTTATTCAAGTGTCAGCATTTTCCATTGGAGATTTACAGGAGTCATCCTCCTTTCACTCTTCAACCTTCCAGCTACTCCAAGAAGCTGGTAGGTAATACAATTGGTGGTCCAAATAATCAAGCCAGATCATCAGTGAGAAGAAATAATTTTAGGTACCCACAGATAGAAGTGGGCATTGTACTGCCTTGCCCTCCCTATCACATGCTCATTTACCTTTGTAGCATAATAATGTTTTCAGAAACATGAAATTAGAGTAGCATTTTTTAAGTAAGGCACTTTTAAGATGAGAGAAAACAAAAGTCAACATCAAAAAAGCCAATGAGAAATAGAAGAGAGGTAATGGAGAAAACAATGACATATTGTATGAAACATATTTGGATAGAAAGGTCTGAGAAATAGGCACTAAGAAATAAATTGAGAAATATGAAAAGAAAAGGAGATACCATAGAGAACTCATCTGTATTTCATATTTACTGATTGAATTGCATGTCAATAAGAGATATGGTTTGAATTTTACACTTTCATTCCAGGCAATCCTATTTTCACACAACCCACAGCTGCTCAATCTCCAGCACCACACAGCTCAGCTAATATTTTTTTTTAATTAAATAAATTATTTTTATGGTGTTCTCCATTTTCTCCCATAACCTCGGCCCCTTGATCTCTATTTTCAGAGTTTTGTTTCATTTTCTTTAAAAAGTAATACTTTTGAAAATAATAATGCTACCCTTGTACATAATGTCTTTCATCTAGAATGGTACCAATATTCTCTACAGACTGCAAACAGGACTAAATTACAGCATAGTCCAAATGGCAGAGGGGTATTATGGGGATTTACTCAAGGGTTTGGGGACAGGGAAGGAGATGTATTGCAGTATCCTCCACAGCTAATGTATCCCTCCACCAAAAGGGAAAATGCCCAATGGACCTATCTAATAATGGACACATTGGATCTGTACTACTCCTGCTCCCAAGCCCCTCTATGATGTAACTAGTACCAAAATCCTACCTACCCTCTTTCTCTGCAGGAAAACAGTGACAGTTCTGCTGTGTCAATGTCCTTCCATGTACATGAAGGAATGGTCAAGGGTTGGTCAATGAGGATACCTTCAGTTTACCCTGATATATAACAGCCCTGCATTTGAAACGCTACAAAGAAGTGATTGTAAGAGAGAAAGCAAATAAAAACGTCTCCAACTGAAATGATTAGAGGAATATTTGTGCACACAATGTAATTAACCAAGTTGGAATTTTGCCAGGATATTGGGCTAAAATCTCCAAAAGCTCTTGCAAAGAGGGCAAATAATCTTAAAAGTATAGATATCAGACATGGGAAAGCCCGTGTAACGCTGACAGACCCCAGTCGATCAAACCAGGGACCTCTGGGGCTTAGTGCATGAGCCTCATAAGCATGAGCTAAAAGCCAACTGTCTGTTAGCTAAGGCTAGGGTGACCAGATGTCCTGTTTTTAAAGAGACAGTCCTGTTTTTTGGGACTTTTTCTTATAGATGCGCCTATTACCCCCAAACCCTGTCCTGTTTTTTCACAGTTGTTATCTGGTAACCCTAGCTAAGGCTGTAGAACAGACTCATTTAACTCTCTCTCTAAGTAGTGTCGGTGCAACTAGATGGGGCAGAACACCACACCCAGGAGGTGTATGGATTACATACTTCCCCTAGCTGAGGAAGCGTGTCCCGAGCTTCAGAGTCTTCCCGGTTGAAATCCCTAGCGAGCCCCCACTTGTAACACTGACAGACCCCAGTTGTCAGTGGGTGGGATTGAACCTGGAAACTCTGAAGCCTAATGCATGAGCATCTCTACAGCATGAGTTAAAAGACAACTGGCTGTTAGCTAAGGCTGTACAGCAGACTCATTTTATCTCTCTCTTTAAGTGGTTTCAGTGCCACTACATGGGACAGAACTCCACACCAGGAGGTGTGTAGGTTACATCCGCTTAGATCATCCAATCCATCCTTCTGCTAGTGCACTATTTATTACTACAATAAAATGTTCAACATATATATTTAGGTGATAAGTGCCTTAAATATATACAAGGTCAGGGAAGTACATAGTCTATTGTTTTGTCCAATATTCTTACAAAAGTCCCAAGCAAGGGGACTTTCTCCACTCTCTTACTGAGACTTTTCCCTAGCCTAATGCATTACAAGTCAGGAGGATTTTTCATAAGGTTTTTTTCAGCCCATAATTTCATACCATCACTCCCATATGTATCAGTGTACCACATTAAATAATTAATCTTCAAATATTTTAAGAGTATTAGCTATTTCTTATACAAGCGATATGTACTTTCCTCATAATTTTTTCTCTTCAATCCACTGGTTATTTTTATTGTCTTTTGCTGAATATACTCCACTTTTTTAGTACAGAGTGAGATTCAGTGCTGTGCCACCAAAAGGTCTGGTTGACCTCCAAGCCCGTCAGTCTTTGCCATCAAATCTCCTAGTAACATCAGTTAATGAAATCAATGTCTGTTTGAATAAGAGCTGCAGGATCAGGCTCAATGGTGAAATAATCTTGAGTTCTTTCTGAAATAATAAATTAGTTGTATAATAAACTGCATGAAATGGCAGGTTTGTTTTTGGTTTGAATCTTATAACAATAAATTTAAAATATCTGAAAGGTACAGACAAAATTGGAGACTTTTCACTGCTACACCTGTGTGACTGTACAACTCCAGTGGGGTTTTATCAATGATAGTGAGGGCAGAATTTGGACAAATAGCTCTAAAATATATCTGGCAAGTTTAGAAACTACTAATTAAAAAGCTGAAGAAAAGTAACAAAAAAAGGTATCCCTACTTACCAATACCATTCTTTTGAGTCCATCAAAGATGCTGTGCCATAATTTCCCCAAATAAAACATATAAATTATTAATTATTATTATTATTATTAATTTATTTGTAGGGACAAAGGCTGTAGTATTTACCCAGACAAAACGCCTGGCCCAAGGTGAATAAATAATAGTAATTTATTAAAGCACTATTTTCCTGTAGCTGTGTAGCATATTATAATATTAATATAAATTTTATAGATTTACAAATGATAATCTAAAAAGAAATCATAAATGGGTTTAATCAGTCTGCAACTTTATTATTAGATGTCTGGGACTACCTGGGACTACCTGGCAGATAAAAGTGTACAGTGCAGGTAATCCCATGTTTATTCCGTAATTACCTGGAAGGATTCCACCAGCTCCCCCTCTTTTTCCATCCAGGTCCCCCCAGCCAATCCATTGCTAGGACCTTACCATCCACCCCCCATTGTAGGAGGGCTAAAACAGGCTATAAGAAAGGGGATTTGGCTCCCTCATGTACCATTCATAGGAGCCTCCAAATCTCCCCACCCTCCCATTCGTTCCTTTAACAAACACCTCCTTTTAAAGTCCTTTTCCAAACTGTTTATCCGGTCACTATATACCTTTCCTATGGAGTACCTGCACAACTTACAAATTGAGTTGTGACATATAGCCTACTGCCCTTCATGCCACACCTCAACAAAGCCCTACCCTAACACACTGTGGGGAAGGCAAAATACCCCAACTCCACCTAGGCCAATCTGGTGGTAAGGGAAAAATTCCTTCACAGCCCCGCTACAAAAGGGGCAGCCAGCGCAATGCCCACAGCAGGTCTTGACCAAACCTGGTATTTGACCACCTAAAGGGGAGGGAGGGTGAATGCTGCTTCAGCCTGCTCCATGTAAAAGGGGGCTTCAGGCACAGGGGTGCCACTTTTAAACTCTCCTGCCCATCCAGTTCCCAGGGGATGAGTCAGTGTCATCATGCTGGCCCCTAGTCTCCTTTTACAGCAGTTTTCCTCTCATCCTCCCCCCCCCCAGTTCCTTTCATTCAGCCAACCAGAAAAATCCCCCTCGCACCCCCTTAAAGGTGTGGTGCAGCCTTACTCAAACTAGCTGTTCTCCCACTTATCTTCCCTGTGGGGACCAATCCAGCAGCTATGTTTGGAGGCAGCTAAGAACATGCCAGCAGATCAGGTTCTGCATAGATTACTGGAGGCGGTAGCAGGGCCATACCCACCCATCCCATACTGCACTAATTAGTGCATTAACTCATGATGGGGGGAGACCTTCGTTCAAATCTTCATCCTGCCTGATTTGCAGGAGGGAGTTGAAGCCACCTATCTTCTAGGTGAGTGCTTGACCACTGGGCTATAGGGTATTCTAGGACAGCTCTCTTAATCTCTCCTGTTCATGCTGTTCCACTTTTTAATAAATTACTTAAATATTCAGTGAAGCAGGAACTGGAATCTAGGTCTCCCAGGAGAATGTGCTAATCAGTAGGCTATTGAGTCATTCTCAATCTCTCTCTGACTTAATGACTATTTTTAAGTATTCAAGATAGCAAGTAACGAAAGAAAAACCAAGAAGTCTAGGAAGTGTGTGGACTGCTTGCTAGTAAAAAAAGGAGACAGAAGAAAGCACACATATCTTTCTTCCTTTTATGTGCTTTCTAATAGTGATGGGAAAGTCATTTGAAATGAATAATTTGACATTTTTTCCACTTTTTCTTTTTGAGAAGCATCCCTGAATAGATTGAATTCTTCTCAAATGTAGTCTTTATTAGAAATCATTGACCAAATAATTCTTAGGCTGTAGATTGTTCATAAGCATTTCTTTACATGAATTTGACAGTCAAAAATCAGACTTTGTAAGTTGGTTTTAATTGGACACGCCGGTCATGTGGGTATATTTCTCTGCCCTGTCTGGATGAGTGTAATTCGGGTTTGGTAATTCACTTTTCACACTCTGCAAATATTCTATAATATTTGCTTAAAATGGGCTATTTGGACAAATATTCCTACCATCAAATGTATCTGCTAGAATATGTGCACAATTGTGGAATCACAATCTAAGCAAATTTATTTAAAAATATAGATGAATATTTCCATAATGTGTTTGCATCATTTACCTAGTGATACTTTAAAGACTTCTTTTTTTCCATAATGAGCTAATTCGTTTTTTTAAAATAGCAAACAGTAAACCTGAACATAATTATTTATCCATTAATAGCAAAAGATGATCTTCAGAAGCCTTTCTGTACTTTTAAAGAATATTTCCACAAATAGTGGAGGAAAAATCATTTGGTTTTGATAACACTTTCCATACAGCCCTATTTAGCTTTCACAAGGCACCTCTGGATAGATGTAATAATTATATTGAGGAGAGATGTAAAACTACACAGTACTCTGGAAATAAATGCAATGGTTACAAAATTTCATGTATTCATATTGACTTAGGGCCAAGTGAGTTTTGTGCTTACAGATAATTCTTGTTATCCCATGGAATCAGATAAGGAGCATGTGATTGTATGAGCACATTGTACATCATAATGGGCCTGATTCATGTACTCAGGTGGGTGCTGTGGACTTCTGCTCTGCTCCTTTTCAAAGTGATTTAATTAAAATGAAAGATTACACAGCTGCTGAACAGGAGCAGATTTTAGACAACTATAAAATTCTGCACACTCAGCAATTAAATACAGGCAAAGAGAAGTAACTTTTTTGCCACTGAACATATATTCCCATATGTTGGTTTTTTTTCAGATGCTCTCATCCACTAAAATAATGTGGTTGCATTAATGTAATCATTTGATTGTCTGAATGCCACAACAATTATGCATATATTAAAACAAATATCACTATAATACATTTATTTTTTCCTCTGTATTGTTTTTCACAAAAACATCTGTATTAAGATCAAGCAAGAGAATATATACACTGTAGTTAGTCTAATGTACATTGCAAATAAATTTGGCTATTAGGTTTCTTATTAGGGCATATTAAGACATATGCTTTATTGTATACTACATTATACTACTGTATATACATTATATAGTGTAGTATACTATTGTATACTACATTTGGAAAGATAATATAAATTAAATTTGTGCTTACATTAGTGATAGTATAAATTAAAATATGACGTGAGAATGTGAGGGAAGGAATGAGTATAGAGCATCTTGTTAGGTTGCTACAACAAGGCATATATGGCCAGCTATTACTGTATTTTGTCCAAGTGTATCTGTTAGATATGATTAATGTGTACTTTGTAATTATCATGATAGATGAGCCAATTGCAACAGGAAGGACAATTGTCCAACTTTCAGCCTTAGAATGATCCTTACGGACACTAGTACAGGTGATATAAACCTTCTTAATGTTGATTATTTGAATACCAGCTCATCCAATATTCCCACCACACAGAAATGGGTGGAATGCAGAATGTTAGTGCTTTGTATATGAGCAAATATTTTAAATGTGTGGCTGGAAAAAAAATGGTGGGGGGAGGAGGTTAGTCTGGGAGATCACAAAACAATGATACATTTCTAATATTCAGAAAAGGAATCAAAATGAGGTAAACAGCATTACAATTGAAATTGATTGCTTATTCAAAACAAACTTAATTAAAACCTATTGAAGTCCTTACTGGAGATAGTGAATATTGGTTGAAGTCTCTTATGCAGTCTAACAGTTTTTCATGGTAAGGGAGAAAGGCTTAGTTCTATTGCTCAATTCTGAACTGAGAAAATGAAGGTTTCTAACCATCAGAGGAGTGAAGTTCTGGAACAGCTTTCCAAGGGGAGTAGTGAGGGCAAAGGACATATCTGGCTTCAAGACTAAGCTTGATAAGTTTATGGAGGGGATGGTATGATGGGATAGCCTAATTTTGGCAATTAATTGATCTTTGACTATTAGCGGTGTTGTGGTCAAAGACCCCCCACACAGTTATTTTAGTTTAAAGACTCAAGCCTGAGGCCAGTTTATTGATATACATACCAGTGCACTGGGGTGCAGTCCGGAGACTGACACCCCGAGCAGCAGCTCGCAGGCTGCTTTATTTCGTCAAACCGCAAGCAAAGTACAAACAATAGTCATGAGTTAAGAAATTAGGGTTGGGGTTAGTTCCTCCCCCAAACCACAAGTTAAGAAAGTAGGGTCGGGGTCAGTGTCCCCCCCCCCCCGTACCTTCCTTATTAACTTTCCGAGAAGTGGGTGTTTATTTGGGTAGAGGGGCGCTTGGTGGTTTTCCCCAGGGGTGGTACTTGGCACCAGTTTGGGTACATTTCTCAAGACACATGTTATTTTCCGGGGTCTTTTGGTTAAAGATTAAGGGGGGGGTTTCCATGGGACGCCTAAAGAGGATCTATGATTGGCTATTTTTGCAGATAGCTGGAATCACGGAGTGGGTCACAGATGACCCAAAGGAGAAGCTGCATGAGTCAGTTTGCATTTAGCTAAAGTTACCTATTGCTTCACACAAGCGGTTATTATATTTCATCAGCCATGAACATATTTCATTAGTGCTGCTGCAGGGGCTTTTTATTCTTTCCCTCCTCTGGACATGACCCTTGACCGAGTTTGGCAGAAAACTGTGCAGTTTAGTCTAGTTCAGGCTTTAGGCCTGCCCTACTCTGTGTAAAGGCCATCAGAATAACAGATCTCTGTTGGAGGCTTTATTTCGGGGCCCACAGATTCAAAGCTCTGGCTATCAAAAAGAAGGTCCCCCTGTTCTATTTCCCCACAGCGGTAAATATGCCCAGTGGCCTGTGATGGGATGTTAGATGGGGTGGGATCTGAGTTACTACAGAGAATTCTTTCCTGGGTGTCTGGATGGTGAGTCTTGCCCACATGCTCAGGGTTTAGCTGATCGCCATATTTGGGGTCAGGAAGGAATTTTCCTCCAGGGCAAATTGGCAGAGGCCCTGGCGTTTTTTTGCCTTCCTCTGCAGTGTGGGGCACAGGTCACTTGCTGGACGATTCTCTGCACCTTGAAGTCTTTAAACCATGATTTGAGGACTTCAATGGCTCAGACATAGGTTAGGGGTTTTTTGTGGGAGTGGGTGGGTGAGATTCTGTGGCCTCCATTGTGCAGGAGGTCAGACTAGACGATCATAATGGTCCCTTCTGACCTTAAAGTCTATGACTCTAAAACGATAGTCACTTTCCCGCTTTAGAGAAAACAAAGAAACACAAAAGGGAGGCAAGTGGTAAGATAGTAAAGATGGAGGAAATATGGCTTTTGCTGATGTTTTCATGATGCAGGACAGCTGGACAGTCATGAAATATGCTTTGGGCTGGCAGGTTGGCCACAACAACTATTGCTCTGGACCCCAGCTCACCTGGTTAGGGACATCATCTGATTGGTCTGGACATGTGCCTCTTATTCACTGATCCTTCTCCAGCTGTGCAGAGCTGGACGGGTCATCTCATTTCACTTTGCTGGTGCTGTGCAGTACAGTTGATTTCAGGGTCAGGTGAAAAGCCGAGAGAAAGAGAGAGATAGGACAAGAGGAAGATATGCAGCAGAAATGAGCACCCAGGGGAGAAGGAAGGATCTCACATGTATCATTTTGGGGTCCCGGACGATTAAGTGATGATGGTCAAGCATCTGCCCCCCAACAAGGTCTGGTGTCATGGCAACAATCCTTCCTGCAGCCATGGTGATGGCAATAGTTCTTAATCTGTTCTTCCCAAAGTCTCTTTTTAACGGCTCCAAACAGGTGATGGGTGGAATAATCCATCTTCTCGTTATTTTGTCCACCAATTAGGGCTAATTTCTAACACACCAATTATGATTGCTTGATTTCCAATCCTCTGCTCCTCTTCTAACCAGTCATAATCTTAACACAGTCCTTGAGTGATATCAGTAGACTCTTTCTGCTTAACTTAATTCGGTCTTTCTATCTCCTTCTGGCATTTTTTCTTAAACAGTTTTATGTAACAGATTATCATGACCATTCATGAACCTTTAGCCACTTTTCACCAATTGAGTTTACAATTAGGGTAAATTTGTCGGCCCAATTATCACAACAGTGGCCATCTGCACAGCGGAGAATTATACCTCAAGTGGATTTTGTACAGTAGTGCCATACTGCTGAAATGCAAGAAATCAGAACCAGAATATTTGCTTCGTTTTGTTTAGTAGAGTTGTAACTAATAATGTCTGTCTGACCTAAGCAAAGCCAGGCCCCCTACCCACCTAAAGTGCATGGTATATCAGAGTCTCAACCAATTCTGGTTCTACCACTCTCTCTCTCTCTCTCTCACTCTCTAGGTGACCAATATGCATGAAAATTCTTGTGCTTAAAGAAAACAAAGCTATAAGACTCTTGTATTATTTAAGTGATAATCAGGAACTGTAAATCATCCCATTTTAATGTAAAATGAGTAACATACCAACTATGTGCCCCATTAAACCATGGTATTTCACAGGTATAATTTAAGAAACACAAAGGTATATAATGTGCTGTGCTAATGCTTTTCTACTCATGAGGCTTATATTTCTGGAATCCTGCTCCCACTGGAAAGTGACCAGTCCTGTACCAACATTGGGCTCTCGAGGAAGAAGAAAGTAGAAAGAAGAAAATCCCTTTGTGCATCAATGGCTCAGTCCTTCTGTCCTCACCCAGACACAATTCCCATTGATGCCAATGAAAACTTTGCCTGGGAAGTAATGCAGTACTGGGCCCAGCATTATTAACTGCTTGAGGCCCACAGCTGGCACTCTCAAGGTTTGTCCACACTGCAATAAAACACCCGCAGCTGGCCCGTGTCAGCTGACTTAGGCTTGCAGGGTTCAGGCTGCGGAACTATACATTTGCAATGTAGACGTTTGGGCTTGGGCTGGAGCTTGGGCACTGGCACCGTTCCCACTCACGGGTCTGGGCTACAGCCCAAGCCTGAACATCCACACTGCAATTTTATAGCCCCACAGCACAACAACTGTGAGCCTGAGTGTCAAGGCTGTATCCCCACTTTGAACCTTAGGGTACAAATGTAGGGGCCTGCATGAAAACTTCTAAGCTTATCTACCAGCTTAGCTTTGGTCCGCTGCCACCATCTCAAGAATTCCCTCCCTGGGAAGCCTTGAGAAACCTTTCACCAATTCCCTGGTGAACACAGATCCAGACCCCCTTGGATTTTAAAACAAGGAGAAATTAATCATCCCCCCTCCTTCCTTCCACCCTCCTTTCACCAACTCCTGGTGAATACAGATCCAAACCCCCTTGGATCTTAAAACAAGGAGAAATCAATCTGGTTCTTAAAAAAGAAGGCTTTTAATTAAAGAAAAAGGTAAAAATCATCTCTGTAAAATCAGTATGGAAAATAACTTTACAGGGTAATCAAACTTAAAGAGCTCAGAGGACCCCCCTCTGTCTTAGGTTCAAAGTACAGCAAACAAAGATACACACTCTGGTAAAAAGGTACATTTACAAGTTGAGAAAACAAAGTAAATCTAAGACGCCTTGCCTGTCTTTTTACTTACTAGTTTGAAATAGGAGAGACTTGTTTAGAAAGATGGGGAGAACCTGGATTGATGTCTGGTCCCTCTCAGTCCCAAGAGCGAACCACCCCTTAAAACAAAGAACACACACAAAAGCCTT
>NW_020664419.1:46089327-46222296 GCF_002925995.2 Terrapene triunguis | reverse complement strand
TCTCTGTACACAGAGAGCTGTTACCCTTCCCTTTATAGTTATGACACTGAGTCATTTTATTTTGGGTATTTTATTGCAGTGTAGCTATACCCACAGATGCTAACCACTGATGCAAACTGTAGGCATTTAGGATGTGATCCCACAATTGGCTAAAGGAATGCATGCGCGTGCAATTAATTGCAGGATTGAGTCTGTATTTATTCTTAGGTTGATGTAACAATAAACAACTGTAACATACTTAATATTAGCTGACAATGCAATGTTTAGTAGCTTTTTTCATTGATAAAGCTTGCCTTATTTCCATATATACTGAATGATATCTTCTGTATTATTTCTTGAATTTATTTAAACAGATTATTTTACCGCAATGGAGAATCTTTGCATGAAGGCTTTATTTGATCTATTCTTATCAGATTAATTTACTCACAATAAACTTCCCAGCTTCTCAATCTCTGTTTTGTTTCTTGTGATAAATTATTTAGTTCAAGCAAATCATTGACACCACTCATGCCTGAAATCAAGGCAACAACTACACCTAGAGATCTTATATAGCACCATAATAAATCATCATATAATCTGTATAAATCTCTACTAATGATCTGATTCACAGAGATGGCAGCTCATTCATATAGATTAGACATGAAAACTGGGCCCAGTTGAAGGCTCATAAAAGCCATAATCATTATTTAGAGGATCAAAGCCATTAGAGCTTACAGTATTTTGTCTATATAAATTTAAACTGCAGCGCTACTCCTTACTATGTAATATAATGAATTCAGTGAACCTTGTACACAGTGGGCCCAATTCAGTATTTTTCACGTTTCATTATTCATTGTTTATTATTCATTATTTCCCTGATTAAAAAGAAAATGTGAAATGAATTATTTACAGATACACTACTTTGGACGTGGTTATGTGACTGGGCAGTATCTGACAGAACTGCAAAAAACAGTGATTTCTGGAAGAGTGGCTGAGAAAATGAAAGGTATCACAAGGCAAGGACAAGGAAGTATGAGGAAAATCTCTGGATCAAATTCCGCCCTCATTTCCACTCCTTGCAAATGTACTGTGCCAAAGCTCAGCTGGTGTCAATTAGTCACTGTCCTTTGAAGTCAATGGAGCAATTCTTATTTACACCAGGTGATGATCTGATCCATTTTGGCCCTCTCTGTTTTGTGCTTTCAATAAAACAAAACCTAAAGTCTAAGTGTCAACTGTCCAGGTATTTTGGGGTGGGGGGGGGGAAGGGGCCCTTTTGGATGTTAGTTACAGATGGTGAGTGGGGAAGGGCCCACAATTTTTGTTCCAGTCAGTTAATGTTACTTTGTTTGCAACCTCTGGCACAGCTACAGGTTGTGGAGATATAAGATTAATTGTTTAATTCCATTTGCTCATTGGCCATGCCTGAGGACGACATTTTTCAATTCCACTTGGTAATCTGTCTCTTTTTCCCAGTGCCTGACACCCGCCTTTTTACAATGTCATGTCTCTGTTTAAAAGGTCTATGTGATTAAAAATAAAGGAAGAAACCACCTACTTCATCACTCCAGGGTGATGGTTCAAGGCTCACCCTGCAGTAAAAATCTGTGTTTCTTAGAGATTCTGCTGTTTGCCATCCTCTTTTCTATTACACTGAGAACAGGAACACTCAGCTGCTTACTGTCTCACCATTAAAGATGGGAAAAGTTTCCTTTCTTTGCCTTCTTTTACACTTGACTGAAAAACTGATTGCAAAACTGGAAAAATAACAGATTTTGCAGATTTGATTAAATGTGATGGAATTTTACTCTGAAAAGCTTTCAGGCAAGTTTGCAAACTAAAAAAAGAGAAATTGAAACTTTTGTTAGTAATATGACTATTTGGTGCTCCATGGAAGGAACCCTCAGCTTTGACCACACTTTAACCCAGGAGGAGGAGGTGTCCCGAGGAAGAGGCTCTGCCAAATCTTTCCCTAAGGAGCTATCTGGGGTGGTGAACCACTACATCAATCCTGAGTATCTACAGCCTCCAACTGAACCAAGCACCAAATGCAGTGAAGATCAATCATCTTTGCTATAAAGATGGTGCATATTCATGAAAGTTTCTCAAACAGCATAGATCTGTTTCCCCTACAATGGCCAACAAACATAGCTTTTGTATTCGCAGAGTTCAGTACATTCACTCCTCAGGAAGCACTGGATACCCTACAGGAGTCTCCACTCAAGACCTGTAAATCTAACCCATGTCCTTCCTCACTGGTGGATGATGATCATGAACAATTGGTGCCACTCATGACTGAAATAACCAGTGCTTCATTCAGGAAGGAATCTTCCCTTCCTCCTTTAAACATAAAGTAGTCCAACCAACATTGAAGAATACATTGGTATGGATATGTTTGTTCTAGCCAGCTGCCACATGGTATCAAAGCTTCTGTTCCTTAGCAAGCTCATAGAGAAGCTAGCCATGTTACCCCCCAAAACAGACCCACCCCCACAATAACTCACCTATTACGCCTTCCTGGGTTTACCAGAGGTTCCCTTCAGTTGTCTCATTTATCTGCCCCCCCGAGGAATTGCCAGGGCTTTGCATGAAACACTTTTAGGAAAAACTTCACAGTACAACTTAGAACTGCCACCCTTGGGAGGACCCCAGATACAGCCCTCCGACATAATTAATTGACATCCAAGCAGTATTCTTCCAAAACGAAGTATTTTCTTTAGTTAGTGTAACTAATCTTCCCCGATACAATTAATTTTAACATAGATCAAAACATAAACAGAAATCCTTTAGCACAATTCTTGAGTACAGGTTAAAAGTACCCAAACCATAAATATATAGTTCGAGCAATACTGAGCGGCTGCATTCCCTATGCGCTGATCAGTCACTTGCAGTCACTGACAGCAATCTTAAACTTTATACATATGAAACAATGTAACATTCACAACCCAAACACACATCTTTATTAACCCAAACATACATACACATACTCATTAATACAGACACATACTCCTATTTCTATCTATATTTTGCACTATAGCTAGCATGCTTATGCTCCACAGTCTTCTCTCCCTCTGCTTTGACAGGGTCCCTTTATGCTTTGTCCCAGCAGCACCGCTGCTGCTACTGCTGTGACCCTGGAGTTGTATCTTATGATTCTGTCTTCTGACTTCTCCTTCTTCTCTTCTTCTCCTGCTCCTAATTTTCTTGACTGACTGACCTTTACCTGCTGACTGCCTGGCTTTTATTCAGTTTTACCATCCACTGGACCCCTTCAGATTGGCATGTTTCCTAATCCTGACATTAGCATACGCTATCCTCCAATTACTCTCTCTGATTGGTCCATACTTATAGACCAATCACAACCACTAAATCTGTCAATCAAAGCTATTACACAACAAGTCTTAGTATTATGGTCTGTTTACTATTATGGTCTGGTGACCCTCACCTAGTTTTGGACTGAGCATGCCTGACTGACCCTTCCCTGCAGTGTTGGAGTGACCTTTACTTTGCCCCAGTCTATTTGTCTGCCTGCCAACATACTAGCCATAGGCTAACCTGAAACTGCTAGCTCACTCTCCTTGGCTGTGTGCCAACATTTTACACATACCAAATGACCCAAACCATTAAACTATAAACCATTACCTCATCTGTTTTAATATGTATCCAACTGTTAATGTATGCATCTTAATGTTAAGGTCTGCTGTTGCCACTCCGTTTTTTACCAATTTAGTTCATTTTATTTTAGTTCTTCCCCTATTTTCAGTTAATGGTGGCAAAGCAATATTTTCAGTGCTGTGCTTAGGAAATAGAATAGAGCATCTCAGAATTTCTCATATAAGCTCATGTAATTGAAGTTAATATCATAGATTCAACACAATTAGGATTCAGGCCAGGACATGGGATGGAAATGGCTTTAGTGGGATTGATGGATACTTGCTGACATACTAAGGACATCACCACATATGGCTGGACGTAGTAGGGTTTCAGGGTTCCCTCTGATGAGTATCAAATAGTAATACACCCCACAACACACTCATTTTCTCTTCCTTAGTTTGCAAAATTGATCAAAAATTTTCAGAGAAAAATTCCTGAATTATGCTGGATAAGTGGACAAAATCCATTCTCATCCTCCTGGACCTCTCTGCAGTATTCAACATTGTTGCACATAATATACTGCTGTCCTGTCTGAAAAGGTGGAAGGTGTCCAGGGAAATGTGCTAAAATGGTTTATGTCCTTCCTGCAGAGATGCACCCAAAGATCATTGATGAAAAACTGAATCTCCTCCATCAGGATCAATTCTCTCTCTGGTCCTATTCAACATCAACATGCAGCCACTAAGTAAAATGGTAAGATGACATGGACTTAGCTGCCAGAAATATCTATCTATTTATCTATTTCATGATTTTATACTACTGCCTATCACCATAGTATCTGGGCATCTTCCATGTAAAATCAATAGCAATAGCGAAGTCACAAATAGGTTTCATAGAGTCTCTGACACTTCTCCCTTTTAGAAATAAAATCTCTGCTGGGTACAATGTTTGGTTTTGATGTTTAAAATTCTATTAATTCTCTCTCTATCTGGATTATTTGGTAGGAGCTTATTGGATTGATGGGGATGTCAACGTTGAGAGTCTCATTCTTATGGTGGAAAGGCTTTTTCAAAGAGGAAGGTTTTGCAGTGTTTACTAAGGATGATTCAACCCTGGATTTACATAATCTCTTCTAAATTACTTCTATAGCTGGATTCCCTTGACCAAGAATGCTCTATTCCCAGCACCCATACACTTTATCTTCAGTTTTGAGATCTGTGTTGTCCCAGAGAAGCACAGATGGTGCTTGATAGATCAAAATTCAGTCTTGAACATATATGAGGCTTGATCCATTCATTGCTTTGAAAATGAGGATCAAAGCCTTACACTGGCATCAGAAACTGACTGACAGTCAGTGGGTGGACTTGAGAATGAGCCTATTGTGCTCATGCTGGCCTACGCTAGAGAGAAGGTGGGCGACCACATTCTGAACCAGCTGGAGCTTGTGCATTGTCTTCACATATACTTTAGACACAGTGATGGATAGTAGTCATCCAGGAAAAGAAAATGTATGGATAACTCTGGCCAGATCTTGGTCCAAGAGGAAGGGACAAAGTTTCCTAGCAAGCTGGATTTGAAAGAAGGTATTTTTTTAGATATTGATCCTACCTGGTCCTCAAAGCTTAGTAAAGAGTCCTAGAGGACCCTGAGGCTTCACACCAATCTGACAAATGGGGACAGTATGCTTTCAATGGAAGATGGAGCTAACATTGCAGCTACTACTTCAAAATGTTTCCCTTTTCCAACCACTATACCTTCTGTCTTGCCTTGAGCAAGCTGCTCTTCATCCTACAGCTGATTTCCTGTAGGTGTTCTGACATTTTAGTAAGTGACAGTGATTGCATCAGTTGAGAATGAGATACGCAGTTGAATGTTGTGTCATATGCAGATGTCACACAGTTCTACCTATCCTTCATTACATAAAACCATATCACCACCATCAGATAACCCAGTGCTTGGAAAAGATCAGATCATAGACGAAAAATGGCTGTTTGATGCTTAATCTAAGCAATATAGAGGTTATGTTGATGAACAGAGGAAATCACTTTGAAGAATTTGAAGAAAAAGCAGCCACAGTGTAGTCTCTTTTGGTTGAAGGTACACACCCACAAGTGGTTAATTCTGTCTGTAGTTTAGAAGTACTCTTGGGTTCTTTGCTGACACTAAGCTCTTACACAGCAGCATCTATGAGTAATACTTTCTACCATCTCTGGTTTGCTTGCAAACTGTCTCCCTTCCTGGTGGCCAATGACATGGCCTTGGTTATACACACCTTTGTTATCTCCCAGCTGGACTACAGCAATACAGTATATCTGGACATGAATCCAAGCCTTTAGGAAACTCTAACTCATACAGAATGTTGCAGTGCTTCTTCTCAGCAGTGCAGACTATCCCAAGCCTATCAGACCTGTCCTCCCCTCTCTGCACTGGCTTCCTATAGAATATTGAGTCAAATTCAAGGTCTCAGTCCTAGTCTTAACGGTGCTCAATGTCCTGGACCAAGGATATCTAAAAGATCAACTAAAGCTTTGGAATGAAGTAAGTGGTCAACAATTCCGGTCCTCTGGCACAATAGAACCTTCTACCAGCAGGATAAAGCTCATCTGTGCAGAAGACAGAGGCATCTACGGGCTGGCCCAAGACAATGGAATTCCCACAAGAATGGAAAATTACAGACCTCACCACCTTCCACTCCAAGTGCAAAGTGCAATTCTTCAGTTTTGCATTCTCTAACATAAACATGCAGCAGTGTACACATTTGCCAAGCAAATAAAACAAGACATAACAAAATAAAACAAAAAATCTCTACAAAAACCAAACACTCCACTACACAGACGATTCTCTCCCTAGGGAGAGGGTGAGAGAAATATATGATGGATGTTAGCCATATTGCTTAATGCACTGTTGTAAAGTGCTCATATACTGTGGTGATGAGGATGGCATAAGAACCTCTGTAGAATAGAATAGAATAGAATAGAATAGAATAGAAAGCTGAGCCCCTGGATGAATTTTTCTGTCTTAATGGTCTACCCTTGGCCCTGTGATCAAGGACAATTTCCACTTTTATTCAAGTGGCTTTCCACAATTCTCTTTCAGCATGGGTGTTGCCTTCCATTCCACAGGCTGAATTCTTCTCTCAGATCTACACAGTATATTTCAGTTCCAGTACTCTAAGCACCCTAACATAAATGTGCAACATGTCGGGTTCTACATATGTATGTTAGAAAGAGCATGTATAGGAGGGTTGTAGAATAGAGTTGGGTAAACACAAGAAGAGAATTTTGCCCCATATCTGTTTTGTTTTTATCAACATGCTCTCCTCCTTACTGCTCTAAAGAGTTAATATGCCTTGCTGCCAAACATCTGATAAACTTCAGAAGTAAACAACAACAAAAGGAGTAGTTCTAGTGATAACTGAATTGCAATACGGATAGGACACTGGCACCAAATCAACTTGACATTAATAAATTGTCAACACATTTTTTTTGCTCATCTGCCTTTTAACTTGAATGATTAGAAATACTATTTATTGATTCACAATCTAATGGAGCCTGTTTCTCTTCTCACTACCACTGTTTTTACACTTGTTTCAATAGAGTTACTCTTGATTCTTAGCTGTATAATTTAGAGAGAATCAAGCCCACTATTTTTGCTCTTACAAATCCCCATGGTTCAAACAGGAGAATACAGAGAAAAGGTCTGGCTAGGGGGCATAGACAGAGCAAGACATTTTTAAATGTGTTTATTAAATTTCAAAGTGAGCCTAAGTGTTGGAATCCAACAGTTTAGGCTGGGGTGCATGAGGCGAAAAGTTGAGTGTTTTTTTTTTTTTAACCTATCACTTTAAAATATGCTGGTTCCCACTTTGACATACTGTGCATATAAAAAGGCTGGATATATTTTAGATTAACAGCATGTATCTTTAATTATACTCTCTTTAGTTAATAGCTTTGAGAATTGTATTTTATTAAAGAGCTTTTGCTCACCAGGAAGGTTTTTTTCTAAGCTCCTACAGCTCTGCTTCATAGCAGATACCAATGTCACACCAATCCCTACGGGATTCTTGGATGCAGCTATACTACATTCCCTCCCACAGAGATTTGCAATATTTTACTTTAGTGCTTATATTCAAGTTTTCTTCTCAGTGTAAAATGTTCAGCTCTTTACTACTCTACATTACTGTACATCAGTTGATGGCCAGCTGGGCTATTTTTCAGATGAAATAGACTTAGCTGCAATGTAAAATACTGAATCCAAAAAGTCATAATCCCCAGTAAAGTTGAGCTTCAAAGAAACGTTTTCATATAGGTAATTATTGTAAATATTATGATGTTCTTGTTCTAGTGTGCTACAGTTCTCAGTTATCAAGTGGTAATAAACTTAAAAGCCATCAAAACTCATGAAAGATGATCCTTGATGTTGCACATCAGACTGCAACAAAGATAGCTAGAATAATTTATCTTTATTTCCATAACAGTGCTGGGCTTGTCTGAGGTCAGAAATCGCATAGAACATGGTCATTGAGAGCGTCTGTTCTCATCAGTGGACCCTGTCCCAATCACAGTCAGAGGCCTTCTTTCAGGTTTTCAAACTTTTACTTTTCAGAATTCAATATTCCTTTTTTTTTTTTTCATTTTGGGCTTCATTTAAAAAGTATTCTGATGAAGTCATTCAGCTCAGCAGACAAAAAATCAAACTGATACCCAAAGCCCTTTTCATCATTTCACATCATTATACAAGTAAAAGTGGTTGAACAACAAAAGAAGGCATGCTTTTTTCCACCATTATTGGTCCAGCCTGCTGAAAATATGTAGAGCTTTCTGAAGCATACAAGTCCCAGGAGACCACATAGGGGCTGTGCTGTGAGCTAACTCCCAGGAGACAAGCTCTCTGTGTGGAAATGCCAGGGTTGCTAAAGGAAAAGGGAATAACAGAAATTGTTCCAGATGTGCAGGAAGAAAGACAAGACACAAGGGATGTGGTCTGATTAGGCCACAACTGTATGAACTTAATTCATAAGGGAACCATCTGACAATAATCTGTACAATTCATTTATCCTTCTTTCCATAATCTGTTCAGCCTGATGGACAGCTGCCTTCAGCCCCTTCTGTTGCATGGAAGCCAATGGGTTTCTACACAACTCTTGGCTCCTTCTTCTTCCAAACCATGAGAAGGTGCCTCTTCTGATGGGCAAAACAGGGTGGGGAAGGGAAAATTCCTCTAAAAGGAGCAACAGAAGTTAATGAAAACCTTATGCAATAACATGCCTGTAAATATATACTGTCCCTTTAAGACCAAGGAGTAAAGTCTCCAGAGGCTTCCCTGCAAATGTGAATATGGAAAGCAACTGCTGAGACAGTGGAAGTAGTTGCAAGGTAGCAGAGGGTGGACTGAGGCTGCTAATTCTAGCTAGGATTTGAAAGTAGATCCCTGAAGAAGGAGCAAGGACAGGCTCCCCTGTCTCTCACTCAGCCAGAGGGAATCCTGGGAAAGAGGGCAGGATATAAACTGCCTTCAGTAGAGGAAATACTGTGGAGAGAGTTAGAGGGTTTTGGGTAGGTTTTTCTAAAATGATGGAAAACTTTGGCATAAACTGTGAGATTCACTACCAGTTTGGGGAAGAAGTTGCATTCTTAGCAGGTTCACTTGGGAGGACAAAACCTTGAGGAAGAGGGGTTTATTTTTTTTCCAGAATTCCATGGTCAAAGCCTTTTTGTATATGTTGGCCTGCTATGGTACATGCTGAAGAAGCTCTTTATTAATCCAGCCAGTAAATAGTTGCTTAATGTCCAGAAGTGTCAGGGTTTATATTCCCGAGCCTTTTACCTTGGCTTTGCATAACTGTGAATAGTCCTAGCCCTCTAAATAACTAGTATTTTTAAAAAATGTCCTGCTACAATCTTTGCCCCTATCTTGGTGCAGTGAGGTCCACTGATTAATTTTGACCTGTGTAAAAGTATTTTGTTTGGTTAAATATGTTGTCTTTTAACTTCTACTTCCCCTTATTCTCATGTCATGTCTCAATGTTTCTCTTGCATCATGTTGTGTGGGTGTCTTTGGATCTACCCCCCACCTCTCTTCCTGCTAGAGTTTCCAGCCTAATAGGTGGTATAACCTCCACAGATGGCTCCATTACAGAGACCAGGAGAAGCAAGTGTAAACTGTCATCTGCATCTTGACCTGTGGATCTGTAAACTGAGTCAAAATCTGTAGATCTCTTTTACACACACAGGACATAATTCTGCTGTAGGAACTCATTTCCTTAAAACAGTCACAGTCTAGAGGAGAGATTTAGTTTTATACTTAAAATGATGAAGGGATACCATAAAAATTGCCAACACCGTGGCTATAAGATTTCCTATTACCACTAGCAGATGTTAGGTAAGGGCTTCCACAACCATCCTCATTAACTGCACACTATAAAGATGGAAAATTCAGAGGTCAGCCATTTAGAAACTACTGTTTCTAAAACACTGTACAACAATATAATGAAACACTTATTCCTAAATAAGAATGAATGCACTATAATGAGCTGCAGAACCAAGACATGCAATATGCCTGTATAACTGGATCTTTTCTTATTAATTTGAGATACAGTTCTGGCAGCTAAAATCAGCAATTGCCTGTGGTTCAGTGAAGTGCTGAAGAAAAGAGTTGTCAGGCTACTGGAACAGACAGTTCCTTTTAATAGGACAACCTACATACTGTAGGGAAGGGGGGGCCTAGATGTTAAGATTCTGAATGTAGCTTACAGTGGCAGGTTCATGCTGCAGTAGTTCTACCCTCCTTTCCTACTTGCATTCATCAGAGGGGGGAAAGGTGCTATATGTTGGTTGTTATAAGCTAGTCAAAGTTTGGGGTCTGGAGATGTTCCATGTAGAAGTAGAAAATGTTGGAGTTTGGTATCTCCTTTGATACAATCTGGTTTATTTATAAGGAACATACATTCTCCAAATGTAGAAAGAACCATGATCAAAATAAGCAGTTGTGACATTCTGTATCTTGAGGGAGCACCCTGTAACCCCCCATATTCCTCATCTGTATATAATTGTGATATTACCTTACAAGGCATGCTTTATATATTCTCTGTCCATATACGTAAATCATTAATGCATGTGAAGTTATGAGAATTGCGTTGTATGGTTGTCACTAAAACATGCTGTAAATTGGGGAATCAGCCAGATATTAGTTCCCCAGATGCAACAGCAAGGAAAGTAACCAATGCACGGGTGGGGTGGGAAACAACCCATCAACAGCCATTGTCCAGCAAAGGAACTAAAATGCAATGACTCATCTGCATGAAGCCACACCAGGGGGATTGCTCAGTTTTGCCTGGAGACTCAGCAATGTCCCCCAGACATGCCTGGACTTCTGTTCTACAACCTCATGTACTGAGGGTATAAAACTGAACATGGGGGCCAGGCTTGGCCTTTTCTTCTGCCCTCACCTACTCTGCAAGTAATTAAAACACTGAGAGGAAAACAAAACTCCAACAGAGGAAATTGTTCCTTAAACCTGGGCCAAACCTGTATATTAAGGACTGCAATATCCAGTGGGATGAGAAAAACTACTTAATCTAGCCGTTGTCCAGTCTAATAGGGTTGAGAGTTTAGACTGCATGATTATATTTTATTTCTTTTGGTAACTAACTCTGACTTTTTGCCTATCACTTAAAATCTTTTATAGTCAATACATTTGTTTAATGGTTTATCTTTACCAGTGAGTTTGTATGAAGTGTGTGGCAAATCTGGTCAGGTTTGACAAAGGCTGGTGTATAGCCACTTTCCATTGTTGAAGTGGTGAACCAATTAATAAATCTGCACTGCCCATTTTAAGCAGTGAAAGATGATATAGCCCTGAGGTATGGTGCTGGGAGGATTTGGCTGGTGCCTTTCTCTGTGTGATTCATGAATGGCTCCAGGAGCATTCATGCAATATAGCTGGGTGTGGGGCTCCACATGCTTTTGTGCTGCGTGATAACAGCACCTGAAGGGGTTTGCTGCTGGTCACTAGCAAGGCACTGTGAGAGACAGCCCAGGCTGGAGAGTTAAAGGGACACAGCAATCCCACAGTCCCAGGCTGGGGATCCCATCACAGCAGTTTCTTAGCTTACTACCTGAAGCCTCTCTACCCAACACATGCAAAAGCTCGCTCTCTAGCTTTTTCCAGAGTCACACTGAACTCACCAGCTTTTGCTTAGCTTTCTTGCCTTTTACCTTTGCCTCTCCCTCTTCTTGTCTGGTCTCAGTTTCTGTCTGTTCTGCCATCCTACCAACCTACAATTCTCAGCCACACCCCTTCATCCACTGAGTCCAAAGTCCTGGGTGAGTTCACTATCCTTTTGTATCATAGGGCAGGGGAGGGAGCACTTTGTGAATAATTTATCCTCACAATTATGTTAATTAATTAACATTAAATTAAAGGGTGTAAAGGGTGTGTTCATACACAATCTGAAAGGGGTTTGTGTTTCATGCAGCCACTAGTACCTCTCAGCATAACAGTACTATAATAGTTGCTTTGGTCCTGTCTCAGCATGGGGTAGAACTAGATAACCTCTTGTGGTCCCTTCCAGCTCCTCATATCTATGACTAGTTAAGACTGAAAAAAGAGTCTCTTATCATTTGTGTTCACCTTTTAGGCAGTAGTTTTCCACGTGATTTAATTTTTATTTTATTTTTCCCCCGTATACAAAATCTTTCAGCCACACTTCAGTTTAAATTGAGGGAAAGTACTTTTTCACTTTTGTTAATCTTCTTACTTTTGATTCAAGAATGACTGAATTTAAAAAATTGGCTGGTAAATAGTTAAATGTAAGAAATATGCGCCTGATCCAACCCCTATTAATGTCAGTAGAGAGACTTCAGCTGACTTAACTGAGCATTTGATCAGGCCCCATGCCTCTACCAAGTCTGAAATTTAATTGAACCATAAAGTTATAAGCAACTGAAAAAGATTGCTGAGCATGCTCGGTAGACATTCCTGATTAGTATTTTAAGCAGAGGTGAATGAAGCTCTTGATACCAGTTTGGTTTAGTCAGGTGTCAGCAAACACAGGAAATGCAGCTGTTGGGATGACTCCGGATGTAGAAGAGTGTAACTTTCGCACCTCATAATATTTTAACAACATACTGTTTTAATATCACAAACAGGAGAAAATTGAGAAAGGGAAAAAATCAGTCCTCATTTTGGATCTTGACACAGGTTTCATTGTATGCAGCAAGTTCTGAGCTTTCACTAAAAGATGTTCTAGCCTGATTCTTTACTGTCTTGCAACTTAAGTATTCACACCTGTGTAAAATGCTACCACTGGTAAATTCTCTTTATATAGGTGTAAGTAATTACCCACTCAGTGCAAGAACTGGGTCTAATCTTTGTTAATTACTTGATGCAGAATGACAATGACACTCAGTAGCATCTATTTATAATCTTTGGAATGCTGCATTTGGTCAATTCCAAAATTCCAGGGAATGTTCTAGGCATCGATGAGCACAACTGTATTGATTTTTGGTGCAAACTGAAACACCAAAAAAAACCTGATTCACAGAAGAGTCAGAGCTATAGACCGCCTGAGACTGCAGACAGAGGAATCTCTGCTGCTGATATGCAAACATATCTTAGGCAGTAGCTAAACTTGCTCTGTGAAGATAGTGCCTGTAGGCTGGACTTTGTTAGAAATAAGAGATGTATAGGGCATGGTGGGAATCAGAGTGGGGCAAGAGTGAGGGTAGGGAGAATCAGCATGGCCTGGAGGGATAGAGCAGTAGTGCTGGGGGAAGCAAGAAGTTGGGGGAAGGGAGAAAGATGGTGGAGGAAGCAGGGACGTGCACGGGATTGGAAATTATGGTGATAAGGCAAACAGGAACCCAGAGGGGAAAACTGGGTGCATGGGTATAGTTGCAGGGATGTGGAATGGAGAGAGGAAGGGGGAAATGGGCCCCTGGGGGAGGGAATTGAGATGCAGAGGAGGAAATGGGAGGCATATAGACCCTGGCATGGGGTGGGGAAAGGGGCAAATAGAAGGCACACAGATGTGGTGAAAGGGCAAATGGTGATGCAAACAGAGCCCCTGCTATGCTGGAGTGAATGGGGCACAGGGGTATGGCGGTGTACCCAGAACCTGTGGCATGAGGTACAAGATGGGGGGGTTGCAGAGAGTCCCTGAAAGAGAGGGGGTAGGAGGGTGACTCACAGGGACTTGTCAGGGAAATGGAGGAATTCAAGGAGTCTCTGGTGTGACCCAGGGTGCTTGGGGTAGTCCTCACTGAAAATGCCAAGGTGAGGGCAAGCTGCAAAAAGGAAAGCAGATTCTCCCAAAAACTGGTGGTTAACACTCAAGTTAGACTCACCAAGCCAGTGGTGGGCAACCTGCGGGCCGCATGCCACAAGACAGTTTGTTTACATTGACTGGCCACAGGCATGACCGCTTGCAGCTCCCAGTGGCTACGGTTTGCTGTTCCCAGCCAATGGGAGCTGCAGGAAGCAGCGGCCAGTATGTCCCTGCAGCCTGCGCCGCTTCCCACTGTGACGGGTTGGATCACAGAAACCCCCCTGGGAGCTGCCAACTGATGTGCCACACCCGCAGCTCCCATTGGCCAGGAATGGTGAACTGCGCCACTGGGAGCTGCAGGCTGCTGTGCCTGTGGACGGTCAATGTAAACAAACTGTCTTGCAGCCACCAGCGGATTACCACTGCACCAACCTGTCAGAAGCTGTGCTCCTGATCCCCCACTCTGGTTATCAAGATGCTAAAAAAGAAATCACACAGCCCCATTTATTGCATTCCAGTTCTCTAGCTCCCAATCAGCACATAGGTCCAGTACACTGAGAAGTTATTTAAAAACTCTGCTCACTATACATAATGTTCTTCTGACCCCAAAGGCCAGCCACATTACCAACTCAATATTAGTTTGGATCTTACCCAAAATACCATGCTGCCAGCCAATCCTTTAGTATCTTAAACTAATGGTTTATTACAAAAGAAAATAAAGAGCAAGAAGAGAGTTGCTAAATGGTACAGCAATCAGATACATACATAAGACTTCAAAGTCCATATATCAGGTTCTTAGGAGTATTAGTGAGTTTGCTGGCTTGAAAGTCCCTCTGGAACACATCCACACCTTGCATGGATCATTCAGTCCTTTGTTCAATGTTTCAGTGTGTAGAGAAGTTGCTCCAGAGGTAGGAAGCAGGATTGAAGACAAAATGGAGATGATGCAGCTACCTTTTTATATCCTTTGCCATGTGGCTTGTACTTCCTTTGTCCCAAACACAAGCTTCACAGCACACGGCATGGAAAAGCCTTAGAGTTCTATCCATAGGAATGCCCCTACATGTCTTGCTGACTCATAAGGTGTAGCCCCTGGCTTTTTTCAGTGGGTTCCTTGTACAGCTGATGTCCCTTGATGGGCCATCAAGAAAGCTTAATGCGGATGCCACTCTGTCTGGGGGTGTCACCCAGAAATACAGTACAAGTTTTGAAATACAAATATATCATATATATCTGTAACTCACAATACAAAAGTCATACAAACATATAAACAAGATTACCGTACTTGGCAAATCATAGCATTTTCACTGACACCTTACACGGTATATCTGGCAAGATTAATTGCAATTTTATAATATTGATATTAACAATAATATAAAGTGTCTCACGATTCCATACAGCGTTACACCTGATGGGTGCAATGCACTCAGACTACAGAAGCTAAGAAGTGTGCTATCCCCTGGGTAATTTAGTTTATTTTTAGGGTTGGTCAGCTGCCTCTCTAATACTAATAGCTAATTATACTATGGCTTTAAAATCCCTCACCTCAATGGATTGAGGGGAGGCAACTTTTTCCTAGCAAATTAAAATCCCCAGGGGACATCTCAGCTGATTATTTACATAAAGGTTAATCAAAGTTTGGAACTCGAACAAATCCTTCTTCTTGGTCTCTGCTAAAGGTCCCAGAAAGGGAGTTAAATACTACTATTTGTACAGTATTGCTATTTTTTTGTGATATGGGCACTTATTCCAGTTGCTATTGAACAAGACCAACTGTTCACTTCATACGGTGAAGCATCTGGTAGGGTTATCTTTATCAAGCCGAGCCATTCTTTAACTGGTGGACTGAAGATGAAAGCCTCTGTCACTTCTATTCCCTGAAGCATCCCAGTGATAGTCTGGAGAAGGCCCATGGGAATCCTTTGTTTAAAATTCTTGACTCATGCCTCTGAAGTTCATCCTGTCTGGATGCTGGTAACGCATCCAGCGAATCTTATAAATACTTATTGAAAAGCAAGTTGTTTGGCTCTTGGTGCAGTCTGAAGATAGGCACTTTCAATACTGTTCCCAAGGGAGGATGTCTTAATGAAGTCCTGATCCAATGTCTACCACTTCAGTCATTGTAGTATTGTGTGCGTGTGTGTGTATGGGTATACACACACACATACCATTATATATATGAATTTGTATAAATGTTTACGAGGAAGCTATAAACAGATTTAGCGTACACATTTAAATGTTTGTTTGCACAGTAATTATTCTGCTTTTCTTGACTGAGTGTTCTGGTTAAACAGGAAAAACAAATTAATAGGTTCTGCAGTCCCTCACTCCCCTTCATAAACACATGCACCTGGTACACAGCCATTATCACAGATGGAGAGATTATTTTTGGGGAGCCCCTAACACTCTGTTTGGCAGCTTGTATAGGAAAAGAGAATAGAATTTCAAACCTACTTCATTTAACTACTTGACACTAGCTGAAATTTTCCTCATTGAGCAGAATTTATGTTGTTGCATTAAACAAGCCATTACCAGTCATTAAACCAATTGGATTAAACCAATTTTTTGGGTAGACACCAATTAAAGCTGCACTCCTGATTGTGGGAATCCATATTAAGATTACATATGTGTAGAGTATGAGTACAATATTAACTTTTTTTTTTCAAAAACTTTTAAAAAATGATATATATTCAGCATAATTGAGCTTCAGCAGTCTCTGGGATAGAGAAAATAGCCAGCTGAAGGCCAGGATATTACCCCCAACAGAGAAGAAAATTCTGTGCAGTGATGCTGGGGTTAACCCTGACTCTTAGGCCTGGTCTACACTAACCCCCCAAATCGAACTAAGATATGCAACTTCAGCTACGTGAAGTACCTTAGTTCGATCTTACCTCGGTCCACACGCGGCAGGCAGGCTCCCCCATCGACTCCGTGGTACTCCTCTCATCTAGCTGGAGTACCGCAGTCGACGGCGAGCACTTCCTGGTTCGACTTATCGCGTCCAGACAAGACGTGATAAGTTGAACCCAGAAGTTTGATCGCTCGCCGCCGAACTACCGGGTAAGTGTAGACATACCCTTAGAATGTTCACATGGAGTAAGAAGATTCTTAGGGTGATATCTTGACTCCACTGAAGTCAACAGGACCTTTGCGCAGACTTTCAACCCTACTAGGTATTTACATATTTAAAACTGGGTATTTAGACCATCTCATGCAGAAGAATCAGAAAAAGCTTCACTGCTACTCTGTGTTTTCTCTTTTTAAAGCAACTTTCTATCTCTGCTAAAAATGTTTCTGCCAAACCCTCACTCTTCCTGACACACTCTCCCACTGCATTTCAGCTTATATATTTTGACAATTTCACACCACTTGCTACAGACTCTGTGGAATGCAATGGAGGCAGGATACAGGGTTTTCCTCTAAAATGCTGTTCTCTGAGTCTCGAATGTGCAGAGGCCTCTTAATTACAGATTTGCCTTGCCTTGCCTTATATTTCCGAAGCACTGCATAGACACTAAGTGGCCGATTGTTTCCCCTTGTTCTGGCCACTTTTTGTTGCTCAGGTGTAGAGCTGTGTGCATAACTGTTTTTTTCCCCCAGTTCACTGGTGAAACTGTTAAATAAATAAATTGTTTTGGATCAATATGCAACTAATATTCAACAGAACAAAAAAATTCATTCTGAGCTGGCAACGTATTGTTTCCATTTCAGCAGGGCCGCCCAGAGGATTCAGGGGGCCTGGAGCAAAGCAATTTCGGGGACCCCTTGCTTAAAAAAAAGTTGCAATACTGTAGAATACTATATTCTCATGGGGACCCCTGCGGGCCCGGGGCCTGGGGCAAATTGCCCCACTTGCCTCCCCCCGCCCCTCTCTGGGCGGCCCTGCGTTTCAGGCATTTTTACCTGCTTTTTTTATTAAAGCAAAGGAAATTCGGAAACCCATTCACAAAACTAGTGGTAGTGCTGCCTCCCTTAAGCCTTATAGCCCTGCAGTTAGAACACCCGCCTGGGTGCAAGTCCTCTCTTCTTTCCCCTCCACCCCCCGCCCCAAGCATGATTCAAAAAAAGAGACTTGAATTTAGGGTTCTCACCTGGGAGGTGAGTGATTCAACTACTGGGATTTAGTGTATTCTGGGGTGGGTCTTTCTAAATCTTTTCTATTGATTCTTCTCTATTTTGTATATACTGCTTAAATAGTCTTTGGGCCACAGAGCATGAAACTATGATTCTATAGCCTCACTCAGTGCACTCACTCAGAATGGGGACTTCAACCCAGGACTCCCACATCCCAGGTGAGTATTCCAGCCATGAGGAAGAGAGGAAGCAGTAGCACCTAAATCTCCCTGTGAATTTATCTCAAAGAATTTTTTTTTGTCTGAAACTATTCAGTAAATTTGTGTAGAATTTGAAAATAGTTATTCACTGAAAAATACAGTTTATAACTCCTCATCCGAAAACTGTTGCCTGGTCTATTCAGATGGGGCAAGGCCTGGGACTTGTTTTTAACCAATCACTTCCCCATCATGGGAAACTTCTCACCTGATGTGAGCCCAGTGTAGCCATCTACTGTACCACATGTCCTCTTATCATAGAATCATAGAATATCAGGGTTGGAAGGGACCTCAGGAGGTCATCTAGTCCAACCCCCTGCTCAAAGCAGGACCAATTCCCAACTAAATCATCCCAGCCAGGGCTTTGTCAAGCCTGACCTTAAAAACCTCTAAGGAAGGAGATTCCACCACCTTCCTAGGTAACCCATTCCAGTGCTTCACCACCCTCCTAGTGAAAAAGTTTTTCCTAATATCCAACCTAAACCTCCCCAACTGCAACTTGAGACCATTACTCCTTGTTCTGTCATCAGGTACCACTGAGAACAGTCTAGATCCATCCTCTTTGGAACCCCCTTTCAGGTAGTTGAAAGCAGCTATCAAATCCCCCCTCATTCTTCTCTTCTGCAGACTAAACAATCCCAGTTCCCTCAGCCTCTCCTCATAAGTCATGTGCTCCAGCCCCCTAATCATTTTTGTTGCCCTCCGCTGGACTCTTTCCAATTTTTCCTCATCCTTCTTGTAGTGTGGGGCCCAAAACTGGACACAGTACTCCAGATGAGGCCTCACCAATGTCGAATAAAGGGGAACGATCACGTCCCTTGATCTGCTGGCAATGCCCCTACTTGTTGCCAAGAAGGCTAACGGCATTCTGGGCTGTATAAGGGCACACTGTTGACTCATATCCAGCTTCTCGTCCACTGTAATCCCTAGGTCCTTTTCTGCAGAACTGCTGCCTAGCCATTCAGTCCCTAGTCTGTAACAGTGCATGGGATTCTTCCGTCCTAAGTGCAGGACT
The DNA here is from genome assembly GCF_002925995.2 of Terrapene triunguis. Classification (NCBI taxonomy): domain Eukaryota; kingdom Metazoa; phylum Chordata; order Testudines; family Emydidae; genus Terrapene; species Terrapene triunguis. The sequence continues at coordinate 46,203,110 of NW_020664419.1, read as the reverse complement.
CTGCACTTGTCCTTGTTGAACCTCATCAGGTTTCTTTTGGCCCAATCCTCTAATTTGTCTAGGTCCCTCTGTATCCTGTCCCTACCCTCCAGTGTATCTACCACTCCTCCCAGTTTAGTGTCATCTGCAAACTTGCTGAGAGTGCAGTCCACGCCATCCTCCAGATCATTAATGAAGATATTGAACAAAACCGGCCCCAGGACTGACTCCTGGGGCACTCCACTTGAAACCGGCTGCCAACTAGACATGGAGCCGTTGATCACTACCCGTTGAGCCCGACTATCTAGCCAGCTTTCTATTCACCTTATAGTCCATTCATCCAGCCCATACTTCTTTAACTTGCTGGCAAGAATACTGTGGGAGACCGTGTCAAAAGCTTTGGTAAAGTCAAGGAATAACACATCCACTGCTTTCCCCTCATCCACAGACCCAGTTATCTCCTCATAGAAGGCAATTAGGTTAGTCAGGCATGACTTGCCCTTGGTGAATCCATGCTGACTGTTCCTGATCACTTTCCTCTCCTCTAAGTGCTTCAGAATTGATTCCTTGAGGACCTGCTCCATGATTTTTCCAGGGACTGAGGTGAGGCTGACTGGCCTGTAGTTCCCCGGATCCTCCTTCTTCCCCTTTTTAAAGATGGGCACTACATTAGCCTTTTTCCAGTCATCTGGGACCTCCCCCGATCACCATGAGTTTTCAAAGATAATGGCCAATGGCTCTGCAATCACATCCGCCAACTCTTTTAGCACCCTCGGAAGCAGCGCATCCGGCCCCATGGACTTGTGCTCGTCCAGGTTTTCTAAATAGTCCCGAACCACTTCTTTCTCCACAGAGGGTTGGTCACCTTCTCCCCATACTGTGCTGCCCAGTGCAGCAGTCTGGGAGCTGACCTTGTTTGTGAAGACAGAGGGCAAAAAAATCATTTAGTACATTAGCTTTTTCCACATCCTCTGTTACTAGGTTGCCTCCCTCATTCAGTAAGGGGCACACACTTTCCTGGACTTTCTTCTTGTTGCTAACATACCTGAAGAAACCCTTCTTGTTACTCTTAACATCTCTTGCTAGCTGCAACTCCAAGAGTGATTTGGCCTTCCTGATTTCACTCCTGCATGCCTGAGCAATATTTTTATACTCCTCCCTGGTCATTTGCCCAATCTTCCACTTCTTGTAAGCTTCTTTTTTGCATTTAAGGTCAGCAAGGATTTCACTGTAAAGCCAAGCTGGTCGCCTGCCATATTTACTATTCTTTCTACACATCGGGATGTTTTTTTCCTGCAACCTCAATAAGGATTCTTTAAAATACAGCCAGCTCTGCTGGACTCGTTTCCCCCTCATGTTATTCTCCCAGGGGATCCTGCCCATCAGTTCCCTGAGGGAGTCAAAGTCTGCTTTTCTGAAGTCCAGGGTCCGTATTCTGCTACTCTCCTTTCTTCCTTGTGTCAGGATCCTGAACTCGACCATCTCATGATCACTGCCTCCCAGGTTCCCATCCACTTTTGCTTCCCCTACTAATTCTTCCCGGTTTGTGAGCAGCAGGTCTAGAAGAGCTCTGCCCCTAGTTGGTTCCTCCAGCACTTGCACCAGGAAATTGTCCCCTACACTTTCCAAAAACTTCCTGGATTGTCTGTGCACCGCTGTATTGCTCTCCCAGCAGATATCAGGGTGATTAAAGTCTCCCATGAGAACCAGGGCCTGCGATCTAGTAACTTCTGCTAGTTGCCGGAAGAAAGCCTTGTCCACCTCATCCCCCTGGTCTGGTGGTCTATAGCAGACTCCCACCACAACATCACCCTTGTTGTTCACACTTCTAAACTTAATCCAGAGACTCTCAGGTTTTTCTGCAGTTTCATACCGGAGCTCTGAGCAGTCATACTCCTCTCTTACATACAATGCAACTTCCCCACCTTTTCTGCCCTGCCTGTCCTTCCTGAACAGTTTATAGCCATCCATGACAGTACTCCAGTCATGTGAGTTATCCCACCAAGTCTCTGTTATTCCAATGACATCATAGTTCCTTGACTGTGCCAGGACTTCCAGTTCTCCCTGCTTGTTTCCAGGCTTCTTGCATTTATGTATAGGCACTTTAGATAACTCGCTGATTGTCCCACTTTCTCAGTCTGAGACAGGAGTCCTCCCCTCTTGCACTCTCCTGCTCGTGCTTCCTCCCAGTATCCCATTTCTCCACTTACCTCAGGGCTTTGGTCTCCTTCCCCCGGTGAACCTAGTTTAAAGCCATCCTCACTAGGTTAGCCAGCCTGCTTGCGAAGATGTTCTTCCCTCTCTTCGTTAGGTGGGGCCTGTCTCAGCCTAGCACTCCTCCTTCTTGGAACACCATCCCATGGTCGAAGAATCCAAAGTCTTCTCTCCGACAACACTTGCGTAGCCATTCGTTGACTTCCACAATTCAACGGTCTCTACCCAGGCCTTTTCCCTGCACAGGGAGGATGGACGAGAACACCACTTGCGCCTCAAACTCCTTTATCCTTCTTCCCAGAGCCACGTAGTCTGCAGTGATCTGCTCAAGGTCATTCTTGGCAGTATCATCGGTGCCCACGTGGAGAAGCAGGAAGGGGTAGCGATCCGAGGGCTTGATGAGTCTCGGCAGTCTCTCCGTCACATCGTGAATCCTAGCTCCTGGCAAGCAGCAGACCTCTCAGTTTTCTCGATCGGGGCAGCAGATAGATGACTCAGTCCCCCTGAGGAGGGAGTCCCCGACCACCACCACCCTCCTCCTTCTCTTGGGAGCGGTGGTCGTGGAACCCCCATCCCTAGGACAGTGCATCTCATGCCTTCCAATCGGTGGAGTCTCCTTCTGCTCCCTTCCCTCAGATGTATCATCTACTCCACGTTCCGCATTAGTACCTGTGGAGAGAACATGAAAACGGTTCCTCACCTGTATCTCCATTGCTGGTACATGGATGCTCCTCTTTCTTCTTCTGGAGGTCACATGCTGCCAATTTTCTACACCGTCCCTCAGTACCCTCTGCGCAACCTGCTCCGATTCTTCAGAACGTTGTGCCTGTAGAAGCATATCCTGACGTCTGTCCAGGAAATCTTCATTTTCTCTTATGCAACGCAGGGTCGATACTTGTTGCTCCAGACCTCAAACCTTCTCTTCCAATATGGAGACCAGCTTGCACTTTGTACAGACAAAGTCGTTTCTGTCCTGTGGAAGAAAGACAAACATGGCACAACCTGTGCAGGTTACAACAACTGAACGCTCACCTTTCATATTACCTTCCTTCTAAGAGCTTCCTCAGCTGTTGCAGCAACTCACAGAAGCCTGCGAGATGTAAGGCTCAGTGGGCTCTCCGCAGGTGAACTCCCAGGCAAACTCCCTCTGTTAGCCTCCGCTGTTCGCCGCTCCTCTGCATCCTGTCAAAGGGGGTCGGGAATGCCTATCCTTTGCCAACTCTCAAATGAGGTATGGTGCTTTGTGGGCCTTAACTAGCTACTGTAAGTTAGAGCAGCCTATAGGCAACTGGCTCTCTTAATTCCCCCACACTGGGTCAAGTGCACTTTGGGACTGGAGAAAATCTGGGCATACTTAACTAATTCTTACAGTTCCCACGTGAAGTAGTCAGCTAAATCAGTATTATCCCTACTTTACAGATGTTAACTATGACATGGAGAGCTTAAGTAGTAAATCAATGTCTGAAACAGAACTAGAATGTAGGCTTTCAGATTTGGTGAAAGTCCAGTTCCTTGACTGCAGGACCTCCAAGGCTAATCACTTAACTTTTCTCTTCCATCTGTAAAATGGAGATAGAACTGCAAGCTATTTCCCCCACCCCAACACACACACACTTTCCAGGTTGGTTAAGAATTATTTTTTAGTCTCATTACAAAGCTAACAAGGCCTCTCTCTCTATGTTCTGATCTTGCAAGTTACCCCATGCAGGCATGCACCTGTGCCTGCAGAGTCCTGATGAAGTCATATAGGCTTCATGTTGGGACATAGATATACATGCATGGAATAACTTGCAGAATTAGGGCCCTAGATGTTACTTCTGAGTAATCTGGCAACTGATCAGCAGTGCTTTCATTAATACAGAATCAGGTTTTCCTGAAATCCTTGTCCTGGATCACTGCACATTTAAGCATATGGTAAAATGCGGTACTTTGCACCTGCACTGAACAAGAGCAAACTCTGTTAGTTGGCTGTTACACTGCAAGATGAAATGCTGTGAAGTTGGACGTACTTGTGCCCAGTTTGTCTTTCACAATTAAATACCTTTTTTAAAATTTTACAAAGCTTTAACAGGTTTTCATGATTTTTTGTTATGCCAAATTTCGTAATACTTTTCAGTTTAGCAAAGGGAAGCCACTTTATTCTGTAACTCTCAGCAGCTAGCATGGCAAAATAAGGGAGCTTTCATGGAAATAACTTCTTTGCTGATTGTTTGGGGAACTTCTAACATGCGAGTAAATTCTGTTTCCAAGTAACTAGGTTGTGTAGCATGAGGAGCTGCAGGAGCAGGAAGTGTGGAAAGGACAAGAATCCTTACCAGCAAACTGTGTGGTATCAGTGGATCCACTCTGTAGCAGTTTTGCTGTCTTGGTGTTAAGAATGGCAATGAGTTGTGGGTTTCTCCAGCTATACCTCTTTCTACACCAGCTTTTCCTTGAATACTCCTCTTCCCCTGGCCCTTCTTCCCCTCTTACTGTCCATGTATGTCACGAGTGCTCATAGAACTGTGCTTGGTTGTTCTGGTAGTGTAGTTTCCCTGTATAGGTTTGCCAAATCCTTCCAAATCCTCATGAAGCAGGAGAGCCATGCCAATTCCATCACATATATGGTGGGTCCTCATGCCCATGCAGAGAGGCAGAATTTGCTCTTAAGCTAGGAGCCTTTCTTGAACAGAGCTGGGAACATTTTTTCAGGCAATTTCTTTTCTCCAAATAAATGAACATTTGAGTCAACTGAAACACTTTGTGAATTCATGTCAAATTGCCCAATTTTTCTGTCAACCCCCTCCAAAAATTTCAAAAGTAAACATGTTTTGCTTCAGCTTTTCAATTTGAAAAGACTCTTCATTTGGAATTTTTCTTCAATGTTATTAAAATGCAAAAAGGTTTTAAAAAAACCTGTCAAACTAAATGAACCATTTCTTTCATCTGATCCAAAATTATTTTTATTCTTTTACTTTTGTCGGTTTGCCAAAAAAAATGTAAGTCTTTTTGGGTCAGTACAAAATGAATTTTTTTTCTTTGGGTTGGCTACTGAACCAAAAAGTTTCATAAACAACTAACTTTGAAAAAGGAAAAGTCCAGTTGTTTGAATCCTATTCCCATATCACAAATGCTTATGAGATTGCAATCTTTGTAGAAAGACTTAAGAAACTTGTGATTAAAAGGACAAATCAACAATAACTTAAGAAGTTGAGACCTTTAATCTTCAAATGGCTATTAGTAGAGCTTGCCAAGACTCATCTGGAAAGGATAAAGCTGAAGAATTTAATTATCAAAAAAAGCCATCCTGGGTCTAATGTATCACTAATAGACAAGATAAGACTGAACAATTTTACCAACCAGACTGAACAAGAGGGAGTTTTGGATCAGCTGATGTAACATACAAGGACAACTGGGTTATATACAAAGCCCAGTTTTAAAGCATGGCCTCCTTAAAACAGGGCATCCAAATACCACATTTGGATATTTATACTACAGTTTAAGGGCAGGATTTAAAAAAATATACAAGTGTCTAAAGTTGGCTCCCAAATTCACAATTAGGCAACTAAATTAATGATCAGAATTTCCAATGTGTTGACTGCCTAGCATTGCATCAGTGGGAGTTAATGAATGCTTAACATTTAGATAAGTCAGGCCACTATTTAGGTACCCAAATGTCGACTTCAGAGCAGCTTTGGGGCAAGGTGTATAAATGTCCATTCTACAGGCTGAAACAAATATCCAAATGTGGGATATGTATATCCTGCAATGAAAGCCTCACATTAGAAAACTGGGTGCATACTAACTGGCTATAAAAAAAAATCACACTGAACAATGCTACTGTCAGGGTGGATATGGTGAATAATCAATCTTAGATTAAAAGAAACCAATAGCTATGGGAGAGTTTTACTCTGTGTTCTCAATGGCCTGATTTAAAGCATATCTAAGAGTTCTCTAAATGTTAGCAATGCAATTATGCAGAGCCATTTATGAATGATTGCCCTTGTATCGCAGGAAAGTTATATTCACTTTTATAAGCAAGTTTAGCCACAACATCAACAAGCAATCTGGGCAAGCAATCTCAACCAAACTACTTTTCAATAGTGACCTCTATGATGATAATCACTATCAGTGATGTGGAATGTACATTGTAATGAGGGTGAAGATAAGTCTTCACAGAAGCATTAGCCTGGGTGATCAGCAGCTAGTTTAGCCTAGCCTGGGTTAGCCAAAGACCTACAGTGACTGTGCCCTCACTGGTACTGCACTCCCAGTGTGTGCTGCTAGTACTTCTGGGAGCATATCCCATAATTCTTTGTGCTGCAGCAAGATGAGTCACTCTGATTCATTCCTAGTGAATTGTGGGAGAACTTGTCTGTCTTTTTTGGCATACTGGGAAGGCACTGGAGGACTATTAGCATTCAAGTAATTTAGCCTGAATCCTCACTGCAAAGTGAATGGCTTCCAGCCCGAATGAAAGCAGCAGCCAGGTTTTAACGTACAATCTCAAATAGGCCAGCCTGCCTGTGTTAAAAGCACCACTAAATATGGGGGAGAAAGTTTTATGTGTGCACAGGAGGGAGATGGGGCAACACCCAAGTAAGATCCTGAATTAATTCTGCAGTGAAGCCATACCCTGAGACACACAGGAAGTTTGGTAAGAGATTGAACTTAATTTACTGGCTGCAGTGAGCTGGCAAAGATCAGAGTTAGGCTATGTCTACACTACAGAGTTAAATCAACTTAAGTTATGTTGCTGATCATCCACTGTTGTAATTAAACCGCTCTTGCACGGCCACACAATGCTCCTTGTGATGACAGAGCGCATCCACAGTTGGTGCTCTTGAATTGACAGAGAGAGCACTGCACCAGGGGTAGCTATCCTACTGTGCAACACATCACCATCTGCCTCTGGGTGTTCTGGAAAAGGTCAGCAGGGGCGGGCTGACCATCCCATGATGCAGTTTTCTCCATCCCATCATTTTATAGGATTCCAACTACATTTCGCACCACTTTTCAACAGCCCCTGTAAACTGAGCGCCCACCATCTCTGTCTAAAAGCATGGATCCTGCACTGCTCTTCACTCTTGTGACGAGCGTTATGACTAAGGCTACGTTTTAGTCACGGGTATTTTTAGTAAAATTCATGGACAGGTCATAGGCAGTAAACAAAAATTCACGGCCTGTGACCTGTCCATGACATTTACTATATACACCTCATTAAAATGTTGGTGGGGGGCCATGGGTGCTCTGGGGGGACAGTCCAGGGGCGCTGCAGGTGCTGGGGGAGGTGGCCCAGGACCCCACTAGTGCTGGAGGGGGGAGGGAAGCGGTTTGTGGCCCAGGACCCCCACTGGTCCTGGGGGGGAGGGTTGGCGGGGCTGGCAGGGGCTTCTTACCCGGCTCCATGTGTCCCTGCAGCTCCTAGGCAGCGGAGAGGCCGGGGGCTCCGCACACTGCTCCCGCCACAAGCGCCAGCTGCGCAGCTCCAATTGGCTGGGAACCACAGCCAATGGGAGCTGCAGGTGCGGGTAGAGTGACCAGATAGCAAGTGTAAAAAATCAGGAAAGGGGGTGGGGGGTAATAGGTGCCTATATAAGAAAAAGCCCCCCAAATCAGGACTGTCCCTATCAAATCGAGACATCTGGTCACCCTAGCTGCGGGGCCTGCAGGCAGTGCACAGAGCCCCCTGGCAGCTCCGCTGCCTGTGAGCTGCAGGGCCATGCCACTGGGAGCCAGGGAGCCCCCCACCCTGAGGTAAGCACCTCCCCACAGCCCCAACCACCTGCCCATAGCCCTGAGGCCCTCCCCCGCCACACACAAACTGCTGCTGCTGGCCCAGGGGCTGCCCAGCTGTCTGAGCCAGCACCGGCCGCTGCAGACCAACCGTGACTTCCATGCAGGGCCGGCTTTAGGCCGATTCAGCCGATTCCGCTGAATTGGGCCCCGCGCCTAAGAGGGCCCCACAGCTGTCCACCCCGCTCCCAGCTCACTCCCCCCTCCTCCCCTCCTCTGAATGCTCCGCCCCCTGCTCCTCCCCCCCCCGCTTCCCGCGAATCAGATGTTCGCGGGAAGTCTGAAAACAAGCAGGGGCAGGCGGCAGCAGGTAAACTGGGGCGGGAGGGGGCGCGAGGAGGGATCGGGGAGGCGCGGCCCAGTCCAGCTCCGGACGAGCACCCCTGGCCCCGGCGGCTCTGGCTCCGGCTCAGCTTGGGCCCCACGGCTCCGGCCCGAGCGGCTCCGGGCCGGGTCGGCTCAGGCCACGGGGCGCCAGCCCCAGTTCCGGCCGTGCGCATCACCCCAGGCCCGCGGCTCCGGCCTGGCCCTGGCCCAAGCGGCTCCGGCCCGGCTTGGCTCGGGCCCCGGGGCGCCAGCCCCGGTTCCAGCCGAGCGTGCCAGCCTGGCCCCGGCCCCGCGGCTCCGGCCCGGACCCAAGCCCTGTGACCCTGGCTGGAGCGGGGCCCGATTCCTGGGGGCGGGGCTTGCCCCACCCCCAGGAATCGGGCCCCGCTCTTGCTAAAGCCGGCCCTGCTTCCATGACCTCCGTGACAGACTCACAGCCTTAGTTATTAACACAACACAGCTGATCCTACAGTATTTCATGAGCTGTGAATCTGATAATGACACCATGGGGCCTGCCCGGCTGCGTGCCATGGAAAGAAACAATTCAAGTTTGCTGCTGGTATTCACGAACCAGCTGCTCACAGTGGACTGTGAGTACTGCGCTCAGAAAACAAGCACTGAGTGCTGGGATCACATTGTTATGCAGGCCTGGGATCATGAGCAGTGACTGCATAACATTCATACGCACAAAGCCACCTTCCTGGAACTGTGTGCGGCGCATTCTGCACATTCTGCGCACTGCTCTGTGGCACAAGGACACCAGAATGAGAGCTGCCCTCACGGTGTAGAAGTGAGTGACGATTGCTGTGTAGAAGCTGGCAACTCCAGACTGCTATCAATCAATTGCAAATTAGTTTGGAGTTGTGAAGTTTACCATGGGCATTGCAGTGATGCAAGTGTTCAGGGCTATTAATCGCCTTCTGCTATGAAGGACTGTGACCCTGGGCAAAGTGTGAGAAATAGTGGATGGCTTTGCAGCAATGGGATTCCCCTGACTGTGCTGGGGCGATAGATGTCATATCCCCATTTTGGCCCCAGACCACCTTGTGATGGAGTACATCAACAGAAAGGGCGAATTCCCTTTGGTATTGCAAACGCTTGTGGATCACTGGGGTCATTTCACTGACATCAATGTGGGGTGGTCAGGGATGGTGCATGATGCACGCACCTTCAGGAACACTGGCCTCTACAGAAAGCTGCGAACAGGGACTTTCTTTCCAGACCAGAAGATTCCAGTTGGGGATGTAGAAATGCCAATTGTGATCCTGGGAGACCCAGCCTACCCATTGCTCCCATGGCACATGAAGCCTTACACTGGAAACCTTGACTGCAGCAAGGAGCACTTCAACAACTGGCGCAACAGGTGCAGCATGACCGTCGAATGTGCCTTTGGCAGATTAAAGGGTTACTGGCGGGTGCTGCCTTTTTGGCAGATTAGACCTCAATATGGAAAATATTCCCATGGTCACAGCAGCCTGCTGTGCTCTGCATAACATTTATGAAGCTCGTGGAGAAATGTTTCTGCAGGGGTGGAGCATTCAGGTGGATCGGCTGACGGCTACTTTTGAGCAGCCAGGTAGCAGGGTAGTTAGAGGGGCTCAAAGAGGGTTTATTCGAATCAGGGAGGCTTTGAAAGAGCATTTTGACAATGAGCCCCAGTAATGTATCTTTCTCTAGTGCATTGAGCCAAGTATTGCTTTTTTGCACTGTATTATGACCCCTGGTAGTGATTGCTGTGTGTGCATTAATTTTACTCTGCAAATGCACCGATTGCCATTGTGTATGAATTTCAGCAGCAACCATCATGTGCTGGAGACAAATAAAGATTCATTTTCTTTCTATACGTACCTTTTTTTAAAACAGCTATACAAACATTTCTATTTTCTACAAGGAACATGACAATGAAGAGAACATTTTGATATGAGGCTCTCACGGCTGGATGTATGTCCTGCTATCATTGTGAAACATGTCCCTAGGGGTGCAGCACATAGGGTACTGCGAAGGCCCGGGAACATGTGAGGAATGTGTGTGGGGAGTTTGGGGAGGGCCTAGAGGGCAGTTCTGTATAGGGTGCAGGGGGAGGGATGCATGGATGTGTTCTGCCTTCAGTGCAATCAGGGACCTCAGCATGTCTGGTTGGTCCTCCAGCAGCTGTATCATCTGCTTCTACCCTTGTTTCTTCTCCTAGCTATCCATTCTCAGTTTTTCTTTGCTAGCCTCTCTCCATGCTCTCTGCTCACTATCAGCAGCATCAGACGATTGCAGCACCTCCGTGAACGTGTCTTTCTTACTCCTCCTGGTTCACCTCCTTATCAGATGGAGCTACTCAGCCAGTGTGCAGGGGGAGACTGTCAAAGGCCATCTGCAGAAGCTAAAGAAACAATAGACAGAGACACTATTGTGAGTGCACTTACAGCCGTGATTCACACAAGTTAGATACACCACTTTCCCTTGTCAGGCACACAGCATAGCGAGAGATCTAATCAGGGTGAGTTCTGCCTGTGGGAGAAGGGGCAAGATAGGACAAAGGGGGGGGGGGAGATAGGTTCAGAGGGGTATCACTACAAGTGCCTAGGGACATTATTCTGAATACAGACACCAATTTCCACCTCCTCTGCCTAGCTGCACAGGGGAATGAGAAGCAGATACAAAGAGTCCTAGTATTGGTTATTTTTATCCCTCTTTGTCCTGGGGGGCAGGGCAGTGGGAGAAGCAGAGCTCTACATCATGTCTCCTTGCAGTATCTAAGCACAGTGAGTATTTACAGGAGCTCTCCACTCCTGCATCAGCCAGAGCCAGAGTGCTGGGACTGGCAAGACCCCTCCAGAGTTAAAAAGAGGTCCTGGCTTGCCATGCCAACAGACAATCCTGTCACCTATCCTCATGGAACTCTACTTTCTTGTCCACCACTTCGTCCTCAGGGTTTACTCCACTTGCCTCTACCGCCAGCCCCTCCTCCCCCGGAAGTATCCACGGAGTTTTTGGCAGTGGAGATGGGGTTTCTGCCGAGGATGGCATGCAGCTCCTTGTAGAAGTGGCATGTCTTTGGCAGCACACCAGACCGACGATTGACCTCTCTTGCCTTCGGGTGTGCCTGCCTCAGCTCCTTGATCTTAGCATGGCACTGCTGCGTGTCCCTATTGTGCCCCTTCTCCTTCATGCAGTAAGCAATCTGCCCATAGATATCAAAGTTCCTATGGCTGGAGCCAAGTTGTGACTGTACAGCCTCCTCTCCCCGTAGTGCCAGCAGATCCAACAACTCTGGTGTACTCCAGACAGGAGTGTGTTTGCTGTGGGGAGCTGGCATGGTCAGCTGGGAAGATGCAATGTGAGCTGTCCACGCTGAGCAAACAGGAGGAGGAATTTCAAAAATCCCTGGGGCTTTAAAGCAGGAAGGTGCATGACTGTGTACCCGGCTTCAGGACAGCAGAGTTCAAACTGATGACCAGAGTGATCACAATGAGCATTGTAGGACACCTCCTGGACACCCACTTAGGCCAACATAAGCAATGCACTGACAATGAGTCGCTCTAACTTTGTCGCAAAAAAGCTCTAAGCCTCTTATCCAGGTGGTTTTGTCAGTGTAGCAGGAGAGTTAAATTGGCGGGAGAAGCATCACAGTGTGTACACCTCCACTGCTTTTTGACAAAAGCCGACTTTTGTCAACAAAACTGTGTAGTATAGACATGGCCTTACTAAAGACCATTATGCCATCACATGGCAGCATCAGTAGTTACTTCAGTGGCTACTGATGTGTAAATGTGAAGAGCTAAAACAGGTTTCTGAAACAGTCCCAGAAATTATGACTGTAAGTACAGATGGACACATTATTTGTGATAGAAATTATAGAAACATAAACCTAGTTACTGAATGTTTGCTATTGATCCTTCACAGGCACAAGTAGCATTGAAAACATGAGAGGAAGAAATGTAGCTGTCACAATTTTTGTGGCACCAAATTTTCAAAACAGGATACCAAACTTGGACTCATAATTTTTCATATGCACTCATTTTTGCACAAATAATGAAATGTTCAGGCACAAATATAATGTACACTCAATCTCACCAAACTATGTGTTTTTAAATGCTGTTAATTGCCCACTAATTCAATTTATATGCACAGTTTTATAGGTTGGATTGAGGCCTTTGTGTGCTGCTTTGTCATCTTAATTATTTCTAAAGAAGAGTCATTGTAACTCATTGCGCCATGTGTTTCTTTGCCTTTTCATGTTGAATATATTCTCAAAAAGGACAAATTTGATCATTTAATGTCATCTCTTAAACAACAAAGAAAATAATATTTTTAAACAATAACTACAGTCCTAATCCTGCAATTTGATGTGCTAGTGTGGACCTTTATATGCACAGAAAGTCCCATTGAACTCAAAATGGCTCCGGAAAGGTACAGAGATCTACCCCAATGGATCAGTTTGCAGGATTGAGGCCAATTTAGGAATCCTGTCATGAGGAAGGGAAAGGGAAAACTGGGAATGGGAGTGACTTTACCAAGTATCTGTAATCTTCTCTTACATAAACACACAGCTGTGGGAATTATAGTGTTGCAGTTCTACTTTAGAACCATATTTAGAATCTTAAGCAATTTTCAAAATACAGCATTATTACTGCTGGGGAAAATTGGGAAGACATCTTCTATAAACATAATGTAAAGAAGACCGAACGAGGAAGCACTTGAGTACAAAAATAATAATGACTGTTTTGCCATTTATTGGCATTAGAACTACATGCATATATCTTATGCCTTTTGCCATGACTATAAAATTAATACACATAAATAAGCATTGTTAAAGAATTTTAAATATTAAATATTATTCAGTCTTATCAGTATTAGCCTTTGCTGCAGGTTTTCAATTAGGAGATGATGACATAGGACATGACCATTCAATGATATCTGCTCAGGCAGATCCCATGTGCTCAGCTGCAAGATCAAGGCCATAGTTATGATCTGGTCTTCAGTCAGGGACGCAATTCAAGTTATGGATTTTACCTCCCAGTAGAGTTGCAATGGTGGAAGCATCAGATAAAATATATATTGAGTGAATTTTCTTATAATGGTAAAAAGAGGCAATGTCCCGTTAAAAAAAGGCAAAAAAAAACATTTTAATTTGATTCTCTGTGTTCACTTGTAAGTTAAAATTTACGTGATATGATTCTCTTGTATGTTTCCTATATTAAATTCAATTTTCAGGCTGCTCTTGAAGGAATATAGTGTTGTTGATCCAGGAGCTACATAATACAGAGGAAAACTCAGAGGTTTGGAGTGGTCCCATTTTCCAGGCCTATTGATTGAATTTTTGAAACTTAAATGAACCGATTGTGTGTTGCAATATATATTTTATAAGAGGTGCTTATGGTAACTATTGTGGTCAAAGTTTCTAAACGCTTTCCATTAAAACCCCTTTTCACACCCTTAAATTAATGGTGAAATTTAGTTTTTCCAGAGATGTATTATGACAGAGAGTGATAGGGTGACCAGACAGCAAATGTGAAAAATCGGGACAGGGGGTGGGGAGTAATAGGAGCCTATATAAGGAAAAGACCCAAAAATTGGGACTGTCCCTATAAAATCGGGACATCTGGTCACCCTAGAGGGCGATGTTACATATTGTCTTAGCAGGCTGTTTTTTGTTTTGTTGTGTTTAGTTTTTTAGCATGCAAGAAGTTTTTAGCCTTACAAAAAATTGCTGAGGGTTTTGGTTTTGGTTTTCTGATTTAGTTTATTTGGATGGGAACTGCTGCAAGCAGCAAGGGAGTTTTCTCTCTGCTGTAATATCTCTAAGTACAGTAGTCAAATCTTGAGGCAGAGTTGCTCCTTTAGAACTAGGGATTTGTGTTTGGGCTGAGATCCCCAAAAGAGGGGTTTGCCTGAGTACTGTTTGTGAGTAACTCTGTTTCAGGAGTGATGTATGTTTTTAAATAAAGTTATTTTGGAAATATGCAGACTCCATGTTGTTGCTTTCTCCTCCAATGAAAAGCTGATGTGCAAGGCCCAGTCATCTGTTGCAGCCTGATATAAAAACAGGGCTGCAGAAAAACATCTGAAGTCTGAATTTATGCTCTTTCCTAAGTTTGATTTCCCCCCACCTGTACTACTTACAAACAAAGATTTTGTGTATTGGGGAAGAGTACATGAGACTGAATGAGACTTATCTTATTATCTCCCAATCTCAGACTAGCTGAAGGGACCTTGAGTGTTTTCATTCAGTACTTCCTATTCTCCCCTTTTCAACACACACTGATGCTGTCATGAAGGACAGCTAGGCTCCTTCTCAGGTATCATTACCATTGTGCAAGGTTTATGGGGGTTGCATGTTGATTTTTATAGTGACTTTATTTTGCTGGCTGTGAGGCAGTGGGGAAAGAACCTGTCTCATAGGATGACATTTGTATCTTCAATATCCTTTACTTTCTCACTTTTGAAGAATCCTACTTCATTGAAACCGTTTACCACTATTACAAATAAAGCTAGGTGAACATTTTCTTTCCATGTAAATATCTGACTGCGGAAATTCAGTGTTCTGGGGGCTGTGTTCAATGTGGTAGTAATTCTGATGTAACAATTAAGAGGGACTTATTGAAACAGATCCTTAGAACTAGAGATGGGCCAAACTGGGACCAAGAATCCAAGCCTTGTTGCTGCAGTGAAGAATATCAAGCATGTTATCATGAGCTTAACTGGGAGAGAAGGGAACAACCTGTAATGAATGGGCCATTTGCTCAAATGGCTAAAAAACAAAGTTTTGTTTTCCTTCTAGGTAGGATCCTTCAGCTTTTATGGAGGCATTGCTTCCATTGAAATCAATGGGACAACTGCCTCTATGGGGGCTTCATGTGAGCAGAGTAGACACTGATAAAGCACTGGAAGCAAAGGAAAAACTCTATTAAACTCTATTAAAATAACCTTGCAGAACTGATTTTGTTGTTGTTATTCCAAAGATAGCACCACGACATCAACATATAAAATAGCCTAGACCCAATAGCACAAAAGTACTGGACTTAAAGGAGTTAAAACCTGTCAGTAAACTCATATTACCCAAACACCATCAGAGCTGAATCAGTAATACTACACTTTCTTCCAACTAATGCTATTCAATTGATACTACAAGTTTAGAAAAATGCCCCCACCAACTCATTATACGCCAGCCATTTATTACAGGTTGTTCTCTTCTTTCCCAGGCAGAGATCGTCCATGTCTTTAATCTTTGAATAGATTATAAACAGCTTGTTCTTCAGCTACTGCAAACAAAAATAAAATTTTCCTGGAACACAAACTTGTAGTGTTGACACTAGTGACCATAGATTGTCTTCTGGGCTTGGCACACTGCTCTCCACCACTTGTGTAGCCCCTAATTCATTGAGCCTTCAAAAAAGAAAGTTTTTTTTAAAAAAATATACATGGGTTAGGAGCTATGAAGCATAAGCCAATGATAGAATAATACTAAGAGAATTCACTTATCGAGGCTGCTTTAATTACCTGTAGAGAACAATTCAGAATTCCTTATAAAATGTAGATGTGACTGAGAGCTGGGGAACTGCTCTGACTCCCTTTGTAGGGCCAATATCTGTGTTAAGCCCTGATCCTCAATTAGATTCTTCTGGGCAGATGCAACATACTTCAAAACACAGATTCTGTCCTTTGAAAACACAGGATTCTTCATTGTCTCACTCAGTACAAATGTATGGCAGACGCCTGCAGCACAGATCAGAGTGTCAGGGGTCGGTGGGAAAAGAGTGCTCCAGAAAACATGTCCACCCCATATCACAGCAACCCCAGCCATCAAGGGCAGGGAGTGTCTAAAAACTTCCACCTCTGGGGAACACAAGGGGGGGGTGTCCAGAAAGTTCAACCACTGTGCACTCCTTTTTGTGTCATGTGTGCACTCCCTGTTGTTTATGCCTTACACAGACCTCACTGAGGAAGTCACTGGAGTCCCCACAGGTGCAGTGCCTGCCTGGGCAGATTTCATTGTAGAATTGGGGCTTAGGTATTTCTAGAGTGCTTGTTGCAATCGTATTTCAGCACCACAGAGTTACCTAAAACGCTGCTGGATTTGAGATGATTACAATCTCAAAAGCGAATGGAACTATAAGTGAATGTAGGTGCCCCTGGCTCTCCATATGAGAGTCTGACCTGATAAGTAGATGTACCAAACCAAAAATGAATGTGTGACAGACTAGCCTGGGGTACCTGGGACTGGTGGGGATCTTTCAGGATGGCCTGACAGGAATACCTATTCTAAATGTAAATTGCTTTTTTGAAGGAAGTAATATTAATCACTTCAACAAAATTGGAAAATGACTCTGTAGAGTTTGATTTGGTTAGACTTGATTGCAAATGTGACAAGTTCAAAATTCTACTGTATTTTATTTGGCCCTGTGATTTAGGAAACTATCCATTAATTGATATAAGCAACTATTTTTTCTGGAGAGTGTTTTAATTTTGAAGGTTACATTAAAATGTGGGAATGAAACAAATAAATACAATTTTCTAATTTCATTTCTACTCTGGTCTTATATCTTGTGCTATGTGAAATGTCTTAATTGAACTCTGTTTTATTTTGTGTGTAAAATGTTAAAATTAACTAAACATCCCCCAATACAAATTCCAAGCATTATGCATTCATAGTATTTTCCCCGTCCCTTATTTGGATGACTTACAATGACAGAAGGCATACACTTGCTGATACCATAACCATCCAGATATACTAATGCATGGTGAAATCCTCACAGTGAGGTTTAATAGAGAGGTGGGAGCCAAATATTTCATATTATACTATGAGCTATATTATTTACAGAAACTCTCTGGGTTACCTGCTAGTATTATTTGTGTTCTCTTCTAATATCAAATATCTGTGGACCAAAAAAAACCTTTTTGTTTTTTCATCTTGTTTTTATTTCAGGTCAATCAAAACCACTTGTTTCAATTTGGACCTTTGTCAGTCTAATTAGCATTAATTTTGAAATGAAAAGACATTTTGACTAGAAAACTAGAATTTTTAATTTGAAAAAGTCAAAATGAAACTTTCTGACCATTTCAACAGTTTTTCCTTCTAATTTTTTCATGTCGGAAAATTTGTTGAACCTAACCCTTTTCCACAAACAGTTTCAATTTAGATCAATTGGGCATTTCTTGATTAATGATTTATTGGAAAATTACCAATCAGCTCTAATCATGACAGTCTTTCATCACATTATCACATGCTATTTTGTCTCCAACAGGACCGCTGCCTTCTTTAGTGCACTGGAGGGACCTGCTTTGCGGATGAATCAGGTTGAAGAAGGCTGTTGTAGGATCTCGGCTTCATTCATAGGGGTGTTTGTAGTGAATGAGGCTGAGGACTGCAGGAAGACAAAAGAGGGTCTCATGGTTTGGGCAGCTGAATACTGCCCTGGATAATTGGATTGTATCCCTGCCTCTGCCAGAGTTCCTATGGAATGTGAGGCAAGCCAATTAAACCAAACTTTTCAGCAGTGGTCACTAATTATGTGCTTATTTTCTGGGTGTCTCACTTGAGACCCTGCGGTCTGTTTTGTTGAAGTCAACAATGAGGAGAAAACAAAACCTTGAACAGCTACTCATGCAGTAAGCATGGTCCATTCCATGCCATGTGGGAAAAACAGTAGGCGACCATATAACCAAAGACTGTATCAAAATGCATACATACAAAGGGGCTAAATTTAGGGTAAAGGTGGCACCTAAATTATGAACCCCCTTCTGTGATGAAATATGTCAGGGTCATGGGTAGGTCCTGAACACAATGTATTTTTTCCCATAGTACCTCTGCCTCAATCAGTACACAGGATGAACATGTCTCAGTAAATAAAGCAACTGTGCAATGCCAGGGATCAAACTGAATAAACTGGAATGTTTGGCCCCAGGCCCAACTTACTGGCAGCCATCTGAAATTTGCACTGATTGCTGAAGTTTGACACCATTGTACAATGTACAGACCAGTAACATCCCAAGATCCTGTGGTGATAAATGCCTTCAATTGCATGTACAAATAAATAGATGTATGGAGTTGGCCATGATCTTCTAGCTGTCTAGCTACCATTAGCTATAAAAGGTGAAACTGTATGTTCTGGGTACTTGGATAATTGTTTGCTAGGTATCTGTAACGTTTTAATAAAGTTTTCACCTCCAGAACTCCAAGACACACATCTCCCAATTTGTGTATGACTGGGAATTTTTGGAGCAAGGATCAGAGGAGGGTGACCTGATTCAGATAACTGTCCTGAACAATTCATGAAGCTCAAAACCAAAAAACCTCACAAACCTTTCCCATTGTATTTTCATTTACCTCTGCCCTTTGGGCTCCAGTTGGAACCCAGAGCAGAAGAGTTGAAATACCACAGAAAAGTATTTCTGGCACAACTGAAAGCAGGAAGCAACAACATTCTGTTCATACACGATTCAGACAAGACATTTTCATAGCTCAGGTAAACTTCAGACAAGCATCTGAAACTAAGCACTTTATTGAACCAAACTTCCCTTTGTGTTTTGTAATTGTCAGTGCTGTTTATAAATAGATATCTCTGCTGCACAAGACACAAATGTGGGATTCACTGCGTGTGACAAAGATCCAGAATGACAGAAAAAAAATTACCAGGCAAGAAACTTAAAACGATGTGGCATTCAGTTCTGTGATTGTCATTCCTATAGTGAAAATGACTCTTTATTTACATCCCCAATAAGAGTGACATGATCCCAAACTTGTGTGGAATGCCAGTAACTTTGGGACTAAAAAAAAATGGGTGACTTCCCTTCACATAGGGAATATTTGAGAATGAGGCATATTTTAAGTGCATGATTGATAGTACAAATGGTACCAAATTCTTTCCAAAATTCACTCTAAATAACATCTTTCATATAAACTCTTCATTAAATATATACCTTTGAGAACCTGAAACTTGCTACTAACCTCAAGGTTTTTTTTCATATATAATCTGTTTCTTTTTACACATAATGGTTTCCATCTGAGAAAATGAAATTCTTAACAAGGAAATATTGCAATCATTAATCTAGTATAATTGAAAACTGATTTCCCTTAAAAGCTACAGAGTGGGTTAAGGTGATCTACATAATTGTGAAATGAATTAAAGCAGAGTAAATATTGTACATTAGGTTGAAGTTAGTTTTGACTAGTTTGCCTCGATAATTCTGAATAAAAAGTACTGGAACTAGTAGCAAAACTAAGTAATTGAGATGCTTTTAAAATGTTATCTGGGGTGTCTACAGCATGGTACTGTTGTGCTACTGCAGTTAGAGTTTCTGTGTTCAGAAGCAGGTGGAGATGGAGGTTTTCTGGATGCTGCTTGTGTTGATTTCGGTACAGTGCAGCAGGGAACTATTTTCCTCTCTGGCAAGGACACAAAGGAGGTCTCTGCCCACTCTGTAGAGCATGTAAGGTGGTGGAGACCCTTGATGCTGTCCCTCCCTAGCTACACCTATAAATGAGTTTTCCAGTTGAGGAAACTGTTCCACCTCTTCTCTTTTCCCATGCACAAGCCAGCTGTGGCAGCCTCCTGCGTGTCAGTGTTGTGGGTGGGGAGTGTAATGCTTTTCTGAACTGCTGCCTACCAAAGAGGTTCCTTTCTGGATCAGCTGCAACCCCCATTTATCCTGAACTACATTCAAAATGCAGCTGGGGCTGGCATCGGTGTTTAACCCGTAAATGAAACGATTTTGGTCTTTTTTGTAATCTGAGGTCTGTGTGAGCAAACAAAGCGAGGTACCTTGAAAAATCTTTGGCTGTGTATATGTATGGGCAGTATAAGATGCAGGAGATACTGTGAATTACACTATTTACAATTTATACTTTACATGAATATTACCTTCAACTATAATGTTTCAATATTCATATATGTTTATTGTTAAGCATTTCTGCCACAGAGATATAGTACTAAAGAAACTTATAAGAACCAAATTAATTTTATCTGGAAGTGTCAGCTTCCATTTGCCATGTATGTGGCAGTAAATGGAATTTCTTCCGATGGCATTATCAGCCACAAGCAGTATAAAAGGTATGTTTCCTTAGAAATCCAACATACAGCATATCAGCATTCAAACAATAAAAATACTTGTATGAAGTGGTGTTGTTGACATGTGGGTCCCAGGATATTAGAGAGACAAGGTGGTGAGGTAACATCTTTTTATTGAACCAACTTCTCTTGGTGAGGGACACAAGCTTTTCAGTTTACATAGAGCTCTTCTTCAGATCTGGAATATGTACTCAGAGTGTCACAGCTAAATACAAGGTGGAACAGATTATTCAACATAAGTAGTTAACATAGTTCCAGGGAGACCATTCAAGATGAAGTGGCCCATTAACACCTCTCCAGTCACAGGGTGGGGAGAGTTAAGTGGATTATAGATTTTGTAATAAGCCATAAATCCACTGTCTCCATTCCATCCGTGATTTTTAGTAACTAGCAAAGTTATGAATTTAAGCTTCAAGGCTCATATTTTTAAGGTGTTGTGGTGGGGTGTTTTACCATTTTCCTGTGTGAGTTCATCTGAAAATGTAGTGATTGTCTGGTTTCACCCACTTAGTTGTTGTTGAGGCTTTTAGAGCACTAGATGAGGCACACCACATGTTGTGATAGGCGTGTGTAGGATCCATTAATCTTGGTAGTGTATTGTGGGGGGTGTTGACCATTGTAACAGTGGAGTGATGTCTACAGGTTTTGTATCTGTTGTTCTGGCAGGGTCTGGTGCTGTTTTGAGTTAGTGTGTCCCCGTCTGTGGGGAGCTTGTTTCTGATTAGGTTGGCGAGGCTGGGGTTGTTTGAAGGCCAGAGGAAGGGGTTCAGAAGAGATTTCTCTTAGGATATAGTCCCCATTGAGTAACAGAGGGTCCTGTGGACCCACAGGACCCTCTGTTGCTTTTTACAGATTCAGACTAACACGGCTACCCCTCTGATACTTGTCCCCATTGAGTGTGAGTTGTAGCTGTTTGATGACACCCCATATAGGTTTCAGTATGGTAGGTGACAACTGGATGTATGTGGTCAGGTCTTCTATTGAAGCAGGTCCTCTCAGGGTATTTGGATGGCTCATTCAATGATGAGATCTCTTTCTCTGGTAGAGTATCCTTGTTTGGTGAAGGCAGTTTTGAGTATATTCAGGTATATATCTCAGACTTGTCCTTGGAGCATATTCTGTGATATCTGAGTGCCTGGCCATAGAGAACAGATTTGTTGGTGTGTTTGGGATGGTTAATGGATCTATGAAGATAGGCATGGTGATTCCTAGGTTTCTTATATATAGTTATCTGTAGGGTTCCATTGTTGAAGCTGATCATGGTATCATTAACTTGATTCTAGTGTGAGAGTGTCCTCAAGAGAATTTAATGGATGGGTGGTAGTTGTTGAAGTTGTGATGAAAATCCACAAGGGAGTTTAGGTTGTCTGTTCAGAGAATGAAAATATAATTGATGTATCTCAGGTATATCATTGGTTTTGGGGTGCATTTGTCCAGAAATTCTTCTTCCAGGTGGCTCATAAACAGGTTGGAATATTGGGGAGCCATCCTAGTAACTATAGTTTTTGAAAAAGTGTTTGTTGTTTAATCTAAAACTGTTATGGATCAGGATGAAATGGATGAGTTTGACGGTGTATTCGTGGGGGATATCTGAGGGTTCGCCATTATATTGTAAATATAATCTAAATGCCACAATAATAAGTATGTGGGTAAAACGAGACTCTCACTATGCTCTCAAATGAACTCACAGAAAAATGATAAAGGACAAAAACACATCACTTGTGAGTGACACTTTTCACAAAGCAATCACTCTAAATCTGACTTCTCTCTCCTCAGCCTCGAAGGAAACCTGCACAACACCTTCAAAACACGAGCCTGGGAGCTTAAATTCGTAACTTTGCTAGATACTAAAAATCCTGGACTGAATAGAGACTCTGGATTTATGGTTTATTATAACAATCTCCCCCCATCTCTCCCCTGCCCTCCTCCCGCCCCTCTACTGGAGAGGTGTTAACTGACCACTTCACCAATGGTCCCTTGAAATATGTGTTGACCACTTTTGCTAAACAATCTGTTCCACCTTGCATTTACCTGTGACACTGAGTACATTTCTGAAGAAGAGCTCTGTGTAAGCTCAAAAGCTTGTCACTCTCATTAACAGAAGTTGGTCCAATAAAATACATTACTTCACCCACCTTTTCTCTATAAAAATACTTTCATAACAGGACATTATTTTATGCCTTCAGGCATGTAGAAACCTCGAAAAGAACGATCTAAAAACAGGTCTTATTTTGAAATGTCAGTTTCTATTCATAAGTGTTAATAAAAAAGTATTTGTCCTAATGGCATTTGTAGATGCTACAAAAGCAAAACTAATCTGTGCTCAATGTTTTAATCATTAAGTAGCTATTTAAAACACAAACTGTACATTATAGGCCTGATTGTCAGAGATGCCCCATTAACTTCAGCTGCAGTTGTGGGAGCTCAACACCTCTGAAAATTAGGCCCTATGTGAAAACTGCTCAATGTTACAGTTACATCAGAGTGCATCTTTATAATTTTGGGCAAGCACCCATAATTATAATATCTGAGTCACACAGGTTAATAGACTGGCATAGTGAGGTCTTTAGTGGACTTTATAAAGTCTTCCACTCTTCTCCTTTCCTGGCCTATGGGAAATTCTTCCTGCTTGTTTTTAATGGGGCAGACGCATATGCAGTTGTTTATAAATTTCATTTTATATTATGATGGAAAAGCTTTCTCAGAGATGAAGGCCTTGCAGCATGACCTAAAGGTGGTCAAACTATGTTATAGTCTAATAATTTCTGGAAGCTTGATCCACAGCCAGAGCTCCTTGATTGCATCTTAGCATAGCTGTTGCTTGAGTCAGTAGAAACTGAGATATACAAGTGGGTATCACTGGCATATTGTTGACAGTGGGGACCGCAGTGTCTCACAATCTCTCCAAGAGATCTCATATTGACTTTGAAGAGAAGGGAAGGTGGTATGCATCCTTGCAGAACCTTGCAGGTGAAAGCCTTTGGAGAAGAAGAGCGCTTTTCCATCACCACTCTCTGGGTTCTTATGGAACTAAATGAGTTAACCCATTGTAGTATTGTGCTGCCTACTCCTGCTACATGATGTAGGTAGGGTAACAGTGTCTTATGGTCCATGGCAAAAGCTGCAGAGATGTAAATAGATTAGAAAATTTCTTAGTCTCTTGCATACATATTTCTATGTCATTCTTTCACCGATGTTTGGTAGGGTTCCTGAACACCCCTCATGCTTCTCATTTATCTATTGAGATGAAAAATCACTAAACTGCTCAGTTTTGATAGCAGTTGAAGCCCATCTCTACTCGGTAAGAAACTTTATTTTTTGAATCATAGAATCATAGAATATCAGGGTTGGAAGGGACCTCAAGAGGTCATCTAGTCCAACCCCCTGCTCAAAGCAGGACCAATTCCCAACTAAATCATCCCAGCCAGGGCTTTGTCAAGCTAGGCCTTAAAAACCTCCAAGAAAGGAGACTCCAGCGCCTCCCTAGGTAACGCATTCCAGTGCTTCACCACCCTCCTAGTGAAATAGTGTTTCCTAATATCCAACCTAGACCTCCCCCACTGCAACTTGAGACCATTGCTCCTTGTTCTGTCATCTGCCACCATTGAGAACAGCCGAGTTCCATCCTCTTTGGAACCCCCCTTCAGGTAGTTGAAGGCTGCTATCAAATCCCCCCTCATTCTTCTCTTCTGGAGACTAAACAATCCCAGTTCCCTCAGCCTCTCCTCATAAGTCATGCGCTCCAGACCCCTAATCATTTTTGTTGCCCTCCGCTGGACTCTTTCCAATTTTTCTACATCCTTCTTGTAGTGTGGGGACCAAAACTGGACACAATACTCCAGATGAGGCCTCACCAATGTTGAATAAAGGGGAACAATCACGTCCCTCGATCTGCTGGCAATGCCCCTACTTATACAGCCCAAAATGCCGTTTCAGAAAACAAATAGTAAAATAACCAAGGATAACTTTTTTTGCACTGCCCGATGTGAAAAAAGAAATGGGGTAACTGATAGCCTTTCATAACAGCAAATCTGGAAAAATGAGAGAGTTTGGCAACTGTGTGGATTGGGTCAGGCTGTGTGGATACTTGTAATTTAAGACGATATAGGAGGTTTTTAGAAGTCCCTCCCTTCAGGAAGGTGTCAGAACATGGAAAATTTCAGGAACAGCTGGGATAATCTTTCAAAAGTAAGAAGTCTTTCAAAAGTAGGCAGGTGGAGTTGTAGATTCATATATTTTTAAAACCAGAATGGAACATTATGATTATCCAGTCAAACTTCCTGCATAACACAGGCCATAGAATTTTATCAAGTCATTCCTGCAGTTAGCCCAAGAACTTGTAGTTGAACTAGAACATATTTCTTAGGAAGTCACCCAAGCTTGATTTTTAAAGGCTCTAAGTAATGGAGAATTTACCAGACCCCTTGGAGCTTGCTGTTCCAGTACTTAATTACCCTCACTGTTAAATATGCATCTTATTTTCAATTTGAACCTTTTTGACTTCAGCTTCTAACCAGTGGCTCTTGTAATGCCCCCCTTGTGGGCATACTGGTTAAAGGATGGTATTAGACTGGTATCCCCCAAACCCTGTCTACACTCAAATTTGGCACATACTTACGACCAGCTTTGACCATGACATTCAGTACAACTTTACAATAATATTTACAGACTTCTTCTTATTTCATCCTTCAAAACAAGTTTTAGTCTCTCTGAGATGTAATTTTCTAAACAAGTGAGGAAAAGGATAGCGTAGATACTCTGCTTTCATTTGCTTTCTGAACTTGGGGAATGCAACATTAATGTCTATTCTATTAATGTCTATTTTTAGCTGTCTGGCAGCAACCCAATAGTTACATCATTCCTTCTTCAGCTGTGGACACTTGAGACATGTTGGTCAAAGTTAAGTGCACCCAATTGGGTGCAAACTTTTGGCAGGCCTAACTTAGACTCACAAATGGCCTATGTGCATACACAGTCTGGGCCTATACCTGTTTGCATTATTCAATGAATGTAAAATATATTGGTGTGGTTTATAGCTTCAAACTATGGAGAAGAAGCAGAACCATCCTTATTAATATGGTCATATTATTTCAGTTGTTATTGAGTTGTACTTCAAACTTCTGGCATAAGGCAGCCCACTATTAATACACCATTAAAAGATGTTGTAGCATGAATGAGGCACTTATGGATTATAATGAATGAATTTGATGCATAACCAATGTTGCTTCTTGGTAATAATCTAGTCATGAACAATGATAGTTTATCATTATCATTCTACAGTACATACAAAGTGTGCTTCTTCAAAAGAATTCTCATCTCTCATGTGAAACTTTTACCACGTAGATGCATCCGAAGAAGTGGGTTGTAGCCCACGAAAGCTTATGCTCTAATAAATTTGTTAGTCTCTAAGGTGCCACAAGTACTCCTGTTCTTTTTGCGGATACAGACTAACACGGCTGCTACTCTGAAAAGGATAACCAAAGGAATTTAAAGCTGAAGAAAAAGAAGCCTTACCAACAAAAACAAAATTATCAAGAGTGTTCATTTGTTCTGAACTATATTATCTCCCAGGCAACAGCCTCCCTCATTGCTGACATGAAAGCATTGTTATTGACACTGCCGCTTGCTAAAGGACGTTCTTTAGTCTACTAGTTCAAATCTGCCATCAAACTGAATACGTCTGGGTTGTCGTCGGTCTCTATCCCTCACACATGGCTTCAAATTATACACCATGCTATATTACAAACACTCAGTACAGTTTTCAGGAACAAAATATAAACCTTTTCAGCAAGGCACTAAATAAAGGTTTGTCTGCAAGTGATATTTCCTTCTTGGTTATGGAAAAGCATTTCTTTATATAGGAAAATAGCTTAATAAATTTCTCAGCTGGTCAGCGAGTATACCCACCCACCCACCCGCTAAGAAAGGTTTATCACAAATAAAGAGGGAAATTGTTAAAATGTTGACAGCACTGTCACTGACATAACATGAAAACATTGACTGAGGGAAGTGGAAATGGTCCAGTATCGTTACATAAATAAATCCCAGTGGATATTTACAGATATTTATTTAAAGTAGGAGAACTGCTGTTCTGAATCACTAACTTTCCAATCTCACTGCTGTAGATAGCACTGCATGGGAAATGTGTCAATGCAGAGCTTGATCCTATGCGCCTATAAGGAACGTACAGACCTAACCAAAATGTAGCAGTGAAACAATGATAGCAATATTTTGGCCAAAATATTTACATAATGGATTATGTAATTCAGAGGGTAATTATTAATTCATATCTTCCTTGATATGACTACTTAGAATTTAAAGGAATGTATCCTCTAATCAGTCTTAATGCATAGTGCCCAAGTACACTAAATATGTTATATTTATAAAACACCCATGCATGATGGTATCCTAAAACAAAATCATGGACTGAATTAATGAAATGTACAGTTGCACTTTGCCATTATTGCAAAATTAAGTGACTTCCCTTCTTCACCATCACTTGCCCCTTTGTGAAGAAGCCTTCTGTTGGCCTTTATTTTGAATGTACACTGCATATATGTAAGGGCTTGTCTACACAGTGGGGCAATGCGCTCTACAGGGGTATGATTTCTAAAGCGCACTAACATGTTATGCTTTAATTAGTCTGTGTAGACCCTGCTGATGTGCTTTAATGTGCTGTTTGAAACAGTACTACATTAAAGCACACTAGGGAACCTGAAACCGTGGGAGATCAGACTATTTTTTTTTAAAAACAGTGACAGATTCTTGGGATAGCCAGAGGACATGAACATCTTCTGTCTTCACATTGCAAATGCCACAACTGCCGTCTAAACGTGAATGGATGGGAAGGATACACCAACACAAAAAAAAGTGCTGTCTTTTGCAGTGTACGTGGGAAAATGTGGGGCACATTTCAATATAGAACTTGATGCAGTGAGCCTATAAAGAAAATCCTGACCTGAACAAAATGTAGCAGTACCAATGGAGCAATGATACCAGCAACATTTTGGCCAAAGAGTTCTACATAACAGAATTATGCTCTCATTATGTCAAATCTTACAGACCTTTATTCACAGGTTTAGCCTGAGTAAGGTTTGTATGATTTGGGCCTCTTTGTATAAATGAAACATTTACTGTAAAGATTTACTAGCTTTTTAAAGGAAACTGGCAGTGTGTTTACTTTATAGTCATTTTTAAATGTTTTAATTCCACCACAAATGAAGTTCGTTTTGATTTCACTGTAGGGCTGTCACCTTATGATAGAAAGTGTACCTAAATAGCCTTAGAAAGTGAACAGCAAGAAGCAAATATTTAAATGTGTTACCAGTAAAAGAGGCACAAGATAAATACAGAAAACTGATTCATTTTTGAAAATAAAAGATTGTAAATCCAGAAGCTACACTGTTGAAATGGCCTTACTTTAATATCATCTCTGCCTTGTTAGAATTATGTTGTGCTCTAATAAATTTGTTAGTCTCTAAGGTGCCACAAGTACTCCTGTTCTTTTTTTGGTTATCCTTTAACCCACTCTTTAAAATGCACTAAATATGCAGCAATAAAGAAATTACCATGTATATTATGATCAGGCAATAGCCTTCACATAATTAAGGTTACAATAGCCTTTCAACTATAAAGAGAAATGTTGAGGAAAAGTACTCTCCACACATTCTAACATTTTGTAATTGATGTAATCAAAAGAGAGCTCTGATAGTGAAATTGGAATGAATGGACCAAGCTACTCTGAAAACAGAGGATAACATTGTCACTGTTTTCCTTCTCTGGGATATACTTATATTTAGGCAAAATTCAATTTTTTTATAATGTTGATGGATAATATCAATTAAGCAGATTTTTAGATTTTAATCCATTTAAATTTTCACAGTTGTGAAAATTGGGAAGAGAGGGTCAGACAATAATTATTTAGAGACAGTAGACATTGAGGTTCAAAAAGCTAAAGCTTTATAGCCATTAAAACAAATTGTCAACACCACATGTCAAAATATACTGTTTGAGATCTTTTCCACTTAGGTTATCCAGAACGCCTTGTCCAGTTCCGGGAGAACACTTCATCCAGTTCTCTGGGATCCAAAATGCTCAATTCAACTCCAGATTTCATTACTTGGGTTCCTTTATTTGGCGCACAGCAAAGCTATGCTGAGCTGATCAACCTCAAGTGTATGGGGTGGGTACAGGGCATACCACACATCCAGCGTTACCCAGAAACCCTCTCCCTTCATAGACATCTATAAATCTCATTACATTTACCATACATTACATCACACATTTTTGTGGATTGGCTTTGCAGGAAGCAATCCCTGTGCAGCATGCTCTGCCCATGCATTGTCCATGCTCGAACTGCTCTTTACATTCCTAACGTAGCTTGTCCCCTGTTAGTAAATGGCTCCTTAGGTGTTCTCCCTCTTATCTTAGCTGGCTCAGATGTTCTGTTTTTTTTTTTAACCTAAAAGCTGAAGTGTCTAATTTTGGAATTACTTGCTACAGAACTTAGAATGTCTGAATTCTGTAAACTTTCACAGGTACTAAACCAAGTGCAGAGGCCTGCAGAGCTCCTAAGCAAAAGTTTCTAGGTTAAAGAACACTAGGAAATTGGCAAATGTAGCTTTGAAGATATTTTGCTACCATTCTAGGAAGCAGGGGAACAATGTAGGTTAATAATCATGGCTGTCATTTAGGATGAAATTTACATACTTCTAGAAGGAAAAAAAATCATTCAATTTGTCTGGGCTATTAGTTGCCTTGGCAACTTGATTGAAAACCCAATAATTTCTAGAGTAACCCTTAAGCTGGAGTTAAGGCTGTTAATACATAGCCATAATTTTAGGAGGGAAGAAGCATTAAAAATATTGAAATGGGGATTGTTTTTCCCTCCAAGCTTTGTCCTAATTTAGGCCAGACTGCAAAGAGCACAAGGGAACAAACTGCAGACAAGTACTGTTGCAGAGTCTGAGTACACTAACCACTACCTTTCCACCTGCTTGCCATCAACAAAGAGGGTGAGTGGTGTAAGAGCCTGTACATCAGCTCTACACTACCAGAGGATCACCCATGCTTTAGGACCAGATTATGCTGTTGGCATAGTGCAATGTGGCCAAACTGCATGAAAGAATCTGGCCTACAAGACTATTTTACAATGAAGAGAGTTCATGTAATGTTAAATATCTAGGTTTTTAGTATGGGAGTGAGCATATAAATGTGGTGTAAGGCAGTACTGGGACAGGAACAGGCTAGAGGAAATGGAACAGAAGGGGTCAGGCTTGGGCGGGGGAAAATGGGCAGAAGAGTCTATGTTTGCTAGAGCATACTCCTCTTGAATTGCCGCATTCCTCCACTATCAGCATTCAGCTGTGAAATTCACTGACAAAGTGAATCCTCTAGTGCTGGTCCACAACCTACTATTGCTATCAATAGTTAGTCAGTCCATTAGTTCAAGTGGCAGAGGTCTGTGCAGTGGATCTAAAGGTTCTGATGACCTATGTCACTTCAGTATGATGCCATGTGATGGAATTTCAGTCTATTCAGTTTTTTTCCATAAAAATCTAGGAAACTCCACACAAACACTATATATAAAAAGAACATTATTAAGGTGGCAAAGCAAACAGTCAGAATTTAGGAAATGCCAGCATTATTGTGCAATCTATGATACTGGGTGATCATGTAATCAGGGTATTATAATGCATATGCACATGGGAGCCAAATTCAGGTTGCATCGGCAGCCTTAATTCTAGCATTTCCTAACTTTTGAGTGCTTGACTTTGCAATCTTAACATTCTTTTTAATGTAGTTTTTGGCATAATATTGGATATGTTGGGTTTGATATTTTATTTAGATATTTCAAAGTATCTATTTTCACATTTCATAGGAAAACACTACTTTTATCTTTAAGAGACCCATTTATTACAGCTTGAAACTATTGAATCTGATAACTAAATGTTAAGGATTTTTCCTGAACCATTTTGTGCATTACTATTTCTCCCCCTTTTTAGATCAAACTCATATTGAATAGTTCAGCTGTAACTCACCTACTGGTGCATGACATTCCATTTCCGTTTACATTGTGCTGAAGTTTTAATATCAAATTGGCAGTAACCTGCCCTTGAAGTTGAAGTGACACTGACACTATCTCTTTTGTGTTCAGTGTCAGGTTAAAAATAGCAAAAATGTCTCTTTCCTTAACAATCTTTGTCTGTAAAGTTTATGTTAAAGACCCCATTGGCCTAATGACTTTGTTAACACACAGCTGACTTTTGGGTTTACTTGGGAAAACAGACTTATTTTTTCACATGCAGAATTGAATGCTGTATTAGACATGATGATTGTACACAGAGAAACATCTCAGGCCAGCTCCTACCATAACTTACTGCTGACCAGCTGAGGAGAGCAGGGAGAAAAGTGTCTCTAAGCCATTTTTCCACTCCCCCAATGTTGGTTCAGGCCCAACATCAGACCCGGTATATCTTAGTGTAGCATTAGCTCAACACACCCCTGTGCAGAGGTGGGCAGACAGCAGTTGGTGGCTTAGAACCATCTTACCTTATCTTTATATCACCCAAGGATTCCCCTTTTGTTCTCCTTTCTAATCATTTTGAGCTGCTGAGACCAACTGATAATTGAGCTGCTAACATACAGTGGGCCAAAAAGGGAAGGATTTTTTTTTTCACCGCAACATCAGAAACTGAATTTGGTATTTAATTAAATTATTTGCACTGTTTCTCAGAATTAACGTCATCCCTTGTAGGGACAGAAATGTACCATCTAATCTATGTGCCCTGGCTAAAGAGTAGTGTTGAATAGTGAATATTTTCAATGAACTGCTCGTGTACAAGCTACAGAGCAAGGATTATTCTCAAAGTATTCTGGGACTAATTTGGAATAAATAAATTCAACAAAACAACAATCTGTTCACAGACAATTCACAAACAGAAAAAAAGCCAGAATTTATTGGATATGTTATTCATTATTAATTATTTGCCCCGCTCTACACTTTTGCTAGCTGTATTTCACACACTACCAGAATGCATTTTAAAGATACAGGCATATAATTCAAAGTGTAAATGGATTCAGTGAAGCCTTCAATATTCTTGTATCCCATGATTGCCTCATGTCTCAGGCTCACTAAGTTTTCATGGCATCCAATTATTTTCTGTGAGACTGTAGAAGTAACAAGTCATGCAAAATATGCATTGTGTTGCTTCAGTTCAACTGCTACAAAAACCTCTTACATTAACAGAATTAACAATACAACCACTAGCTACTTGTTGACCCTATTTATAGACAAAGAGAGCATTAGCTTTACAGCACGAGTTTCAGAGCCTCACCTGTGCTATCTCAACTCTACTGTATTCCATTACCTTTGGTATTTGTCATCCACTGTTTTAATACTCATGTAAGAATAATCTGAACTGTCAACAATTCTATTAATCTTTAATAAAATGTAGTAACTAAAATGACAGGCAATAAATAATATAATAGGCCATTATTAATCTCAAACAGAATGTTGTAAACATAAAAAGAAGCTTCAGCAGCAAAGTTTGCATAAAGACTCAAATTCCCACCCCAGGGTAACCTGTTTTACTCCCTTTATTCCTACTTTAGTTCAAGTGCTGCCCTGATTTCTTGACTTTCTTGCTGTACAGTACTGCATCTTTGTTAATTGCCTGCAACACTGTGAATATTTAGTACCTATCAACAATGTGAATTATTCTCAGAAAGCTTTAATTAGAATACAGCCTCGTAGTAAAGCTGTTTTTGTTTAAATTAAGAGGTGAGGTGGTGATTGTCAGGATGGAAACATGTGCTGGAGCAGAGAAACACGACATCAGCTGCCTTCCCTTTGTGTTGTGTTTTCTGAAAGCTTGTGCTGTCTTCTCTGTGCCTGGCACGTTACTGAAATGTAGCAAGAGCCAAGTATAAAAAATCATGGGTTGATGTGAGAAAAATGGAGATGGAGGAGCTGGTTCAATTAGTGGCTATGTCTGTTAGCAATGAAAGAATTGAAGCAGAAGTGTTTCAAAGGTTTCTCTGACCCCAGCCCTCTTACCCCATCCACCCCTCACACTTTCCTCAAGAATTAGTTTTCAAACATGCGTGTGTGACTTTAGTATTTGAACCTTAATGCGATTCTTAATCTTGAATTGCATGCAGCTGCATCATGTGAAGATACTATATAGTTAAGAAACACTGGGCCATATTCATCCATGGTACAACTGTTTACTTCTGAGGAGTTACATCAGGGATACATTTGGTCCATTATGTTTTTCTTCTGCTGAAGATGAAGGTTATGGTTTTAATAGAATTCAAAGAGTAATGAATCAAGGTAAGGTAGCTCAGAACTGCCTTGTAACAAGAAGTCTTGTAATGAGAATGGAGTGTATTTTGCAGTGATAAAAAATGACAGCCCAATTACAGTCAGCCTTAACTGTTATCGGTAAATTAGACACAACAGATTTTATTAGTTCTAATCTAATAGTTGTTATCATCCTGTCCTTTTATCATCTAGTGTCTTCTATCCTAGCTTTCTTCAGTTGATTAACACCTCCCAACTTTCAAAGACAACTATAATATAAAACTTAACAATGACAGTCACAACTATATTGGAAACTCAAATCTAACAGTTGGTGCAAGATGGCAAATTCCAGATATCTGTACTTTATTTCAGCATTGGTGGGAGGTGTTAAAACACAACTCTATTCCAAACGATATTGCAAATTATTGTTGAGGTAATAACAGAAATGAAAGTTAAGAAAAGATTAGTTAAGTCATCTAGTCCAACCCCAGCCAGAGAAATATGGTTCACTACAGCACCCTAGGAAGTCTTGTGTGTTTATCCTGTCCAGTTTTAAATAAATCAAAGAATGGAGTTTCATTAGTTCCTTTGGAAACTATTCCACAATATATAGATATCTGGTCCAAATCAGAGATATTGGAAGAAGTGCATTGTCTAACCCACTGCAGGAGGACATAAAAAAAAAATCCTCATTTTCCACTAAGGGTAAATTTGGCTCAATACATAAAAATAAACCCTGAATCCATTTTTAAGCACCTAAATAAGTTGCCTGTTTCTTCAAACATGCTGAGCATCCAGCAGCTCCCATTGATTTAAC
Source organism: Terrapene triunguis (assembly GCF_002925995.2). Lineage (NCBI taxonomy): Eukaryota > Metazoa > Chordata > Testudines > Emydidae > Terrapene > Terrapene triunguis. Next base: position 46,169,635 of record NW_020664419.1, on the reverse strand, counting down.
AGGGAGCTGTAGGTGCTCAGGATATTGAAAAATCAGGCTACCTATTCATGTTTCTAAATGAGGGCTTAGAGCTTAACCTAAGCTACCCATTTCTGAAAATCTTGATCCAACACAGTCATCCTTCAAAATCCTGCTTGTTTGGCATAATGCTGATCATAAATGTGTGCAAACAAAAGTAATAGAATTTTGTTAAAATTTGGAAAAGAAATGCTGAATCAATGGATAAGCAAGATCATTCATATGATACAAGCTTGGACTTTGCTCATAAAGGACAAGCAAGTTACCTATTGATTGGCACAGGGGAAAAAAGCCATATTTGAAGACAAAGGAGCCCAGGGTTATAATCTTTTACAGACTTAGGTACTCTGTTCATATGGGGGCTGTTCTTCCCTGTATTTTGAAAGCTGTTGATGTGGACTGTAATATTTATCATTAACAATAAAAATGTTTGTTATTAAGGCAAACCACAAAGTGACGGTGTGAAGCTTAGAAGGAGCACTATTTAGATGTTTCCTTTATTACTTTGAGTGCACTCACTGCAAAATTAATTAAGCTGCAAAACCATCTGAATGCTGTTGATACTCAGTAAAACACCAACATGAAAAGACTTCACATTTGCATTTCAGCAGTAATAGTCTCAATGGAATTCTGTTAACCTTCCTGTATTTCTAGAAAACTGAAGTAGAAGTTAATTTAAATGCATAATAAATATGTTGATATTTGAATATTGGTTTTGTCACATTGTCTATTAATATGAAATACTAAGTGAAGAAACAGTTGAAGGACTTTGCCCAGTGCATATTTTTCATTCACAACCAAAAAATTGCCTTCTTAATACCATATTTATTAGGGCCAAACATGGCAGCAGTTCAGTCCTGGTAGGTTTAAGATCCCTGAGGTATACTGTGTTTGAGTGGTACATTCCAAGCACTGTGCTTAAAACTGCTTATGCAACTACAGCTAGGTGAATATTGAAAAAATTGTTCCGTAAGTCCTTGTTTGAATTTTAAAATGAACTTGTTTACGTTGTTTGTGTGCCTCTTTTCTGTTCTCTCTGAACATTACAATAATATGTCTAACTTACATAAGTAGCTACGGACAGTGAATCAAAGTTTTTGCCCTTTGTAAATGGGGCTGCCATGTAACATGCACCCCCTTGTAACCTGGGGTGGCTCTGCGGACCCCGCTTCACTTTCCATTTTTTCAGGGCTTCTTAAACACTCCACAACACATTCCAACAATATTTAACACACTCCCCATCTAGAGTCTAATTTGTTACCTCCTGCCAATGAGGTGGCATAAAACAAATGAAAATCAAAACAAAACAGAGTCTTCACCCCAGTGTCAGGCCAGGCCCAACCTCTCCTCTCCAAGAGGTTGTCTTCCATTCACAGTTTCTGCACTGTTCTTCTGGGCACACCCTGTCTTTCTTGAGACTGTCTTACTGTTCTCCTCCCAGTAACTCCCAGGCCTTCCTACCCTGGAATTTGGCCTTCTTGTCCTGGAAAGGACCCAAGGCCTTCTCCACTCGCCTGTTTTTAATATATACCCCAGGCCTGACTGGTCACATGGTGTGACAGGTTGGGACTCAAAACCATGGCACCTCCCACTGGTTGTTCCGGGAATTAGCTCAGTCCATGGGGAGCGCCCTCTGCTGGTGGTGTCCCATCCATCCTCTGCTCCTCAATTGTGGTCTGGACCCACGTTGCTCCCTGCTCGGCGGCATCCTCTTCAGGACACTGCCCTTCGGCAGTACCCCCTAGTCCATCCTCACCCCCTTCCGGGGGGGGGGGCGGGGGGTTGTTCAGCAGTCCTTGTACTGGCCTCAGTGGCCAACCACAACCTCCAAAATCTAGCCCCTTGTCTCAAGGGCTGGTTGCAGTTTGTCTCAGCCACCCTACTGCATGGCCAGGTGCAGTACAAGGGGGAAGTGGGGGGGACCCAGGCCCGCCCACTACTCTGGGTCCCGACCCAGGGACCCTCTAGTGGCAGCCTCCCTGCCCTCCTTCTTTCCCCTTATCCAACTGTCCCTGGGCCACTTCCCCTCTGGCCCCTCGCACCCTCTAGGCCCTAACTCTCAGGGCCCGCAGTCTGGCAGGTTTTGGGCCGGAGCCCTACTGTACTTCCCCTGAGCCTGCCCAGCACTGCTCTGTCCAAGGTGCTGGTCTCCTGCACTGGAGACAGACCTTCCCCCATAAAGGTCTGGGACAGACTGACTGCTTGTTCCCTGAGCAGCCTTCTTATAGGGCTGAGTCTGGCCCTGATTGGCTGTCTCCAATCTGGGCCCTGATTAGCTCCCAATAAGCCCTCTTCCTATTGGCTGTTTGTCTGCGCAGGCCTCCTGGCCTGCTGCAGCCCCCTCTAGCATGGGAGTGGGGCAGCCGCCCCACCACACATGGCCTTCTCTATTTTTCCACCTGGAGAGGTGAGCAGACCTTGTCATAGGTAGGACTGAGACCCATCTCCCCATAAGGGGCCAGGTACCCTGTGATATCTTTGCATTAAAAATAAATGGATTTTAAACCTAACTTGTATTGGTACTAGAAATGTTAAATTTATGGGATGTGACACTATTTTCCACAGGAGATGACCCAAATTCCCAAAACCACTCTCCAGAGTCCTCTAAAGGAGATAAGCTAGACAAGAATCTGACTGCAAACTATCCAGCTAATAGAACAGGAGTACTTGTGGCACCTTAGAGACTAACAAATTTATTAGAGCATAAGCTTTCGTGGGCTACAACCCACTTCTTCGGATGCCTATCCAGCTAATGGCACCCGTGCAATTACTTTGTCAGTGTTTGTGATGATGACAGAAAATTACACACCAGTAAATGAAATACAATTGGTTTATTTTCTTGGGATGGGAGAATGCTTGGAAAAACAGTTGGCCATAACCCCCCACGTCCCATACCATGGCCCTGCATAGAAGCAATTAAATGACCCAAACAGGGATCTGAATGCCCCCTTCCCAATTAAGACTTCACATGCACCTGCAATTACATTGTGTGAACATGCAAAGAAAAAATTAAATGCAATATCTGCATCCATATAATCCTGAAGTAAGCTTATTTTCCTAGGAATAGGACTTTGGCCAGACTAGTGTGGCCCAAAAAGGAAACGTTTTAACATTTTTTCTAAAATCCCTTATCCTGTTTATTTGATCCATTTCCCTGAGAGATTCAAATCCCAGCAGTTCTTTCAAGTTTCTTCTCAATTATAAGATATACAAACATCTGTTTAGAGAGATCAGTGTATGCCTTGGACTCTGGGCATCATTTAAAAGGTTCAAGAGAATACCAGCAAGATCCGCTGTATGCAGGGCCCTGTGTATTCTGAGACTACAGAATTTGCCACAGAATTTCCCCCTTGCTGCCGGAGCCTGTTCCAGTTTTATTTGAAAAAAATATATATCTAATTCTTATGGTTGTGAATCATGATTTTCAACAGTGGATTTTTTCCCTGTGTTTTCCAAATGGACTAACTGTGTAAGATCCAGCAGTTACAGTGTTTTCTGGATAATCCAGCTCAAAATCTCTTTCTGTCACCTCATTCAGGAAAGCAAGAGGGGAGTTTTATCAACTTTCAGTTCCTTAGGCCTGGGCTATTGCTCTCTTTTCTAGGCAGCCTACCTGCCCAGCCTATACTTCTAGCTCCCTCCATTCCCTCACTTCAAGCTGGTCTCTAGCTCTGCCTCCCTGACTCCCACTTGCCTGATTCTGCACAGCATTGAAGTGAGCATGTACTGTAATGACCTCTTGTGAGGAAAGACACAAAGAAACAAATAACTACGGGATGGTGGTTGGGGGGAGGGGGGTCATCCTAATGAGGTAGGTAGACAGAAAACAAAATGCTGGCTGCCTGGCTGCAGCACAATATGAATTATGCAGTAAAAATGCTGAAGTCTGTGGTAACTTGGGAAAATGGCAAATTCCACAGCTGAAGAATCAGAGTCCCTGGGGCCCTGACTTAGATTATTGAAGCAATTCACACTTTTCAGTGCTATTGCTTCAGGCCCTTTGCAAACTCAGGCATCAGTAACACTCCATTCACCCTTTCAAGGTTATCTTGACAAATTGTACATTTTCAGCTATGAGCCTTTGGTGGGGGATGGCTGTGTTTGGATGTGAGCAGGATGGGAATGAAGGATATTTCAAGGGGATACAATAAACTAACACTGCTGCAGAATTTAGGAGATCTTGCCATAAAATAAGGGCAGGGGTGGGGAGCTGAGAAGGAACTTGATCCCATGGAGTATATGGGGGGCCTGGCTATTTGGTTCTGGTTTGAACTTTTCACATGCTCATGTGTGTCCTAAACATTAAGGAACCAATATTCAGCTGGTGTAAATCCTGCATATCTCCCCTGACTTCTCAGCCTCTTTTTCACTATTCCACCTTTAAGGAATGTATGCAAACAGAAAATAACTGTAGTATTTCTTCAATAGATATAGCAGAAATGTCTCCATTTACTTTTATTTATATACAATCTCTGTAACAGAAGACAATTAACTCCTAATGGATTACTTATAAAGAAACAGTTGTGACTTGAGATACTAATTTATGAAGTTATAAATGTAATAGAATCAACCCATTTGATGCTGCTGGAAAATAAAACATGCTAATTTATCAGAATTTAATTGAAATACATTTAAATGACTATAGAGGGAAGATAGATTGTTTTATACATCTAGTCTTCAAGTACGATACAAAACAGCGGCCCTGACCACTTTCAATATTATATTTGCTGGAGTCTATACATAGATCTTGCTGCCTCATCAAATTCAAATTTGGATAACATTGTACCCACCTAAATTTTCCCTACAGTTTCAATTGCGTACAATGCGGGGGGAAGCGAAGGTTTCACTTCTTAATCTAAATGATCATTTAGCAATTATTTGTGTGCTCCTGAACAGCAACTGTATTTCACCCTAGAAGTGGCTGCACTTCTGTGATGAGAGAAAGCAATTACATTTTCCCACACGTAATACAGTAACTCATGTTGAAGCCATCACAAGGCATGCAGGCAAGCAGCAGACAATGATCAGGCTCTGGAGTGCCCTGTGATGGAGGATTCAAACAATTAGATACAACTAACACCTGCACATTTTAGATTAAAGCTTCTCATTTGGCAAACCTTTTAAACAGGTTCTCCTGAATAAAATTTGCTATTAATCTATTATGAAGAGCCATAGAAATATATTAGGCAAAATTACTTCCCGTTTTATCATTCTATTTAAATGAGAACATTGCTTAAACTACATGGCAGGTACATAGCATATTAAAGGCAAAAAACTCTGTGAAAACAATGTTAAGGTTATGAATGTACAAATAGTAAAGAATTGAAACTGGGGTTGATCATGCCTACATAAGAATGAGACACAGGCAGTGGGATGGATTCAAGGTAGAAAGCCATAACTCTATGAAATCAACTTTAATGGGGGTGGAGGCTAAACCCTACCTCCAAAATACTAAGCATCTACTTGTGTCCAGTACAGTGTTAAATGGCCTCATGCAAAATAACTAGTATTCAAAGATGGATCCCTAACACTTAACTCTAGGATTTGGCTCACCTCTTAATCTTATCAACTTCTCCCCTGCAAGGGGGATTGACGATACACAGGAAGGGTTCCTGAGTCTGTGGCTCGCATTTTCTCTATAGACTAACAAGGTCCACCAGCTCTCTTTCTTAACTTTACTTCTGGGAGCTGGCCTCTTTGAGCCTCATATTGATACTGGGTGCAATCTGTATTACAAATCGAACATATTAAAGTTGCTCTGCTTACTCCTCATTAAAATATCCACCCCGGAGATCCTGCACAGATATCCACAAGGAAATATCCATGCATACAAAACATAAGGTAAAGCATGAGCAAAAGGCTAGTTAGTCACCTAACTAGCAGTCTGCATATATAATCACCCCAATTCCCCCACACTATTATAATTGTGCAATCTTGGGTACATTTTTGTGTACATAATGTTCTGAGGATGGACCTTTAGCCTCAATTTTTGGAAATTTAGGACATGGAGAGCAGGTTGACCCTAATTCTTATCCAAATTATGGGGGTTGGGGTGGGGGAATGGTTCAGTCATATTTAGTGCAATGTTTGTACATGTATAAATGTGATATATAAAATTCATGTGATTTCATGCCACAAACAATATGTTCCGTTCTGAAATTAAATATATTTTAAAGGTGTATATAAACTTTAAATTAATCAAAGATTAACTCATAAACTGAAAAGTCGCATGAATATTCAAACTTGTAAATGAATTTGCTTAAGCTGTGTTCACACTAGTTGTGTTCACTTTTTGTGAATACTCTAACAATTGGGTGTACAGCTGGGAATGTTTGCTAACACCATATATTTTCTGCAAATACTGCAGAAAACTCACAGAAGGTGAATTTCAAACAGATACTTGCAAATATTTGCACTGCAAATTATGCTAATCTAATCAGAAAGAGAAACATATCCAACATGAGCTGCTTCTTCAGTTGAAACAGCTCTAACTTTGACTATCCAATACTTGCAATAAACTACTCCTGAGAGGAAGGATGGTGGATACAGCACTGGCCTGGGCATTAAAAGATCTGAGTTCAATCCCTGGCTTGCAATATTGCAACAAACTTCCACTGTGACTTTGGGCAAGATGTTTGAGCTCTCTGTGCCTCAGCTCTCCATCTAGGAAAAGGAAATAATACTTCCTTTCTCCCAGCTCTTATCTACACAGGTTGCAATCTTGCAGTTGAAGTGCCTCTGACAGAGCCCCTGTCAAGGCTGATTCCCCACTCTGGCACTTCGAGTGCAGAAGGTGGTGGCCCGCAAGGATTGTAAACATTAATACTGGCCACTCCAGGCTTGTATTAAACTTCCAAGGTTACAGCTTCTCTCTGACCTTGGATGGGTAGATGCTGCCATCACCCAAATGCAAAAAAAAAACCAAAAAAACCTTTAAACCCAGGAAGGCACATTTGGGAATTCTTCCCTGTGGGGTACCCTTAAGCCCTTTCACACACATCCCTCTGGGGAAGAGCTGAGAAAGAAAACAAAGGAAATCAGCTGTTGCCACCAGCTAATTAAACAACATATGCAGAAACCTCTTAGGACACAAAATCCAATCCTGTTCTTAAAAAAGGCAAATTTTATTAAAAACAAAAAAGAAAGAAAATACATCTAAAAACTCAGACTATTGCTAAATTTTAAAAAGAACCACTTATAAGGATTAAGCATCAAAATATCTTTCTTGAGGTCCAGCTTAAAGGTTACAAGCAAAACAAAAGCACCTGGGGTTAGCACAGAGGAGTCCACAAGCCTTACAGAAAGAAAAGAGATAAACCTAATCGCGTCTTCTTAGACATTTCCTGATCTACTTTCACATCTGGTGGTTTCAAATGAGTAGTTTCTAGGTATGATTTGATGATTTTTCATACCTGTCGCAAGCTTCTTACAGCATTGCTGCTCTGTGTCTCCTCTCCGGGAGAACAACCACAGACAGACAAAAGGGGAGTCTTGTTTCAATTTTTAAAAGTTCTAGCCTTCCCATTGGCTCTTTTGGCCAGATGCCCACTCACTTGCTTTTACCTATGCATAGCAGTCAGACTTTTTAACCCTTTACAGGTAAAGCAAGTAGAGAATAGCTACCAAAAGGGATTTTATAGCTAACTGGCTGTCTGGGTGTCCATAAAAGGGAGCGACCCAACCCCCCTTCATTTATCACAGCCCATTGATAGTATCTTTTATTGTAAGCTCTTTTAGCACAGACTCTCTCACTATGTGTTTGTGAGAGTAATAGGCATTAGTTTAGGGGCAGAACCTACTAACTCACCAATGTCGCATTTAAGTTACCTTTTCCCACAGGGTTCGTGACCCTTTGTTACACTCTTGAAAGAAATACCAGCTCTGTTAGATTTATTTTATTACACATTAATAAACAAATTTAAAATTAAACTTCTAGCTCAGGCTAATTACTATACATTTTACTATCCTAATTAATATTGAACAACAGTTATCAAATCAAAGTTGTAACTGGAATTGAGTAAATAAATCACCCAATTAGCAATCGTATGGAATGAACAATTGATTAAATCATAGGCTGAATGCGGTCGAGATTCAAATCATGATGTTAATGCAACACATGCTTAATTTTTTTAAATGCTAACCTCAGAAACGTAAGTAGGTGAAGTTTACTTCTCACCTTTTGAAGCAGTACATAAACGCCTTCAAAGTTGCAGTTCACTGAATGAATTTTATGGTTGAATCGCCTCCTACCTACTTTAGCCACTGTGACACAGAGTGGTTAGCAATTTAGAGGGAAAAGTGACTTACTTTTACAACCCAGGGTGACACAAAGTGATCTGAGGTAGGACTTGCTTACAAATTGGATACACATGTACTTCTTCTATGTACACCTGGACACACACTTGCTCTTTCTCATTCACACCTTAAAAAGTGTTAGAGATAAATAAAAAATACAGTGAGCATCCCCACAGGTAAAAATATAACAAGAGAAAAGTTTAACTCTTCTACTTGTGTGGCCTTTGGAGCATCAAAGGCAGGACTGCAGTTCAGGAGGCCAGATGATATAATCTCTGGTTGGTATTTGCCGGCTGGTAAGCTTCCTCTGAGCACTTGGCTGTTTATAAACTATGGTCTCCTCTTTCCTTCAGACTAGCCTGAGGAAAGCAGGGACATCAGTCTCTCTTGGTATTGTGGTGGCCCAAGAGAATACACCATCTTCTGCATTTATTTTGACCTTTAAGATTATGAGTCTAGATTGCTCCACCGCATGGTAGCTCCCCAGAGATCTTCTGAGCAAATCAGGGCATCAGAGGTGTCATACTCTGATAACGTGGTCCAATCTAGGTTGAGGGTGGAAAAACTTGACCTTTTGGTCACTCTGGAAAGTCTGCCTTTTACTGGCAATTCTTCAGCTAAAACCACAGGCCAAATGTATTTTTAAAAATATAAAAATCATGGGATTAACAGGAGATGACTTCACAGATGCATTTTCAACCCTTTCTCCTTTGAGTTCAGTTGGAGGGAGCAACTGGTACCCAGTTCCTCAGGGCCCACACACTTTCTGGATATGATTATGACCTAATAAGAATTGTCACTATCCCTCATCCACACATACTTCTTATACATTGAACACTCTCAGCATTTCTTAAAATATTACTTGGGGGCCATTTACCAGCAAGGAACGGGGGAACCAGCAGTGTGTTGCTTGACTGGGTAAAGGGTCATCTTGTTCTCAACAACAAAGCTAGGAGACAGAGCTGCTTGTGTTTCTATTAACTTAAATCTCACTTAAACTAAAGAGAATTATAGTTTATACATTCTAAATTGAATTGAAGTTTATAGCAGGCCTCACTCAGATAGGTCAATTTCCTGTACATACTTATACAGTGTCTAGTGTAATGGGGCCTCAATCTTGGCTGGGGTTAGAACAGGCCAGAAAATGGAAATCCCTAACCATGAAAAATGACAAGATTTTGTTTTTCTAAAAAAAATTAACAATGTGAAGATTTTGGGTCTCCCAGTAGTATTCCAAGTGGGTTGCTGAAGAGCCTGGAACCTGGAAGCTCACAATGCCCAGATAGCCTACCAGATGGCCTGCCAAGGAGCCAGATAGCCTGGGAAGGGGGATGGCATGTAGGCAGGTGAGCTGGCAAGAAATCAGGCAGGTTTCTTCTAAAATTTCAATGAACAAGCATGTTTTGGATGAAAAACTATTACATCATAAAATTTCTAACACGCTCTAGTTGGTTCCTCTCTGTGCTATTGGAATACAAATAATAATAATGAAATTATGGATCAAGAGAAGTTTGCAGAAATGTGGTGAATAATTTCAAATACATTTGAGAAAAATTATGCTCTGTTTGTGGACAGTACAAAGGACAATTTTGTCATACTTTTCTCAATACAAAGTACCTATTAAGTACAACACATTGAGAATAGCAACTTGCAAAGATTTCCTAGGGTTTTTTTTTGTTTGTTTGTTTTGGTGAATCCGATTTTTCATCTGGTAATTCACTTTTTTGAGCTGTTCTACCAGACACTGCCATTGGTAATCCTATTGGCCCAGGGCTGTCTGGCTTGAGGTGGGTAAACATCTGGTCTAGGGCTAAACAGCCCTCCCACCATTTACAAGAGTTCCTGGTGGGGGCAATATGTAGGCTGGACTAGCTAAAATCAGTAACTACTCCCAATCTTTAAGTACAAATTGAAAAAGAACAAAGATCCAGTGTGTCACCAAGCACCATAATTAGGTGTTCAGCTGGAAGGCCTGAAAAGACCCATGACCTGGCAGAAACTTCTCACTTTTGTGGGGCACTACACAATCCAGTAGGTTCTCTGGAGTGCATATGCAGTTACTGCTTGTGCCTTCAGACAGGGCTGGCTCCAGGTTTTTTGCTGCCCCAAGCAAATAAATAAATAAAGCAGGAGTGCCGCCCCTTGAAAAGGGCCGTGCCAAGCACATGCTTGGAATGCTAGTGCCTAGAGCCAGCCCTGCCTTCAGAGCTCCATAAAAGTACTGCTGCTGCCCAGTATTCTAAAAGAACATTTCTCCCATCTCCAGAGGGTTTAAAAATCAGAGATTTGCATCTCTTAAGTGATGACTTGTCTGCCATGACTAAAGAGCCCCACCTGTCCTGAGCAGCCTTCTTTCAAGGTGACAGACACTCACTTTTTGCACCTCCACTTTTTTTTGGAACACCTCTGCCATGAGAAGGCAAGTGGTAGGAGTTTAGTTGTCACAGGCTATGTGTTACATTGGCCATCTGGATCATTTTACAGGGACTTATTGCTCATCCTCACACTCACCTCAGGCCATATCAAGCCTTTAGAAGGCAATGTCAAGGGCCAGCACCTAAATCAGGTTTCTGCGTTTAAGTACCTTGAGGACTGGTTAGCAGCAAATGGAGAAAACAGCAAAGAAATGCAAGATAAGTGGAGTGATTTATGATAAGTGGTGCCTGGACTATTTAAGAGACAGCTACACAAAACCATGGTAAGACCACATCTTTGGTATGGATCAGAGAGTTGGGCAACCAAAGAGAGGCACTTGAGAAGACTGGAAGCCATTTAAATGACATGTTTTAGGGAAGTGAGGGGGTGACATTGCTGGACCACATGTGGAATAATATCATCAGTAGTGATACCAAGGTCTGCAGTATCAGAGAAAAGCTGCAAGAGAGAAGGCTGAGATGGTATAGGCATGTATGAAGGATGGAGGAAGAGAATCCTATCCAGGAGGCATTTGAGACTACAGTTGTTTGGCAGAGAACAAGAGAATGGCCAAGAAAACAGTAGCTATACTGTGTAGAGGGAAATGAAGTGGATATGGAGTGATTGTTGGAGCAGCAAGCCTGGAAAAGATTGATCTGGTGACCTGACACCAGCTAGCTGGGAACAGGGGAGGAAGAAGATTAAGGGAGCCGTTACATTTCTGAATAGGGATATAGACCTTTAAACCTCCAATACTGTACATTCAGAGATGGTGGTGAGTGAGTAGAAAAGTCTTACATGAACTTTTCAGTACAGTTTGACAGGGAATTAAATACCTTTATATTAGCACATCTATCATGGGTTCACCTTTAGCTCATGGCATGCCCTTAGTAAATGGTGACATTTACAAACACTTCAATTAAGGACAGTATGTTCAGGGTAATGGTGCATTTGCTGTATATGAAATAATAAATAACAATAGAATTACAGTAGAGGAACACTTGTTCTTTCATATATATAAATTAGTTCATAACAATTTATATTGTTAGGATGTTAAATGAATGCATACTGATTGGCCACTTTACAATTTTATTCTGGAAAAAGACATTTTAAAAATGTGGAAACATGCAAGATTATAAAGGCAGCTAAGGTCTGCATGGAAAACTAAAAATGAAAAATGAATTAATGTTAACTTTCTGGCTTAAAGAAAGATGACTTTTTAACAGGCACTTCCTAAACAAGAAGACAGTTTTTCTTGCAAGGCATTGCAAGATCAACCTGTGGAACCCACTGCCACATAATGTTATTCATGTCAAAAACTTAGCAAAATTGGGAAAAAAGTTTATATATTTGTATGGATAATAAGTAGTGCTGAGTGAAATGTTTATGTCAAAACTGTCTTTTAACAAAAATGGGATTTGTCACTATGGTGTTTCATGAGAGTTATAATTCAATTGCCTCCTATCCCTATTCACTCTATGGGTCATGCTGTCAACCAGACTTCATCTTCCACGATGCACCACAGCCATGATACTTCCATAATGGATTGAGAAGGGAGATGATGATGTAGTCCAACTAAGAACATGGCCAATAGAAGACTTATGAGGCACCCAAACTACAATTCCCATGAATCATCATAGTGGCATTTCCAAACTGAACTATTTTGGTTTTAAATTTTTCACTGAAAAGTTAAAAATTTGGGGGGAAGATTTCACTGAAAGCAATTTTGCTGTTGTTTTCATATAAATTTTCTAAGGGTGAGGAAAAAAAACATTTTCTGACCAGTTCTAAGAGCATCCACAGTTACAGGATTTATAAAAAATGAGCAATAAACTCTCATGCTTCAGTACATACAGAAGCCACTAACTGACAGGGGTTAGTGAAGATCTGTTTATGGACAGATTAGTACATTCTTCTCTATTAAAATGTCTCTATACCAACCCCCTAAGAGCCTGGTGATTGCCATTGCCAGAAGCAGGATACTGGAATAGATGGGCCGTTAGCCTGATTTGGGACACAAATTCAAAAGAGACCTTGAGCCAAACTCTCTAGTCCGTGAGGAAACAGTGCCAAGAGTAAAGGTGATGCTAAGAGAAATGAGCTGCTACATTTTGTACCAGTGTTTTTCAAGGTGTGTGGCTTCATTCCCAGTTCTGTGTTACTGTGACCAGATTTGTGCCCCATAGGAAGGGTATAATCCTGTGGTAAGTCAGACTTGGAAACAAGTATGTTTTGCTGCCAAGGCTCTTAGGGCAACCAGTAGTATTGGAGAGTCTAAAAAGACTCAAAGATAGTGGCCTACCCTAACAATCTGAAGGCTACAGATGCTTATGTCTGACAAGGAGAGGAAGGCCCTATCTAACTCACTTTCATTTCTTGCCCTATTGGCAAAGGCTGTAAAGACTATTCATGTTAGTGTTTGGTTAAGGGTTAGTAACGACTGGGTTCTTACTATCAGACAACAAGTCAAGGAGAAGCAAAAGAAGCTGAATGGGTAAAAGTCTAAGTCAGCTATTATCAACACAATGAGTTATGAAAATCATTTTTTAGAAATAGGAAAAATATTGATCTCTCTTTTCTTGTGGTGCCTTGGAGGGTTCTAACACAGAGTAGATTTCCTGCAGAGGTGTTTGGTTCTCTTTAAAGTATTTTAAATTTCCTAATCTAAATAAACAGTGTAAGCAGTTACAAAAGTATTTATGATACAAATGGCACAAAAATTGTGAAAGTGGTAAATAATGAAGAGTATAATGAAGGTCACTGATTCAGATCGATCTAAATTGCTTGGTAAACTGGGCACAGGCAAACCAATGCATATTAAGAAAGTTAAACGTAAATGTATGGATCTGGGAACATAGAATGTAAGCCATACTTACAAGATGGGGAACTATCCCGGGAAGCAGTGAGTGTGACAAAGATTTGGGTGTCATGGTGGATAACCAGCGGAACATGAGCTCCCAGTGTGATGCTGTGGCTAAAAGAGCTAATGGGATCCTGCGATGAATAAACAGGGGACTCTGGAGTAGGAGCAGAGAGGTTATTTTATCTCTGTATTTGGCACTGCTGCGACGACTGCTGGAATACTGTGTCCAGTTCCGGTGCCCACAATTCAAGAAGGATGTCGATAAGCTGGAGAGGGTTCAGATAAAAGACACAAGAACGATTACAGGATTAAAAAACAGGCTATCTAGTGATAGATTCAAGGAGCTCAATCTATAAACTCAATAGCTCAATCTATTAACAAAGGCTAAGGGGTGACTTGATTACAGTCTATAAGTACCTACATGGGGAACAATGTTTAATAATGGGTTCTTCAGTCTAGCAGAGTAAGGTGTAACATGATCCAATATCTGGAAGCTGAAATTAGACAAATTCAGACTAGACATAAAGTTTAAATTGTTAACAGTGAGAGTAATTTTCAAGATTGGATGTTTTTTCTACAGGATCTGTTCTAAGAATTATTTTGGGATAGTTCTACAGTCATTACTGTACAGGAGGTCAGACTAGATGATCACACCGGTCCCTTCTGACCTTAGAATCTATGAGTCTCTGTGCAGTGTTCTATCATAGCTTTGATTAGCAATCTTACACACATTCCTGCTGTTTCTCGATCTTACAAGGATGTACGTTTTTATGTACTCACCTCGGATTATATTTTGCCAAGTGGACTTGGTTTCATAAAAGTACTTCAGCAGAAATGGACAGAATGTTGCTTTGGAGCACAGTTCAAAGGGGGTGTAGTTCTGTGCGCTTACTCCTCTGGCCTCCTCCTCCCTCTGGCATGCCCTATCTGGGGGGCTGTGAGGGGAACAGTGTAGGAATGTGAATGCCCTGTGCATATTCTGCAGTAGGTGAGTTCTCCACTGGGCTGTTCAGGCCTCTGATATAGTGGAAGTGGGGCAAAAACCAAAATCTGACCCAGGAACAATACTTAGTCACAAATGTCTGAAGATGTATAGTTTGACAACATGCTAGATAGGTAAGTAAATGTTATCATCATTTTACAAATGGAGACACTGAGGCAGGGAGAATAAATGATTTGCACAAGGCCACAGCTGTAGCTAGTATGAGAACTATCATTAGCACTCTGAAATTCGTGGCTGACAATCCTGTGCTCAGAGTATTAGAATGCCTCTTCTCTATTCTACAGCGTTTCAAAAAAGAAAACTGTATCTCAGACAAACCTATAGCTGTGATTCTGCATGTGTGCTATGGGCGGGGCATCTGCAGGGACCACACATTTCATTTTAATATGCTGTGTCTCTCACAATGGAACATCTTTTGCAGTGCCTCAAAAACACAGGGAAAAAACAGCACTCGAAAGTGCTGTTGATTTTATTTCAGTTTCCCAATGGTCACAGCAAACCTTTAAGCAGTTACTGAATTTTAAAACAAATATACTTTTTTATAAAATGTTTTATTTCTCTGTTTTCTTGTCTTAATCACTTGGTACAAAATGGAGTTAAAGTAGGAAATGAAATATGAGGTTTGTTCTTTTTTTATTTCGCAACCATTCATCACTCTCCTTTTTGCAGTATACAATTAAGAGGAGAAATAAACATTTCTGCTTTTCTTTGTTTCACATGTGGGCAAATGTGAGAAACACCTGTTAATTTTATCTTAGCATAAAGATTCCCCTGAGTTTATATTAGGAACATAGGATTTTCCATAGCAGATCAGACCATTAGTTCATCACTCAAGTATCTTCCCTTCAGCAAAGGCCGATGCCTAATGCTTCTGGGAAAGGTGAAGAGAAATTATAATGCACTCATGTAGTTGTGCAATGCTGTATGTGAGGCATAAAATTCCTACTTGACCCCTCCAGTGACCTTAAGCCTGAGACCTGAGTATGCCTATCTTACCATGCATAATTACAAATGGTATATTATCATTTAAACTGATAACAGGAACCAGGCATACATTCAAGCTTCCTCACTAGAGCTGGTCAAACAGTAAATAAATGGATTCTTATGCATCTCTGAATGCACCCAGTTTAGTTCACCATGATTTGAACACTATTATTCATTGGTATTCAGACAGCTGCCAGGTAATGTAAAAATCTTTTCAAATCCTATAAATTTCTCAAATCATAACCCAAAGTTTATTCATTCTTGAGTTCTGCTGGAAGTGCATTCTTCACAGCTTGAAGTCAATGGGGCTGTACAAAGGTGCTGGGGCTTGCCTTCATTTACTATAGACTGTCATTTAAAAACGTACTTAAAGGTAAAATGAACTAAATTAGTTTCAGATAATCTGAGCCATAATGTTCCATTAACCTTTCAGTGGAACTCGGCAAAGGTCTCACAAAGTGATAGCAAAGTGTAGATGAGGATCCTGCAGCTTTTTAACCAGCAAGTCATCTAACCCTTAGAGCAGGTTTAGATGTGGTGGTTAAAGGCTGGAGGTCACCAGTCCTTTGTCTACAGTAGCCCTCCTGCTGATGCTACCACTGTTGGAGGAGCTGTGTTTTAGCAACAGTGTGAAAAATGTCAGGCCATACTGTGTGAGTATGGTGTGATGGCATATGCTTCTTTCCAGGACAGTTTATGTTTTAGCTCATTCTCATAGAAAAAAACAAACAAACAAACAAAAACAGCACTCAGTAGTATAGGAGGAAAGTAAAGGGTCACTGACAACAAATCTATTCAATTAAAAATGTTTAGTTGTATTGGATATTACACCTGCTTCAGAGTTTCCTGTGCTAATTTTTGTGCGGGGTTTTCTTTTTACACTCACATTTTCCTATTTTAAAAAAGTCTCTCTCGAGTGGCTTTGTGGAAGATTCTCAAACAGGAGAAGGTGACTGCATCAATGGAAGGAAAGGATGAAACTGGCTACACACAAAGGACCTGATCCAAAGCCCATTGAAATCAATTAAAGGCTTTCCATTGGCTTCAAGGGACTATGGATCAGGCCCAGAGCGCTATTAAATACACAGGGTAAAATAAAAATTTGTTGGGGAAGGGGTGGGAGTTAAGGGGTAATATTTTTATTTTTCTCTCTCTTTCAGTTATAATAATATTAGAGTGTTACTTGTAGACATAGAAGACAAAAAGCTTTCAGAAAGAACTATGATTCTTAAGTTGACAGTGTCCTTTTAAGCACAACCTCTTTTCTGTTTTCCTTCATTATAGATCTATGGATATTAATAAAATATGTGGGGAAAATGTATGCAAGTTGTGAAAAAGAAAATAGGATTCTGAGTAGAGAGCATTTTGAATCTAAAGATACTTTTATGAGATATTATACATTCCAATAACTCTCATAAATATTGGAATTCAAGCATGACATATTCAGTTCAGATAAGTTCCACATGTGAATAGCTAATTTTAAGCAAGTATCATTTATATTACTATTTCAATAAACCCAGATATTATCAGCCAAGTGAGACAATATTCAGTATTTTATTAAGCTACTTTCACTGTTTCTTCCCTTTAATATCCATGTAAATATTGAAAGGTATCTGATTAACAGATTGGATACATAAGACCAAACTTTATATTGTCTTAAAACTTGTGCAGTCCCATTGATATCAGTGGTATTACATGAGGATGTAAATCAGATCAGAATTTGGCCCATACTTTCCAGTCCATCACTACATTCCATAGTTTTCTATGAGACCAAGGTAGAAAAGTCCTGACCTGAAGAGCTTTTGCCAATTAACAGAACTCATTCTCAATAAAGTGCTGAGCAGAATCAGTAAGTACTTTCCTTTAAGATGCTTAGTTGCAAGTTATTCCTTAACACCAAAGGAATGCATTAACTGCATCAGAAATCCTGTTTGAGAGTTTCTTGCCAGTACCATTCCATTAATATGAAGGTGACTTTCTCAAGCCTTTTGGCATGAAAAGCTACCGTCGGTTTACTTTTCTTCACTATTAATGTTTTTGCAATTAAAGTTATCCTGATGTGTGCCCAAGAGCATGAGTGGTTAAAGACACATGCTGAAGTGAAAGAGGATTCACATCACAGAAAGGATATGAACTCTTGTCATTGTAAAGAGTTAGTGCAGTCCATGACAGCAGGCCCGGGATGGGTAATCTTCAAGGGATTGTATTAATTTGAGTTGTCAAATCCTCAGATTTAGAAAGACAAAAAAATCCCAAAGTTAGTCCAGGTAGAGTAGAAAAATGATGAGAGATGACAACATTTCATACTGAGATTTTTCATGTCACTTTTCACAAACAACAGTTTTTCGTGTCTATACAATTCTGTTAGCAGCCTCTTTTTCTTTCCAACTTAGTCATACCCTTCGTCCTCATATAAACTTGGTCAGGTACAAATCAAGAAAACATTTATGCCAGCACTGAACAGGTTTGAAGACAAAAAGGCATACTGTAGCACCAATTTAAATGTCTTAACAATAATCAGGCTGTCAGTGTAAATAAGAGCCTGAGTGCAGAGCTTTAGAGCATGAAAATAAAGCCAAAAATAGTAGAATTATTTTAAAGACACACTGTCAATGCAAAAAAAATCCTTATCTTTGTTTGCACCTCGTGATTTTCAGTTAGAATACCGGCTAGAATAAACCCAAAAATTCAGAGTGAAACTTTGCCAAGACTGCTGAGTCATGACTAATATGAGGAAAAAACTGCTGTTTTCAGAGAAATTAAGGTTTGATCCAGAAATTATGTCTTCTGCAGAGACATGTTTGTCTGAAACTTTGTCACAGGTTTGTCAAAACATTTGTGGGTGAAATACTAACCCCACTGACTTCAGTACAGGGTAGGATTTCATCCTGCAGATCTTAGTGAACTTGGGCCAAGTTTTGGGTTCTGAATGCAAACCTACACAGGATTTTGTTGTGAATGTTTTGCAGAGCTCTAATCTTGCCTGCTTTTCTAACAACAGATTTAGTTCTCTGATAGTTTTAGCATAAATTTAAAAAATCATGAGTGCGGAAAAATAGGTAACTGAAAACGACTAAAACCTCATTTTCAGAAATGTTCCGAATGTATAAAGGAGTTTATCTCAGAAGTGCTAAGGAGCATCAAGCAGGACAATAGACCTGTACACACAACTCTGGAAAACACTTCTCATTTCTTTATACCAGCCTTCACTTTGGGACAAATCACATCTGCTTCTAAAGCTAGGAGATACTGTCTTTCCTGAGTAGCATAAAAATAATTCTGGTGGATTAAGCATGATTAGAAGCATTGCAGCTAAGTCGGAATGTTTTGTCTGCTCGAAGATATAATTGTTTGTTAGGAAGGAGGGTAGGAGTGAATGAGCTTTACATTGAAGCTTAGTTTGCCATGGACGGCAGCATCATGGTGCTAACTCTCACAAGGATCATTAGGTACATCTAGAGATACTTTCACTACAGCATCTCATAGAATGCCCATCGTGCTATCTACATATTGGTTTTGTACCAATCATCATCATAACTAACTAGTCACATGATGTCAGGAGTGTGATGGAGCTGTATGGTCAAAAAGGAAAAGGGTATCCCTAAGGTTAAGTATAAAACAAAGATAGAAACCAAGAAAGATGGCCTATGGGGTCTTATTACATCCATTTCTTTAGTGAGTATGTTTGGCCCTTTCTTGTATAGTGTGCATCACTGGATACCACTCAACAGGAAGGATGGGCCAGATCGTACCCCTCTGAAGGGACCCTCTGTGTGCAGCTCTCATTCCTGACTGCATGGAAGGTGGTGGGAGGAAGGTGCTGGCTGAATTTGTGGTCCTGTTTCCCTGACCCTCCCCACCAGGACTGAGACCTCTGCCAGGTTGTGATCTCATTGAGGGAGAGGATGGGCAATGGTTAGAGACAAGAGCAGTCAGTGGGTGTGGCTTACTTTGATTTTGGAGTGAGTGGAGGGTGCACATTGTTCCCCATCTCTCACTGGCACCTCAGCTTCCCAGGGAAAGATGCTCCAAACAGCACTACTTATCCCACTGACCTTTGTGCTGGGAACCCCTCTCAAGGAAGATGCTGGAAACAGTCATGATCCTGGGGGGCCCTGATACCAGATCTCAATTAGAGCATTACTGTCAGAGGACCTGCAGCCAGTCCAGAGGCAAAGAGTCTCTTCTCAGATGGCTCTGGCCTTTTGTAGATCCCCCAGAATCCACTGAGTGATGGGACAGATCCATGGTCTGTTTTGTGGAAGGAAAAACCCCACCTATGTGACAAAACCATGTAAGGGAAATGCTACCAAAAGAACCCTTTGGTTTTTCTTCCCTTATCAGTAGAGTGCGTCAAAATTTTCAATTCACGTTTGACTGACAAAAATTGCTTCCTGTTCTTTATGTACTTGTTTATTTTCATTATTCAGGTCTCGGTGAATTCTGTAGAAAAAGTTTACATTTTTGTGCAATGATAATTTATGAACAAAAAAAAAATCACACACACACCCCATTGGGTTTTAGTGGGGAAATGAACTATCTAGCTGGGCATTGTTGCCTGGGAGAGGGTGCAAAAGGTAGGCAAGGGCTAAAAGTTAAAAAGAAAACTGGGAAAAATTAAAAAATTAGTATCTAAAAAGTAAAGGAATAGAAACAAGTAGATGTCAGTTCATAAATATTAA
Source organism: Terrapene triunguis (assembly GCF_002925995.2). Classification (NCBI taxonomy): domain Eukaryota; kingdom Metazoa; phylum Chordata; order Testudines; family Emydidae; genus Terrapene; species Terrapene triunguis. The sequence continues at coordinate 46,149,375 of NW_020664419.1, read as the reverse complement.
ACAGCAATGAGGTATAGGGTCACACAGATCCAATAAACAAAGAAAATTGGCTAGGTTTTAAATAGCAAAAAGAGACTTAATAGGCAAGGTTTTTAAACAAGAAACATTACAAATAGCAGTAGTAAAGGCACTGGGTCAGGAAATTTTACCTAGTGACAATTAGATAAAGGGCCAAATAAATGTTAAAAACTTATTTTTAAAATCATGTATTGCTTCCCCATGCCACTTGGACCAAGTCCTGCAAAAAAACCTCCTAGATGAAACCTCTGAGTCAAGTCCCACTGTAAATCCCTTTTTATGCTGTAAGTGTAGAGACAGTATCTTACTATATGTTTTTATAGCACCTAGCACAATGGTGCCCTAATCCTGCCTGGGTTTTTTGGGCACTACTGTAATACAAATAAATTCACTCAAAGTCCTCCAAAAGGATGCAGGCGTTAGTTAGTGCTAGCAGATTGCTTTGAAAAGCTGGAGTCCTCATCTACCAGTTATATGAATTAGGGCCCAAAGCTGCAAAGACTAAAGGATATGAGCACGCACTCATAAGCAGAGCTGGTCAAAACTTGGAATTTCTGTTCCATGGGAAATTAGGACATTTTGAAAAAGATTTTGTTCTGAATTGGAATGAAAACTAACAATTTCAAAACTTCCCAGAGAAAGGAAATTCCAAAACAATTTCATTATGGAAAAAATAAAATGTTTCCATTTGACTTCCCCCCACAAAATCAGATGGAGCAGCCAGCAGTCATGACTGCCCTGTACTGCCCTCCCAGAGTTGGGGACAGCGCGGCTTGCTAGCATGGAGCTGAGGGATTCACCTGCCACAGACTGTGGAGCCTAGAAGCCTTGCAAGCCTGATCTCGAGCCAGGGCTCCCAGGGCTTCTCGGCACCTAGCTTCACAGCAGGGAGTCATCAAGCCCAGGTGTCACTTAGCATAGGGCAGTCTGCCCAGATCCACAGCCCCTGGAAGCCCAGTATCTCCAACAATCTGCCAAGTGACTTAGAGCAATTTCTGATGGTGCTGACTGGATGGGTGCTCTGCGGCACAGAAAAAAAATAGTGGGTGCTCAGCAACCACCAGCGGGCCCTGCCAATCAGCTCTCCCCCCAGCACTTACCGACTGGCCCCACTGATCAGCTCCTCTCTCTCCTCCCCAGCACCTCCTTCCCTCTGAGGATCAGCTGTTTAGCGGTGGGCAGGAGGCACTCGGGGGGAGAGAGAGTAGTGGGGGCAGGAAGAGGGAGATCGAGGGCTGGGCGCACTCTGGGGTGGGGGAGGAGCAGAAGTGGGAAGTGGTGGAGCAGGGATGGGGCTTTGGGGGATGGGATGGAGTGGGGGCATGGCCTGGGGCGGAGTCAGGGTCGAGCACCCCCCGGCAAATCAGAATGTCAGTGCCTCTGGATGGTGCTCTAAATTGTGCTGGCTTTGTACTGGCCTCCAATGAGCCTAGAGGTTTCCTGAAGGCCTAAAGCCATCTTTGTCCTTCTTTGTTGTTTTGTGCCTGTTACTGAAACATAGGTGCTAAAACACAATATTGCCCTCCCAGAAGCTGAGGTTATTTGGTACTGTGGTGTGGGAGACACTATTTTACCTCTGTAAAATTACAAAGATTGTAAAAATATGTATCAGATGACCTTCTGCTATCTATAAAATTGCTTATGTTCATATTCTGTGAAATATGTTTTACCCTCTTGTACTGACCATGTAAAGTTACTTAATTTGTTCATCAATCAAGTGAAAAATTAGAAATAGTGAATGTTGAGCTGTTGGAACCTGAATGCCATAGACAGTTAGGTAATGTGTCACTTAAGTTATCTATTTGGCTAAGAATGTAAAAATGGGTGACTATAAATGTCTTTGTGATGGAAAGCCACTATCTGCAATGTACCTGGTTGGCTAATAATGGCTACAGTGGAAAAGAATGCCAGAGATGTGTGTGTGTGGCAGGTGCTAAGCGCCTTGACAGACTAAATTTCCATCTAGCTCGTGTGTGTGTGTGTCTGTGTGCGTGTGTGTGTGTGTGCACGTGTGCGCGCACTCCAGCGAACTCTGTATAGAAATAAGAAAAAATAACAAGACCAGTCAGCTCTTGTAGAACCTTTCATTTGATCATCTGAGAACCCACTATCAGGGTGATACACCATCATGCTGCAAACACTGGGTTGATGGCCCTCTTACACCCACAAAGGTGCTATGTTTGAGAAAGCTCGTCCCATCATCTAAAGCAGACCTCCCCAGGGTCAAGATGGGTTAGCTCTAAAAGACATTCAGTGCTGACAGATTACTATAATTCTGTCACCTTTTGAAACTATACACTGTAATTCATTTGTGTATATATGTCGCCTGCTTTAACCTGTAAATAACTCTTTCATTTCTTTTTCCTAGTTAATAAATCCTTAGTTAGTTTACTATAGGACTGGCTACAAGCATTCTCTTTGGTGTGAAATCTAAGGTACAAATTGACCTGGGGTAAATAATTGGTCCCCTAAGACTGGGAGCAACCCGAATATTTTGTGATCTTTAGTGTAAATGATCATTTATCACTCAGTTCAGCTTGCCTGGCAAGGTAGACTGGAGTGCCCAAGGGGACTATCTGTGACTCCATGGTAAGACTGTTATAGAGCTCCAGGAGTTCACATTTATTACTGGATTGATGAAATCTAATTATAGAACATACCACCAGTGTGGAGTCTGTCCTGCTTTTTGACAGTCTGCCCTGAGGTTGGCACTCATGGTTGTGAACCACTCCAGACAGCGTGACAGTATCAGGTTGACATTCACTATGTCTGATTCCTCCTCTGCTTCTACTACTGTTTTATCAAATGCTTTGCACAATGTGTCTGCTACCATCAGCTCTTTTCCTGGTTTATATATTATTGATAAATCATACAACTGGAGCTGAGAAAGAGAAGGTTACTCACCTTGTGCAGTAACTGAGGTTCCTCGAGATGTGTGTCCCTGTGAGTGCTCCACTTTAGGTTTTCGTGCGCCCCTGCGCTCATAGTCGGAGAATTTGGGTGGCTGAGAGCTCCCGCACCGCTGCAGACAGAGACTTTGGGAAACAGCTCCGGCACAGGCACTGAGGGGAAACCAAAACCCCGTGCCTCCACACCACAATCTACAGCTGTTCTGCCACCTGTGCTCTCAGCGCCGGGAGCCAAAGTGGTGGAAAACCCCGGCACCGCTAGAGCCAGAGACTCTACAGGAGCAGGCTCTGATGCAGGCACTAAGGGGAAATCAAAACCCTGTGCCTCTGCACCGCGATGTACATTCATTCCGCGGGCAGGCATCCAGTACCGGCACTGACTGTGCTGTCAGCACCATGAGCCGAAGTAGCGGAAATTCCCGGCACCACCGGCACCGCTAGAGCCAGAGACTCTACAAGAGCTGGCTCCGACACAGGCACTAAGGGGAAACCAAAACCCTGTGCCTCCGCACCGCGATCTACAAACGGCGGTGTGGCGCCGCTACAAAAGGCAGCTTCTTCAAAGGTGCACCCAACATGCACAGAGACGCAGCCAGCAGCGCCGCCTTCTTCTCCGCAGCCCTGGCACTGACAAGGAGGCAGCCCCAGGGGCCAATCAAACCAGCACAGCTGCAGTTCCTCAGACAGAGGGTTCTGGTATTCAGCTCTGCCCCTGATCCCCCTATTTGCGGTACTGATACGAGAATGATACCCTCGGCACCAAGACTCCCTGCGTCCCCAACATCACTCACTGTCTCGCTCCTTATTTGAAGGAAGAAGATGAGGAAGAAGAGGGAGATATTCCCTCATTGGCTCCTATCCATCAAGCCAGGAATGTCTCATGGGGCATATTATGCTGTCCCCGGGTACTTACAGTGGTATGGGGACCCCCATGCCACTCCCATCCCAATGAGCATATTGGATTCCATAGATCATATGCCCCACAGTAGGGGGGAATGCCCGCAATGACCAGACCCAGCTCACAGTAATTCCCCACAGCTTCTGTACCAGCACCCTCAGCGGTACTAGGAGAAGAGGAGGAAGAACCGTCCACTTGCCATCATTATCCACAGAGGACATCTTTATGCCTCCTCCTAATATAGGGATGATTTCAAACTGTTCCATGGCTTATTTGAGAGGGTGGCCCTCTCTGGATATCTCCCTTGAGGAGGTCCCCGTAATACAGCATGGACTAGTGGACTTTTTGCATACATCCACTTCGTTTAAAAAAAATGCCCTTCACATGAATGAGGCACTGATGGACCCTGTAAGGGTCATTCTGTGGACCTCTGCAGCTGCCCCTCCAGCTGGCGGGAGGTCCAACAGGAGGTGTGTACCAACAAAGGGTATGGCATGCAACAACAGCCCTAAAACACAACTCATGATAAGGCCTGGAAAAGACTTGATCAGTTTTGGCAATAAGGCTTACTCCTTGGTTACCCCTCACCTCCGCATAGCCAACTATGTGACATTACTAACAAAATACAACTATACAAACTACACAAAAATGTCCGAATTGATTAATTTTATTGCCAAGGACAAGGGAGAACAATTCGCAGCACTTGATTCTGAGGACAGGGCTGCAACATCTGTGTCGATGGTGGTTGTAATGAGAAGGGCCTAATGGCTCTATCTTTCTGGCTTCTCTGAAGAAGTGCAATCCACGGTGGAAGACTTGCCAGCCCAAATTATTCACCAAAAAGGCAGATGACTCACTCCATTCACTCACGGACTCATGAGCGACTCTCTGATCCTAGGGAACCTATAACTCCAAACCGAAAAGGAAACAGAGGAATTACTTTACATCCCAGTGATACCACTGGCCAATGTATTCAAACAACAACAGCGGTGATTTGACTCACAGGGTCGCAGACACAGGCCCTGAGGGGACAACAATCTACTTCTCAAGTTGCTGCATTCCAACCATCAACTTCCCCTAACAAGAACTCCGGTGGATGGAGACCAATGCTCGACCTCCGATAATTCAACAAGTTCGTCAGAAACACAACAATTCAAGATGGTCACACTATACACTATAAGCGACTGCCTGCTAAAAGCGTCAACCCAGCAGACAGCATTGCAAGCCACCAAAGAGATGGTAACCCTCTTCACGAATCTGGGCTTCCTAACAAATACTGACCAGCCCACTTTAACAACAGTGCCAGAGCTGGACTTCATTGGGGCCCACCTCAACTCTATCGAGGCTATAGCCTCACTACCGAGACAACGATCTCTCACTCTCACCAGCCTCATACCCACTGTTGAAATAGCCTACAGGTATCTGCCAGGACTTGCCCCCAACTCCTTGACCACATGGCAGCCACAACATTTGCTGTCAGACACACCAGATTAAACATCCATTGCCTACAAGGAAGGCTACGTATCAACTTTGTTCCACACAGGCATGACATAAACAAGTACCCCACAATATTGGGCAAAATAAAGGACCTCCTTCTCTGCTGGGCAAAACTGACCACCGTATGCACGGGGGAACCCTTCATTCAGACCACAAATGCCTCACTCCTGGGATGCGGCGCACACCTGCACCCACATTCTATATAGGGCCACTGGTCCCCTGCGGAATCCCTTCAACTTATAAACCTATTGGAACTTCAAGCTGTCCGCAATGCTTGCTCCCAATTCCCGCCACTCATCAAGGACAAGGCTATCTGAAGCCTTAGCTTGTTTGTATTATATATACAGACAAGGGGGAGCACACTCACAGTACCAATGTGTGCAAGCCATAAAACCCCGACACAATATCCACACCACCACAGCAGATACCCTCAGCAGACAAATTTCTCAGGACCGTGAAGGGAGCTCGGCAACACAGTACTCATGCATGTATTTCAACACTGGGGGTTCCCCACAGTAGACCTTTTATTAACTTCACAAAATACCAAACACCCTCGTTTTTGTTCCGGTGCAGGTCTTGATGTGCAGTCGTTAGGCGATGCATTCCTCCTTGAGTGGAACGCTCCCCTTCTCTATGCCTTCCCTCCTATTCCTCTCTTGAACCCAGTGATCCACAAGATCAGGCTGGATGAGCCACAGTAATTCTACTATCATGGTCTCGCCAAACCACGGTATCCTTACCCCCTCAGCATGACCGTGCATCCATGAATCGCATTCCCACTTCTGTCTCACCCACTGTCCCAGCACTCAGGCCCTGTCCTGCATCCACAGAAACTCCATCTCAGAGCATGGCTCCTCCATGGCTCACGGAACCTGAGCTGACCTGTTCAGATGAGGTACAAAATATAGTTAACAGTTGAACGGAAATGAACTGTTGCCCATACACTCTGAAGAGGAGATGAGTTAAGGCAGACGTGGGCAAACTACGGCCCGCAGGCCACATCCAGCCCGTGGGACCGTCCAGCCTGGCCCCTGAGCTCCCGGACGGGGAGCCTAGTCCCCAGCCCATCCCCCACTGTTCCCCCTCCCCCGCAGCCACGCCGCGACGCGGGCTGCGCTCTGGCCTGCCGCTCCCACTGGGCAGCGTGGGGAGCACAGCTGGCTCTGGCCGGGTGTCACGGCTGCGAGCTCCTGCTGCTGGTAAGGGGGCAGGGAGCAGGGGCGTTGGGTAAGGGAGCGGGGAGTCCTGGGGGGCAGTCAGGGAGGAGGGGGCGGTTGGATGGGGCGGAGGTTCTGGGGGTGGTGGTCAAGGGATGAGGAACAGGGAGGGTTGGGAGTGGGAGTCCTGGGGGGGGCCTGTCGGGGGGCCTGTCAGGAGGCAGAGATGCGGATAGGGGTCGGGAGGGCAGTCAGGGGACAGGGAGCAGGGGGGTTGGATAAGGGGATGGAATCCCAGAGGGCAGTTAGGGGCGGCATGTCCCGGAAGAGGGTGGTCAGGGGACGAGGAGCAGAGGGCGGTTGGATAGGGGGTGGGAGTCCCAGGGGGGCTGTTAGGAGGCGGGGGTATGGATAGGGGTCGGGGCAGTCAGGGGACAGGGAGCAGGGGAGTTGGATAGGGGGCAGGGGTCCGGGAGGGGGCGGTCAAGGGACAAGGAGCACGGGGGGTTGGATGGGTTGGGGGTTCTGAGGGGGGCAGTCAGGGGGTGGGAAGTGGGAGGGGGCGGATAGGGGGCAGGGGCCAGGCTATTTGGGGAGACACAGCCTTCCCTACCTGGCCCTTCATACAGTTGCGCAACCCCGATGTGGCCCTCGGGCCAAAAAGTTTGCCCACCCCTGAGTTAAGGCCTGGTGCCAACTAAAACGGATGACTTCCATCCCAGGGACATTACCCTCTATACTGCGTTACCTATTAGAACTCAAAGGGTCAGACCTATCCATCTATAAAAGTCCATCTACCTACCATCACAACATTCCACCCCAAGGTGGATTGCCATCCTGTCTTTACCCATCTACTGACCCAATGTTTCCTCAGAGGACTCAATAATGCCTACCCTGAACTATGTGAGCCTACTACACCATGGGATCTGAACCTGGTCCTTCGGATCATCACCTCTTCCCCATTTAAACCCAGGACGACATAATCACTGCTACAGCATTCTATGAAAGTAGCATTTCTTGTGGCAATGACATCTGTCAGACGTGTGGGAGCACTGTGGGCTTTCATGGTGGAACCGCCATACATGGTCTTCTTTGAGGATAAAGCCTCTCTCAGACCACACCCCTAAGCCCCACACATATAGAACACATGACACACTTCATAATCTTGATGTTCGGAGGGCATTGGCTTGTAACATAGACAGGACTAAACCATCCCATAAATCACCCAGACTGTTTCTATCCATCACTGAATGCTCTAAAAGAAGCACCGTCTCTAAACAAAGACTTTCTAAGTAGATCCATAATCGCACAAAACTCTGCTATCATCAGTGCGACTGTCAATCCCTCACGGGGATTCGCACACATCCCACTAGAGCCTTATTAGCTTCCCTGCACAATGTACCTATCACGGACATTTGTAGAGTTGCTGCCTGGGCCTCAGCCCATACCTTTAGACAGCACTATGCCTTAGAGCAACAGGCAACATCTGATACCTCCTTTGGATTCTCTCTACTATCGGAGGTCACGACTTCAACTCCGAAGCCCCTCCTTCCATCAGAGGGCACTGCTCTGAAATCACCTAAAGTGGAGCACCCACAGGGACAGCAGTCGAAGAAGAAGAAAAGGTTACTCACCTTGTGCAGTAACTGAGGTTTTTCGAGATGTCTGTCCCTGTGGGTGCTCCACTACCCTCCCTCCTCTCCTCTACTTCAGAGTTTCCTTATTAGTCACTGCAGTAGAGAAGGAACTGAGTAGGGGTTGTTCACACAGCGTTGGTTAACTGCCTGCAGCAGCGCGAGACAGGGACCACGCATGTGCGACCCAACCGGGCACTGCTACTAAAAGTCTCTGACTACGAGCGCAGGGGCGCACCCACACGGACAGCACTTGAAGAAGAAACAGCTATTGTAGCCTCCATGGAGTGTCCGCCACCCCCTTCTTTGCAAATGGTATCAGAGGCTTATAGTCTGTTTCTGAAACAACTGGCCTTCTATAAACGAACACATGATTTTTTTTTACAACCACACACCTGGGCTAAAGCTTCCTTTTCAATTTGGGCATGCACCGCTGGTCTCCAAGGGTGGTCATATTTTTGGAGCAATGCAGCCCCTGTGCCTTCTTTGGTCTGCTTCTTGTTGTCAAAATACCTTAGGACAGGAGCATTCTGAATCAATTGTTTCTTTGAGATTAGCAACCCATGTCCATTGACTATTCTTTTGCATGAATGCATGGAGGTTGCCGGTTTGTGCAGACAAATTAGGCATTAATTTACAAACAAAATTAACCACTACTATGAACCTCTGTACTCCATCTTTATTTTCTGCGTGTGGCATATTTGTTATAGCTTGTGTTCTGCTAGGATCAATACATTCAGTTAACCTTTTTCTTCAGTAAACTTTTCTCCTAAACAGGTAATTTCTCTGAGCCTGAATTTACATTTTTATTTATTTAGCTTCAGTCCCACTGCTCTAGCTCTGTCCACTACTCTCTTTAACCTGTAATTATGTTCCTCTATTGTGTTGCCCCAGATGAATATGTCCTTCAAAATATGAATTTTGTGCCTTCAATTCCCTCAAAGATTTGCTGCACAGTTCTATGAAAGGTTTTAGAGTAGCAGCCATGTTAGTCTGTATCCACAAAAAGAACAGGAGTACTTGTGGCACCTTAAAGACTAACAAATTTATTTGAGCATAAGCTTTCGTGGGATACCGCCCAGTTCAAAGATTTCTGGAGTGGATTGGAGACCAAACAGTAATCCAAGAAAGCAGTATCTTCCATATGGTGTAATAACAGTACATAATTAGTCTCATCTAAGGGAATCTGCCAGAATCCAGACGTTGCATCTAAAGTAGTAAAATAATTTGCACTATCACCAAAAATGTCTTTCTTGTTACGGTAACTGAATGTGTTCCCCTTTGATATATTTGTTAAGCACCTCAGGATCTAGGCATAATCTTAGTGTTCTATCCTTTTTTTCTACTATTACTAATGAGAGAACCCATTCTGTAGGCTCTTTTAATAATTATTGTTCTTACTAAATGATCCAGTTATTCTTTCAGCTTTTTTTCTCATACCCAGATGAATATTTCTAGGGGCATGTGGGTAGGACAATTTGGCTCTGTTAGTTCAATTCTCTATTCAGTTGCTAATTTTCCTATGGCCTCAATTTCCTGATACTGTTCCTCTATGTCTGTGTCCCGTGTCTCCTCTAACATGTGCACCCTCGGAATCAGCCCAAGGGCTTGGCATGTTTCTAAATCCAATATGTGTGCTTTATTCCCTTTAACTAACACAAAGTTTATCAGTTCTATTTGATCTTTTACCTTCACTGCTGGCACACGTGTACCTCTAGTATGAATGAACTCCCCGTTATATGCTTTCAATTTAACCAGTTTGCTCACCATGTTCCCTGTTTTTTCTTCAACCTTTTAACACCAACATCTGTAACAACATTTACATGGGCCCCAATGTCCAATTTGTAGGTTATAAGAGTCCCATTAGTACCTAAGGGAATTGTCCATTCCTCTGTTCCTTCCTTTTCAGATACAGGTCCTAGGTAGAACTCCTCTTCTGTATTGCTGTCTGTGCTCTCTTTCTGGATTACTGCATCAGCATGCCTGCTTTGCTTTGCTTTCTCTTCTGCAGTTGTTGACCCTGGTTACAGACTTTGGCAGAGTGATTGTATTTCTTGCAAATATTGCAGTGCTTACCAAAAGCAGGGAATTGTAGAGATCTGTATTTGTGTCCACATCTTGTGAAATACTTGAAGCTATTCCTTGCAAATTCTCATGCTTTGTTTTTTTCAATCTTCTCTGTTTTTTGTTCTGTACTGATTTACTGCTTGCCAGTTTTTTTCTCTCATGTCTCTCTATACAGAGTACCAGTGTCCTGTTTTCCTTCCGTTATTTTTATTCTGGTCAGACTGATTTCTGCTGCCAGACACAGTCTTACCTCTTTATGCAAAGTGAGAGCCATATCTTCTAATAGTCTTTTTTGCAGCATTGGATCTTTGATTCCAGTTCCAATTTGATCCCTTAGACCTGAATCTGTTAACTGTCCATAGGTGCAAGTCTAGCTCATTAACTTCAGCTCTGTTAGGAATTCTTCCAAGGATTCTCCTTCCTTTTGCCTTCTAAGGTGAAGCTTATACCTTGCAAACGTTTCAGCCTTTTAAAATATGCAATACTCTTCCAATTTCTGCAAAATTGCATCATAACTTGCTCTCTCTGCACAATATAGTTGCATGCTATTAAAGACATCCACTGCCTCCAGTCCTGCAATGTTAAAGAAGATTGCTATTTACCGCTGAGCTTTTTTCTCACCAAAGCCAGCTGCTTGCATCTATCTATCTAGCTAATCTATCAAAACTCTCTTTTGAATCTCTTCCAGGAGTCTGCTGCATTACCTAAGTATTCCAGCTCCTTGGGGGACTTTTACTTGCTCCGTCTTCACAATGACTCCTTTACTTCTTCATTACTGTCCTCTTTTCTCTGTCCTCTCCTCTGTCTCACTCTGATACCATGTGTTGTCTTGTGAATTCATAAGAAGGAGAAACAGTCTGGGCTCTAAGAAGTAAGGCTTTATTAAAACAAAACCAGAGTTACCTAAGCTAAAGGAGCACCATGAGCTCTAGCTGAGTCAAGCTGCCATGAGACCACTTCCAGCTGGTTCTCACTAGCCCCAGTCTAGTTTCCTCTAACATGTGCTCCGCTCTTAAAGGCACAATACATACTGCTAGCAAAAGATATTATCAGGTAAAGGCAGAATACTTGGGCATTTGATCCTGCTTCAGGATTCACTTGTCCAGATCTCTGTACTCTGGTGGAGTCCCATTGACTTTAGTGAGCCTCATTAATGTTTGTATGGGTTTGCACTAGTTGATCCTGAAGCAGGATCAGAACCTTAGTAAGGGCTGTGTGAGCTGTAACCAACCCAATGTAGCATGTGGAATAGCCTTAGGTCTGCTGGGTGTTGGAGCCTGTTTGCACACACTAAGCAGTGAACAAGTGGCCTGCTACAAGTGATATCCCCATCCATAAGTAAAACCATTGCTGTCTGCCATATTTATTACTTTTTAAATTAAATACTTGTACATTAGCAAGTGCAATGGAATCACTAGGCAAGAGTATTTGCCCTCTCCTATTACTTGATCAGCCACTGACCACTGGAGGGAGTAAGGATAAAGGGTTGTTCGTTAGTTAACAGACTACCCCCATATGATTGTCTTTTCTCGTTAACGTAGGTGAACAGGGATGATGCATCTCTCACGACTGGAAAGGCAGTTTTGGGGTATCCCCAAAATCTGGGAAGCTGTGGGAACCACGGCTGTAGTGGTTTGCAGCACACATGATCTCATGGGTGTGGGGATAAGTCCATCACAGCAGCAGTACTAACTCAGTGTGTGTTCACTGAGTTCCATGGCGGTAGCAGCCCCCAGCATAGCTATCCTAGAACTACTGTAACAGTCACAGACTAATGCATAATCCTCACACCACCAATGTGAACTATCTACTTTACAGCTAGAAAAGGTGAAGCATAGAGAGGTTGTGTGACTTGTCCTAGTTCTCACAGCACGCCTTTGCAATGCTGGGACTCGGGCGCGCTCATCTGACTCCCAGTCCTGTGCTTTAACCATTAGACCTTGATTTTTATGAAATAGAGAACAATTATGTTAAAAACTGCCCATATGGATATTCTGAAACTCCTTCTTTTCCTAATAACATTATTTATTAGGGGATTTCAGGCTTTCCTTTCAATTAGTCCAGAAATGGACATATTTAGATTTGAGTATGTTCTTTGAATTTTCTCACCTTTTTAACTGCCTCCCCCTTTAATTAATAACATTAAAGCCGAGGTCTGTAAGTGGAGTATTTTTCACCTTTCTCCTTTAGTGAGGGTATATTGTACTGTACCTAATTAAATTGATTGATCTCTACCCTATGCAAATGCTGTCTGATTATTCAACCAAGAATCTAAGAGAACTGGATAAACTCTTTGTTGATTTTATTTGGGCAGGTAGAAATCCCAGACTTTGTTTAAGGAAATTACAATTACCTGAAAAGAAAGAGGGATTGTCTTTCTCCCTTCTAAGACTTTAGAATATTTGTTGCTTACTATGACACGAGGGATTTTACCAGCCACAAATGGAAACTTCTGTCCTATTCTATAGTGATTTCTCACTTATTAAATTATCTCTCATTAATTTAAAAACTGAAGCACAATTTACTCCATTTTAAACCCTGGAAGCGTTAAATAGCTCCAGCATTTGAATGCAGAGTTTTTAATATAAAGATACACTGTTTGTGTGGATAGAGACAACTACATGTCCGTGTAGTCCTCTCCTTGCATTATCTATGTAGCTTGCAGGGCCGGCTCTGGCTTTTTGGCCGCCCCAAGCAGAAAAAAAAACCAAAACCCTGCGGCGCGGCCGGAGCGCGGGTGCAGGGGGACCGGCTGGGGGGGGGGGGAGGGAGCGGGCGGGAGAGAGAGAGAAGGGGGCAGCCAGGGCTACAGCGGGGGCGCTGCCACGCGGCCCCTCCCGCTGCGCCGCCTCCTGCCGCCTGCCACGAGGGCTCCGCTCCGGTCGGCAGGGAGGGAAGGAAGAGGACTACCCTGCAGGGCGCTCTGGTTCTCCGCGCCACCGCCCCCTACAGGGCGGCCGGAGCAGAACAAGAACACCAAAAAAAAAAAAAAGCGGCCGTGCCGCCCTAGGATTAGGCAGAATGCCGCCTCGAACTATCTGCCACCCCAATCACCAGCTTGCTCAGCTGGTGCCTGGAGCCGGCCCTGGTAGCTTGTCACTTTCAAGATACAGAGAGGTTTTGATTTGTTCCAAGAATTTATACAGCTTTGTCTTGAACTAATTATATATTTTCTACTCTCCAAATATGGGCTAGGCTTTAGTCTGATAGTCCATGTAGTTGTGCTGCCTTAGGAGAAGAACAGGGACAAACTTGTGACTCAGACACTTTTCCCGTCATGGCTTACTTCCCCTCCTACATTGGCTCAGCAGCACTGGCTGTGTGCTGTGGAGAGTAGGCTCTGATCACTATCCACCCACCTGCACTTCAGGGGGAGTAGAAGGCCTGCAATATGGATAGTGAGTGGGGCAGGAGGCTCTTTGCAACCCTACGCAAGAGACATTGCGGGACCTGATCTAACCCCATAAAGTTAACAACAGCACTGCAAGAAGTTTTCTGCCTTCATATGTGAAACTTTTCCTATGTAGATGTTGATGGCGACCCTGTATCATGAGGACATAATTCTTCAGTTTCTTAACACCCATGTGTTACAATTAAAGTTGGTGGTGGTATGCCTTTTCTCCCACCCCACAGTTTTGGACCCAGACGGCTGGTAAATCAAGAAGGAGTTTCTTCTACCAGCTAGCCACAATGCTGATATTATTGTTTGGAGTGACAGTTAATAAAGGGTTCCAAAATTAATTAGGGAAAATAAGGAAATGCATTTACTAAAAGCAAGAGATGAATTCATCTTATCTTAATGAAAATGAATAACAAAGGAAATGAGAGATTATTTCATTCCTGTCTGAATCCATAGAAATTCTACTCCCATCTAAACTTGGCAGCAAAATGCAAGATACAGATATTGCATCATCAGAGCAAATTCTTATAAGCTGATTACCGAAGGCAATGTCATGCCCATACAGAATAGGATAAAATCATGAAAGGATTTGCCCCTTGGTTCCAGAAGTGCTGCCTCTCTAGCCTTGAAACAAAGATTCACTGGCATCATAATTTCATGAATGGAGATTTTGGGGTACCTGGAAAGAAGGCAAGGCAGCAGATATTATTAATAGAAGGCCTGATCCTGCACTGATCTGTGGGGCAAAGCTTCCCGTGAAAGCTTCACTGATGCAGGATGAGGTCTAAGTCTCTAATAAAATCTGCTGCCTGTTTCATGGTTATCTTGTGAGATACGACCTTGTCTCATTAGGGATTCGGCTTTCTTTCAGACACAATGAAGAGGGGTAACCTCATGTCTCTGATAAATGTTATCTAACTTTAACCTCCCTAAATCTAATTCATATTCCTTCCTTGAGATCAAACATAATCAAACAATCCTTGGACATAAAGCCAAGGCTGGATTTAGTCACCTTTATACTGTTCTGAAAAGATTTACTATATTTAAAACTTCTGCTTCTGTCTTTCATGAATGACTAGCTTGTCCTCCACCCGTTCTACATGGAATACTCAAAAGAAAGCACAGTATGAGAGAGGTGCAAAAGCAACATGGGTTGTGCTTCTGAAGCAGAGATTTGCAAAGCTGAAGGCTGGTCTACACTGAAAACTTACACTGGGATAGCTATGTCTCTCAGGAGTGTGAAAACTGGGTCCATGGAAGAATTCTTCCTAGCTACTGCCTCTCAGGAAGATGCATTAACTACAGTGACTGGAGAGCCCTCCTGTCATTATGGTGAGTGTCTACTCCAGTGGTTTGCAACCTATTTACCATTGTGGGCCACATATGAAGCTCTTTGTGTTATGTGGGCTGCATCCACACAATATATACACTACCTGTATGGCCCAGAGGATGTCACATTGGTCGCAGCTCTGTGCTGATTGGGCCGCAAGCGACCTGCAGGCCACAGGTTGAGAACCACTGGTCTACACTGAAGCTCTACAGAGGTGCAGCTACAGCCGTCCTGTTGTAACATTTTAAATGTAGACATTGCCTGTGTGTTGAATAGCAATTACATTTTCTAAAGTGCAATAGAAACTAACTACATTAACATTATTCAATATCTATATTATGGTAATGCTCAGAGGCTTCATCAGGATCAGTTCCCCATTGTGCAAGGTGCTGTGCAAACATAAATGTAGGCATAATACCTGTTTTTTCTGCAGTGCAGATTAGGCTAAAATTCAGGGATGTTTATTTAATTAACTTGAGGCTAATCCTAGTGAAAGAAGTCTCATACAAGTTAGCAGAGAGGCTTTTAATAAACAACTGTCTTGTCTTCTCTAGGATTTACCTTGAATTTACAAGTTAAGGAACCATTTTCTCAAAAAAGCTGAGTAACTGTTTGCAGGATCAGGGCCTCAGAAATCATAAAGTATAAATAGTTTTTTCAAGTACCTCCTTCTGTTTCTCTACCCTCACTTCATCCTTCAGCAGACGGTCAGCAAAGTACTAGTGCTAGTATTTGTATTATGGTAGCTCCCAGGAACTCTAATCAAGGCTCAGGGCCACAATATCCAGGGTACTGTACAGACATGTG
Source organism: Terrapene triunguis (assembly GCF_002925995.2). NCBI lineage: Eukaryota > Metazoa > Chordata > Testudines > Emydidae > Terrapene > Terrapene triunguis. The sequence goes on along the minus strand of NW_020664419.1, from coordinate 46,133,658 downwards.
ACATGGACAGTTGTTCCCCCAGTGAGCTCACACTCAGGACAGACAGGTTGCAACAGAAGGACAAAACAGACAAACAGGGAGTGAAGATGACGAGCAGAATGAACAGAGTGGAGCAGGAAAGCAAAAGTCACAGGTTGAAAGATTGTGTGCACAGATTTCTTCAAAGGGTTAGAAATGTTATGGCATCATTCCATGAAGAGTACCAAATATGGGAGATTATGTTTTTGTTGTATCTTGTGAGACACTTCCTTGCTACATACTACATTCTTGCCATGATAGTAGATGGCCTTACATGTTATCAGAGCACTCTGTCTGTATATCTGTAAATAGTTAATAGAAAATATGCCTCTGGAGTATTCAAGAACACATAACAAAATGTATGGATTTGCAGGATCAATGTCTTTGGTTGTTGTCTGCTGCAAATGGCTTCCTCTGTGCCACTCCTTAACGCTAGGTAAATATTTTGCTAATACACAATAATTAACAGCATGTAGTTACTAACATTTTTGCCATGTAATATTAAGAATTATAATGATTAATTTGGAAGGATTTTTGCAAAAGTTGACTATAGAATTTTTGCTGATAATTTTCTCCAGTCCTTCCAGCAAGAAACTCGTGTCAATGTAACATGGCCAAACACCATAAATATAGCTGAGCTGCCAGTCCCTTCTGACTGCATTCCTGACTCTTCTTATTCAGAACATTACACCTGGGAGGTATCTTGAGGTACCAAGCCATTTCAAAGCAGATACATGATGTCTCTCTCATGTAAATGGATTTTTCTGCTGCTGTAATTTTCACACCTAGTCTGACTCCCAACTGTGCTTCTTGCTCTTTCTCAGAAGAGCATTATAAATTTTTTAAAAGCTATTTTTGTGGGTATTTTTTTTTCTTTCATGCTCACTTTTATCAATGCCAAATTGCACATAATTACTTATTCTATCAGGAATGTAAAATAAATGATAAGCAAATGTGCTTTTGAATCATTCCTCATTTACCCTTAAATCTCTTTGCCATTAGTAATGTGCATGTATTGGTGTCTGCCACATTATCATCTTCTTTATGTTTACCCTTAATCTTGTGGCACATCATTCTCATCATTGTATTTCTTCTATTTACATGGTGTGATTTGGTCTTAGGATCTGACACAGGCATATTTGTGACAATCTTTTTTTAACCCTCTGATTTCCAAAAACAACTGAGCCACAAACATATATGGTTTCTTATAAAATATCAATAAATTAGAGCTGCAAGGCTTGACAGAGATGACTTTTTATCTCTACTAAAAACTCCCCAGTTTTAGCAAGCCAGATTACAAGTCATACTGTCATAATCATAAAAATTCACAATCATTGTTACAACATTCTTTACCTTAGAACAGAAGCGCGTATAGTGGCAGGTTGTAATTGAACTATTAAAGACAGAAGAAAATAGGGATTGCATAAAAGTAAAAGTGCTCTTAGGAAAAGAAGCATTAAGACAATTCATTTGGGAAATGTATTCTGATTAGTGCTTGGTGAATTGTTTTCACCCAAACTTTTTTTCAGTGAAAAATGCAGATTCAACAAGACCAAAATGATTTGCAAATTTGTTAGTATTGGGGGGAAAAATTGGAAAAAGTCAAAACGTTTTGTTTTGACATTTTTGAAATTAAACATTTTTGATTTTTCAGTTCAATGTGACTTTTCATTTCAAAATGACTCTCAATTTTATTTTAAAAAGTAAAAAGCCTTTAAAAATGAGCTACTTTCAATTTTGACGACTTTTAAATCTACATCTTTGCTCCCATCAACTCTTACAAGTTAAACAGCATCAGTCATGGCTTCTTAATCGGAAGCCTTGAAGGAAAACCTAAATATTAGGTAGCATTCTTCCCTCAAGGTGCTAGGTATTCCCCACCTTGGTGTTAGACAGTACCGTGTTGCTGGAGGAGCCATCTTTCAGATATGATGCAACACAGAAGGTCTGATTGTGTGAACATATTAAGGATTCCCAATGAACTTTTCACATGAGTAGGAGTGATGGGTGGGATTCTCTAAAGCATCTAAAGTATTTAGGAGCATACGTCACTAGCCACTTTTGAAAATCCCACTCATAAATTTGAGTCTCCAGGGCAAATCCCCAGTTTGGATCATTATATTCTGCCTATGTAAATTTCCTCTGCAACTTTGATTGGACATGGTACTGTCCAGTTCCTATAAAGTATTTTTGCTTTGCTGCATCAAATAGCTCACACGGGATATCTGAAAGATTACTATATGTCATGTTTTCATGTGTGTGTGGAGTGAGGCAGGCAGGGAGATAAAGTGTACCCCATTCCTAGCCATTCTGTAGCTCTAGGTCCTTCCTTTTAGGGGAGTTTTCAAAAACTTCATCTCTGGATGCATTAACTTTCCTTTCTGATCACCACTGGACACAACAGGGAATGGATGATATCCATCCCCCCATGACCTCCTAGCTACATGTAGATCCATTGCCCACAAATGTCAACTTCTGGGTTGTGGAGTAAGGGGGAAACTGCTAAGGAAATATCTCATCTTTCCTCTTTTCTATATAAGAAAGCGGAGAATTGTACACAGAAAGGAATCTCTGCATGTGGAGATTCTGGCCCTGTGTTAATCTGTAACTAGTTAGAGCAAGGAACTCAGAGCACTAATTGAAAATGGACAGTGTGTGGACAAGCACAGTGCATGGCAAATTTTGGACCCAGCCCTTTTGAGGTTAAAGAAACTCTATTGCAATCACTTTCTGTGCCACATAACCTTTACTAGGAGGGCTTTGTTAAGTTGTGTAATAAACAAACAAACAAAACAATAGTAGGTAAGCAGAGAAAATGGAAGGCTACATCATCCGTTCAAAATCAATCCAATTATTATTATTCCATTATGCTTTTCTGTATTAAAGTTCCATGGATTTTCTTCCAGGTTTTAGAATTAAAGACATTTTAAAAGTTGACATATATGGCAATTATAATGTTGCAACATGTACTTGTATCAATATTTTAAAATCCTATAAAGACCACTAGGTAATTGAAAAAATATTAAGAATGTTTAACTATGGTTTTCTATAATAAAGCTTGTGAATTGTTTTTACTCAATTTACTTTTTAATCTTAGTTATTGGAAATGTTGCAATAGTTTCACTTCAGATGTCTAGATTCTACATACATCAATAATTTAATATTTACCAACCTGAATACAAGAACATTCCAAATAAAAATGAAATTAGAATTTCATTAGAAGATTCTAGACTTAACGATGTCCATTTTAGGAAGGCACAATTATTGCTCAAAATACAGATGTACTTTCCCTCTGAACAGCCCTGAAATAACTTCACTTACTTTAAGACAGCTACAGCATAGTTGCATAGTGGACATTTTGTGTATTTGGTCTTTTACATTATCAATGTGTTCAAGATTCAGGGCTCAATTCACAAAAGTATCCTGTAGAAGGACTTAAGCATGCACTTAACTAAGAAGGGATGGACTTAGTATGTGCTTAAGGGCTTTCTTGAACTATAGCCCCAAATTCTGAGTTTTCCAACCTCTGCTCATCCCCTCCCACCTACATCTCTGTCAAAAATTCTCATGATGGCTCCATTTGTCTCTTGCCCACTCTATACTCTAGCACTCTTTTAATGCCCTATCTTACATTTAGAGTGCCTTTTCAATATACGTCAAGCCCTATTCTTCCCTTCCTTAAAAAAAAAATCAAAACCAAAAACTAAAAAAAACCCTAAAAATCCACTCTTTATGCCACAGCATTGTGTTTATAGACTTTAGCTCCAGGAAATAAAATAAACTAATGCAACATGGGCAGCAAACTGGTGACATTGAGAGAGAAATAATGTGAAAGGTGTGGAATTCATGCTTGTTCAAATTGCTATAATGAAAAAGCATCTGTCAAGGCTGATCCCCACTTTGAACCTTAGGGTACAAATGTAGGGGCCTGCATAAAAACTTCTAAGCTTATCTACCAGCTTAGCTTTGGTCCGCTGCCACCATCACAAGAATTCCCTCCCTGGGAAGCCTTGAGAAACCTTTCACCAATTCCCTGGTGAACACAGATCCAAACCCCCTTGGATCTTAAAACAAGGAGAAATTAACCATCCCCCCTCCTTCCTCCCACCCTCCTTTCACCAACTCCTGGTGAATACAGATCCAAACCCCCTTGGATCTTAAAACAAGGAGAAATCAATCTGGTTCTTAAAAAAGAGGGCTTTTAATTAAAGAAAAAGGTAAAAATCATCTCTGTAAAATCAGTATGGAAAATAGCTTTACAGGGTAATCAAACTTAAAGAGCTCAGAGGACCCCCCTCTGTCTTAGGTTCAAAGTACAGCAAACAAAGATACACACTCTGGTAAAAAGGTACATTTACAAGTTGAGAAAACAAAGTAAATCTAAGACGCCTTGCTGTCTTTTTACTTACTAGTTTGAAATAGGAAAGATTTGTTTAGAAAGATGGGGAGAACCTGGATTGATGTCTGGTCCCTCTCAGTCCCAAGAGCGAACCCCCCTTAAAACAAAGAGCACACACAAAAGCCTTTCCCCCCCCCCAAGATTTGAAAGTATCTTGTCTCCTTATTGGTCCTTGGGGTCAGGTGTCAGCCAGGTTACCCGAGCTTCTTAACCCTTTACAGGTAAAAGGATTTGGAGTCTCTGTACACAGAGAGCTGTTACCCTTCCCTTTATAGTTATGACAGCATCATAATTGTTTTTTAAAAAAAGATGTTTTGTCAGCATAATGGCAAGTATCTCCATATTTGTGAATCAATTAGGAATACAAGGCTATGTCTACATATCAATGCTTCCCTGGGTAGTTATCTGTGTTGTGCTAACACATGTATCCCATACCCGTGCCGAGTGTCCACGTATACTGAGCAGGGAATGGGTGCACATTGTGCACAGCCATATACCTGCCTCCACATTACCCCTTTTTTGTTTGCAATGGTAATGCTTCCAGTTAAGGGGCAGTATGCAAGAGTCCTGTGCATCATAGGAAACACTCCGGGAAACACCTTGTACTGGTCACTGCTTTCACGCATTTGATGATGGCAGCACCTGCTCATCTCTTCCTTCTGCCAAACTACAGTGGAGATATGGAGCAAGCACATGAAGATGTGGTTCAACCGCTGCTCACTGAACAAATGTTCATGAGGTACAGTTACTGATACTGGATAGAATCAGTCCAGAGAGATTTAAGATGGCAAAAGATGGCTGACTCAGAGAGGGAATGAAAATCCACTCGGGTCCCATGGAATAGATGTGTTGAGTGCTAGGACTGCAATGGTGGGGCATGGATGGACTACTGCCTCTGATCCCGGACTGTCAAGACTGTGATCTACCCAAAGGTGATTGCCACAACCCAAGTCTCTGAAATTACTGTGAGATTTCAGAGGATGAGGTTTCCAAAGGGTGGGGGGAAGCATCGATGGAACACACATCCTTATACTTTGCCCACCGAAAGGGGCCAGTGAATACATGAACTGAAAAGGTTCATGACACCAGGGTGGTTAGGAGGTTGGTGGTGTATCACAAGGGGAACGAAATGACTTTATTCCCCTGAAATGACGTGATTATGTATGGTGTTTCTGTGCTGACATTTCTTATGAGGGACCCCGCATACACATTCTAACCATGGCTCATGAAGCCATATCTCAAGGTCACCAACCCCCTGCCCCCCAAAAAGGAATTCAAGTACAGACTGAGCATCTGCAGAATGGTGGTGGAGTGCCCCTTTGGGCACTTGAAAGCTCATTGGCAATGCCTCCAGACCTGTCTGGATGTCAATGTGACCAAGGTGGTTCAGATTATTGTGGTGTGCTGTGCTTTGCACAACATATGTGAGACTAAGGGGGAATACTTACTGTGACGTTGCACTCTATATGATTTTATGAAAATATCCTAATGAGTGTGAATATAATGTAACTGGAATATGCTTCATGCAAAAGGTCTTTTGTAAGGTATCATTAGAAAGCTTATAATCTACTGAGTGTGGTCATCCTATTTGTATAAATGTATCACTCTTGTATCTGGAACTAGAAATATGAAATATAAACTCTGAGGTCCTGTTGTAATTATGCAAAGTGTGGGCCATTAATGGTGGTTTGGAATCTTGATGGCTCCCATTAACCAGGACAATTGACTGTAGATGGCTCTGTTTTACTTGTAAGTCTTCCTGTATACGTGTGTGCTGGCAAGTGGGTAATGAAGTCTTACAGTGACATGTGATCATGTCACCTGAACTGGAATCCATCTTTAACCTGGTACTTTTCCATTTAGAAGGAGGGGTGGGAACCCAGAGAGGGAAAAAGGATTCCCGCCTTATGCAAAAGATATATAAGTGGGTGGAACAGAACAAAGGGGGCTGCAATCATGAGAAATCCCCTAGCTACCACCTGAGCTGCAACAAAGGGCTTTACCAGGGGAAAGGACTCTGCCCAGACTAGGAAGGCATCCAGTCTGTGATAGAAGCTTAGTGAAACATCTGAGGGTGAGATTTTATCTGTAATGACTTTCTTACTGTATTAGGTTTAGACTTGCATGTTTTATTTTATTTTGCTTGGTAATTCACTTTGTTCTGTTTGTTATTACTTGGAACCACTTAAATTCTACTTTTTGTATTTAATAAAATCACTTTTTATTTATTAATTAACCCAGAGTATGTATTAATACCTGGGGCGGGGGGCGGGGGGAACAACTGTGCATATCTCTCTATCAGTGTTAGAGACTGCGAACAATTTATGAGTTTATCCTGTACAAGCTTTATATGGGGTAAAACGGATTTATTTGGGTTTGGACCCCATTGGGATTGGGCATCTAGGTGTTGGAGACAGGAACACTTCTTAAGCCATTTTCAGTTAAGCCTGTAGCTGTTAGGGGATGTGGTTCAGACCTGGGTCTGGGTTTGCAGCAGGCTAGCGTGTCTGTCTCAAACCAGGCAGAGCACTGAAGTTCTAAGCTGCCAGGGGAAACAGGCTCAGGGGTAGTCTCAGCACATCAGTTGGCAGTTCCCAAGGGGCAGTTCCCAACCCATTACACTTACACAGAGAGGGGGCAAAGGAGACACATGTTTTTTAATGCTTGTATGGGTAGCCAGATCCCACCTATGTGCACAGAGCTCCTGGTTCATGGCAACCTAGGGAAATTCATGATGTTGTGTTCTTGTACATCATGGAATAGTGGGGACCCAGAAGGTGACTTGAGACTGTGTATAGAGACACTATTCGGATGCTATGGTGCTGCTGGAAAAGTTCAATAGACCATTGCCACATACTTCTGTTGGGAGACACCTGAGTGGATTTGGAGACCCTGCAGCTGACATTAACATACAAACTGAAAACAGACAACTGCAGGAGGGCCTTCAAGTTTATCACCTTTGGTTGTGGTTTTGTCATGAGGGGAGTTTTAATGAATGTTAGGGGCATTACTGAGCAAAGTTTTTGTTATCCATGAATAGCTTTGTTTGGGGTTGCTCTGTTTGGGGGACACTTAAGCATTGGTAATGTACTGTAGAAAAAAGTTCTGTAAGGTTTTTGGAGGGAATTCACACATTTCTTCCACACAATTTCTTCCACACTGATCAGGTGCTATGAATGATTACTCCCATGGTTTCCAATGGTGACTGTTTGGTAGGGGTGGGGGAGGAAGGGTCATAAATTCACCACTCTGTGTCAGATATTTTGACTGTTAATTAACTTTTGTTTCCTTTGTCTATATTGTCAACGAAGTCTATAACAAAGCCAAATAGACATTACATTTTGCTTATCTTGTTTTCCATTCTGGTTCTTTGGATTGCAATGGTTATTTCACATCTTAGTTCATTGTAAAGAACCCTGGTTTTGGTGGAGTTTTTTAACATTAGGAAATTCATGGCAGGAGGAGAGATGGGGGTATGGGAGAGACAGAATTCACTACATTTCTTTAACACCACATATAACAGAAATCATAATCATGTGCTGTGAGTCCTGCTGACCCATCCCTAATACATGGAAAATATCATGTTTATTATACCTGGAGAGCAAGGTGCACACACAAGTGATGTGAACAGTAACTTACTGGCATACCTACATAGGACGTCTCCTAGCTATGCCAAAGAACAGGCCTTCCAGGGTCCGTCTGTGTCTTCCTCTTCTATCTCTGTGGTGTTGCTCCTGCCCTACCACCAGAATGATTTCCCTTTCAGCATTTGAATGTCCTGCCAAGTCAAATAGAAGAGTAGCATTATACTTCATTTTTCCTTGGAAGGTATCTTAATCTCCCCACGTAACACAACTCTGCTGTTGAAGGCCACAATATTGATACTTTTTAGAATCCCAGGAATGCAGCTGTTACAGCTTCCTTCCTTCAGACTACTTTTGCAGCCCACAAGGAAAGAGCTAAAGTTAAAAATGATAATATACCTGCATTACTTTTATTTAAATGTTGTAATGTTTATGGAATGTGAATGGATGCATCGTTTGGGGTGGGGATTGGTTCCGTCAGGGGTAACATTACCAAGTCATCTTTTTATTATACGGTTCCACATGGGGAATTATTAGCTAAATTGGAAAAGATGGGGATCAATATGAACATTGAAAGGTGGATAAGGAACCGGTTAAAGGGGAGACTACAATGGGTCATACTGAAAGGTGAATTGTCAGGCTGGAGGGAGGTTACTAGTGGAGTTCCTCAGGGATCGGATTTGGGACCAATCTTATTTAATCTTTTTATTACTGACCTCGGCTCAAAAAGTGGGAATGTGCTAATAAAGTTTGCAGATGACACAAAGCTGGGAGGTATTGCCAATACAGAGAAGGACCGGGATATCATACAGGAAGATCTGGATGACCTTGTAAACTGGAGTAATAGTAATAGGATGAAATTTAATAGTGAAAAGTGCAAGGTCATGCATTTTGGGATTAATAGCAAGAACTATTGTTATAAGCTGGGGAGGCATCAGTTGGAAGTAACAGAGGAGGAGAAGGACCTCGGAGTATTGGTTGATCACAGGATGACTATGAGCCGCCAATGTGATATGGCCATGAGAAAAGCTAATGCGGTCTTGGGATGCATCAGGCGAGGTATTTCCAGTAGAGATAAGGAGGTGTTAGTACCGTTATACAAGGGACTGGTGAGACCTCATCTGGAATACTGTGTGCAGTTCTGGTCCCCCATGTTTAAGAAGGATGAATTCAAACTGGAACAGGTTCAGAGAAGGGCTACTAGGATGATCCGAGGAATGGAAAACCTGTCATATGAAAGGAGACTCAAAGAGCTTGGCTTGTTTAGCCTAACCAAAAGAAGCCTGAAGGGAGATATGATTGCTCTCTATAAATATATCAGAGGAATAAATACCAGGGAGGGAGAGGAATTATTTAAGCTCAGTACCAATGTGGACACAAGAACAAATGGATAATTTAGACTTGAAATTAGACGAAGGTTTCTAACCATCAGAGGAGTGAAGTTCTGGAACAGCCTTCCAAGGGGAGTAGTGGGGGCAAAAGATATATCTGGCTTCAAGACTAAGCTTGATAAGTTTATGGAGGGGGTGGTATAATGTGATAGCCTAATTTTGGCAAGTAATTCTTCTTTGACTACTAGCAGTAAATATGCCCAATGGCTTGTGATGGGATGTTAGATGGGGTGGGATCTGAGTTTCTACAGAGAATTCTTTCCTAGGTGTCTGGCTGGTGAGTCTTGCCTACATACTCAGGGTTTAGCTGATTGCCATATTTGGGGTCGGGAAGGAATTTTCCTCCAGGGCAGACTGGCAGAAACCCTAGGGGGTTTTCGCCTTCCTCTGCAGCGTGGGGCACGGGTCACTTGCTGGAAGATTCTCTGCACCTTGAAGTCTTTAAACCATGATTTGAGGACTTCAATGGCTCAGACACAGGTTTGATACAGGAGTGGGTGGGTGAGATTCTGTGGCCTGCATTGTGCAGGAGGTCAGACTAGATGATCATAATGGTCCCTTCTGGCCTTAAAGTCTATGTTTCTATGATTCTTTAAAGGCTGGCCAACATTTGGAGAACATAATCATTTTCAGGGTACCAGAATAGAAAAGAGAAGTGGCTTTCCAGGCCTGAGGAGGACACTCACCAAGTATGCCAGAGAAATATTTCTCCCTATGATCATCCCACTGCACATTGCTGAGTGGAGGGGTTTGGTGAGCTACAAAGGTGTACCAAGCACATTTGCCCTGATATTAAACCTGAAGAACCAGCTTGAATTTCTGCTACACAAATGTTGCTGAATTATGCTTACAGGAGTGGATGGCAATTTAAGAGGAAATTGACTGTATATATTCCCATGGAAGAGGATCAGAAAACCACAGAAAACATCCACCTACCCCCAAGCTGCCCCCATCCCACATCACCAAAAAGTCTGGCCTGTGTGTCCAACAAACAGCATTGAAAGGGGCATGGAAACAAAGAGTGACTCCAGAAGTGCATTCTCTTCCCTGAAGTTTTGGATTAACACCACAAGCCAGTCGCCTCTCGGCTGCTAAGGGTCATGGCATTGTGTTTGTGCAACCATTGAAGTGGATGCTCCACTGCTCCCTTCCACCACTTCTCTCGGTTTCTGCAGAGTGGCTTAGTGCAGGGAGAGGACACACCCCAGGGACTGGGAATAGTACAAAACATTTGAAAAGGTCACAGGGAGAAAGGACCACTCTGATTTTCCTTGGACAGCCAAGCAGTTCCCTTTTCCCTTCCCATACCTAGGCAGGCCCACACACAAGCCACCAACGGCCCAACCCCGCTTTGCACAGCTCCTGTTCATAAAGGGAGGGAATGATGGAGATGGGGCGAGAAAGGGGCAGTGTTGGATCTTTCCATGAAGTATCATGAGACTCTGCTTTCCCCACTCAGGCTTTTTTAAAACATACCCCCTTCTTTCCTCCTTCATCCAGTCCTCCATTCCCCCCTCTTTTTGTGGGCCAAGAATTATTGCTGTCAGTGGTTGCCAAGAAATGCACAGACACGGGGCACAGTGATTGTTCATTAATAACCTGGTATAGCTTCGGCTAAATGCTTTGCAGTGTTTCATGGCATTTCAATAAGCCATGTGTTGCTCCAGGACCATGTCAGGGTGAAGCTGGGGTGTGGTGTGGTGGTGGTGGGGAGGACTGGCTGATGCATGTAGCACCAGAGCAAGAGGGCCTATTGTTGGGGAGGGTGGGGGTCCATTGTAAAACTTCCCAGCATCGATTCTGCTTCCAGCAGTGGCTCTGTCTCCTCAGGCTCTTCAGGGGCATTTCTCAACCTGGTCCTCCAGGTAGAGGTGCAAAGTCACATTTTCCTCTTCCTCCATGTCTCCCAGGGCTTCCTCCAGGAATTTCTCTGAGGTCTCCACTGCCTTCTCACCCTGCTTCTTATCAGCATCTCTTTGTATGATAAGGCCGGCAGGGTTGAGGAGGGGTTTGTGACTTCAAACTCCATACTCACAGCTCCTAGAAAGCACCGAGTCCAGCTCACCATAGCATGGGGATGTGCTAGGTCTCCTCCTGGAGTGATGGTTGGAGTCTTTCACTCTATGGTACAGGATCCTGAGGTACTTCGCAGCACTGGGATGGAGTCTGGTGAATGACCACTTCCTCCAGTCTCTGTGAAATCTCCTGGTACAGGTGAATGTTTCTGCCAACTCAGGTAAAGTGATGGAGGATGTCAAGTATCAGGGGGTAGCCGTGTTAGTCTGTATCTACAAAAACAACAAGGAGTCTGGTGGCACCTTAAAGACTAACAGATTTATTTGGGCATAAGCTTTCGTGAGTAAAAACCTCACTTCTCCGGATGGTGGACTCTGACTACACCTTGATCAGCACTCATGTGTGCTCCATCCACCACGCTCAATGATCACCTGTACTGACCAATAGACTTCCGCAGAAAACTGTTCTGAAGTGCTCAGCACCGGTTTCTATTACCTCTGGCAAGGGGGATGGTCAGGAATCTTTATACCTTGAGTAAGGGTCAGGCATTAAAGGGATCAATGCATTGTAGGAATGGCCCTGGAGGGTTATTGATACCTATGAGCTGGTACAAATCCCGTCCTCCCATCCACACTGCACTGTAAAATTGGTATTGGGCCATGCCACAGAAGAGTTGTGTACATATCCACATCCCTCATGCATGCTAGCTTTTGTGCACTGCACTGTCCTTCAGGAATGTGCTTCAGGGCTTTAAATGTGGACAATAGGGGGTTATGGAACTAGCACACACATGTAACCACGTACACTCACAACTGTAGATGCACACTAATGGGTATATATTTCACTAGCTGCTGCACATTTTGATAACCATAGGACTAATACTCTCCAATTTATCATTATCTTACTTGTAATGAGGTGCCCAGAAATGAATGCATTGTTCCAAGTGTGGTCACACCACTCTGGATAGAGATTCATTATTACCTTCCTGCTCTGTGACATGATGCCCTGGCTTATGGAAACCAACACTGCATTAACTTGATGTTGTGGTTGTGGTTGACATACCACATTTCAAACTAAAGTCTAATTTAATGTTCACTTAAATGTTAAATCTCTTTTGGCATGATTGCTCTCTGGGTTTCTCTTTCCAACTGAACATTTGTGTTTCCAATTTTTTGTTCATCTGTATCAGCTTTCATTTTTTTCCAAACTCACTTTGTTTACCTTATGCCCATATTACTCATCTCTCCCTTTGTATTATTTTTCTGTCCTCCCTGGTATTTACAACTCCTCCCATTTCAATATTATATGTCAATTTCATTGATGGGATGTTTAACCCCTCTCTTTATGTTATTAATGAAGATATTTAATAAGGTCAGACCTAATGCTAGAGCTCTACAGGAAAACGGAGGAGACATGATATGGCGAGTACTTTCCTGCATCTTCCATACTGGGGTCTGCTGTTCATTACAATATGTGCATTAATTGCCTGGGTCCTGGGCACACTCTGTATGCCACAGATCATGCCTCCACAAGGCATGTAGCACAGCCATAGTAAAAAAAAAAAAAATTAATGGAGATGTCCTATCTCCTAGACCTTGAAGGGACCTTGAAATGTCATTGAGTCCAGCCCCCTGCCTTCCCTAGCAGGACCAAGTACTGATTTTGCCCCAGATCCCTAAGTGGCCCTCTCAAGGATTAAACTCAGAACCCTGGGTTTAGCAGGCCAATGCTCAAGCCACTAAACTATCCCTCCACCCCCTCCCTTTTTGGGTGTTTTGTTGATTCTCCTCTGTTTCTTGTGCGGGAGCAGATTTGGTACATTCTTCCACCATCCTCTTACACAATAATACACCATGAAGTGGGATTTAGCCCTTTTTGCTTCATTTTTGAGAATCACTGCCATTCACAAAGGGAAAATATAGTAAAAGGCATCTCTTTGTGTCAACAACAGGAAAAGGCATTCATACAGACTCACCCCTGATTTTCAAACTTGGGCACCTCAGTTAAGATATTAGGATATCTGAATTACCACATAGGCATCAATAATGCCCACTGTAGACAAACTGGCTGCTCTGAATGCGCAGATGTGAAATTAACTTCTGATATATGCCCATATTTAATGATTGTATTCCCTATATTCATAAAACAAACAAAAAATTAATATGACATATGAAAAATGTGAAATAATGGGCATATGCTCAAACAGTAGATATGCTATGCATGCAATTAATACTGAAACACTGCATCGGAATATATATTTTGTAGATTGTGTGAACCTGAAGACATTTGGGTTTGAGCTAAGGGTCAGTTATGAAATGTTCACACTGGGACATGGAGCCCATATAATCTACATTTGAATACAGAAATAGACACTCACATACACAAATTTTGATTGTACAAATAGTGAGGCAGCTGCACATTGGTGGAACTATGCAGGTGTAGCAAAAAGTTGGTCAACTAATTGTGGGTGATTTAGGAAGCTATTTGTGAAAATTTGACTCCTGTATGTCAATTCGCAGTATGTGTCTCCCTAGCAATTTCACGAGGGGTTCTTCTATATACCTGTATTTTTACCTAAAAAGTAGAAGACCTTTTTCCAATTGAATGAGCCTTAATTTCAGCCAATATCAGAAATGAAAGATTTGAAGCAGGAATGCCTCCATTTGAGGCCAAACATGCTTCTTTTTTGGAGAGCAGTTTCTGCTACAGCAGATGTTGCAAATTCCTCTTTGGACCATGGAAACCTCCAGAGAAGTAGTATTACCATGTTGCAGCTGATGCAAGCCTTCATTTCTGCCCTACTCGACTTCATTGAAAGATTTAGACCTATGCATGTTTCTTCTTACTGAAATTTGTTTTGCAGGGATCAAGAGAATACATTAGAATGATTATTTGTGAAGTATTTCCATGACAATAGATTTTACAAGAGAAAAAAAAGGAGGGTGGGGGACTTCCACAGAATAATTAATCTTTGTGCCGAATAACAATCTCAGGGTTGAAATTGTAATAGGAAAAATAAATGGTATAAAAAGGCACCGCTTAAGGAACAATTTTAAAAATAAATTGAACAGTCCTAATCAGATGCTATATGCTGTAAGTCAGCAATAAGCAGGAGCAGAGCTGCAGAGGATGAACACTCATGCTGTACTAGTTTCTGTTGAATGCTGCCATGCATGCATCTGACAGGAATTCCAGCAAATCAAATACGTTATATTTGATATATATAACAGTCAATATATTAAAGGTAGACAAGCAAGTCAAAACCAAACAGTTGACAATCCAAATTACTCCTAATAAAACTTTAACATACTACATCATACATTTCTTATTACTTATTCAGGATCAGAGAACCTAGCTAAAGATTGTGGCTTGCTGTTCTGGGGAACCATTCTCTTCTGAGTATGCTAAAAAGGGTGGCCAAATTTCTAAATACCTATCCTCTTTTTGGCACTTCTCTTGCATATGTACTTGGTGTGAACATTTTTCCATTACAAGGACTGTCCGTATTTTGCTATACCACAATTCCATAGGAGAAATCAGATTTTTCCAATAATATACTATACAAAGTCTTGCTGCTAACAATAAGAAATACATTAATTTGTTATTCTGTTTAAAATGTAGCTCCTTTATTGGAGCATTAGGTAAGTGTTCAGGCAATCGCTAGGAAGCAAGCATATGGTTGTAAGATCAATCTCTTTAATAATTTCCTCACAAAACTGTCTAATTCCTGGACACAATCACCACATATGCAAGTATATTTCCTGTTCCCCTCCATCCTTCCAACAGTGTCTCCCTAGTAGCAAAAACATGCATCTTAACTGGAGTCAGATGCCATCGATACAGCAATTTATAAAAAATTTCTTCATGAGCTACACATGCTGAGGATGTTTATCCCCTTTCCCACATTGAGAGCCACTCATCCAGATCAGTGTCTTTGTCCAAATCTCTCTCCCACCATTTCATCTGGGTTGTTTTCTTATCAACATCTTTGTCAGTCAAAATTGTATATATCTTAGAAATTAAACCTTTTGTTCCAGCTTGCTCCTAGGTCAACTCCTCAAATGTGATTAAATGTATAGACAGAGCCGTCTCATATCCAGATTTCACAGTACAGTGTTTGACTCGTAAATATTGTTTGCAGTTTTGTTATAGCCATGTTGGTCCCAAGATGTGAGAAAGAAAAGGTGGGTGAGGTAGTATCTTTTACTGCACACAGATGACAAGCTCTGTGAAGTGCAAAAACTTGTCTCTTCCAACAGTAATTAGTTCAATAAAAGATATTGCCTCACCTACCTTGTCTCTCTTGTAAATATTGAACACACAGAATCTTGACATTATTTACATATCTTTATACTATTCCTGTAGAATCATGAAAGAATTATAGATGTTAAAGATGGAAAAGATCTATTAGATCATCCAGTGCACCTCTGTCAATGCAGGATTGTTCCTTCTAGGAAAACTAAAAGTCTTCTCCAACTTTAGAGCTTCCTTCCTATAACTTTTCCCTTCTCTATTAAAAAAATTAAAATCACCTCTTTTTCGGAGAGATTATTTTTTATATTTGATTTGTTTTTAAAAACTTAAAATTCTGTTGGCAACAAATGTTCTATCTGACATTCCAGAGGGAGGAAATCATTACAAAATTATCATTCAATTCTCAAATCACTCAAATACCAGAGATGAGACTCTCACCACTAACAGATTGTATTTTCCGAGAACATCATTAATTGAGATGACTGAATCAAAAAAAAAAAATGGTTCCTGCCTAGTGACTAAAGATGAAGGGCCAGCCCTAGCCCCCATTCCACCTGCTTTGTGCTGATTCCGATATTCAAAGGCGGGAGTCCTATTCCTTCTCTTCAGGCTCATTTGTCTGTGTATTGTGGCTGGAGGTGACTGACACATGGTTAAATAGCCGTCCCACCACAATAGAGTGGATGTTGTTTCAGGAGGGGAGCTATCAGCTCTGGTACCCTAACAGCTGTTCACTCAACAACTGCCCTTCTCTGCCTATCCCGCCCTTACCATGCCCACTTAAGAGCTGGGTGAATAAATGCCCACTCCATGACCATGCCCCCCTCTCTAACCACCGAGAAATTCCTTCTGACTTTCCAGTAACGCCCCTCTGCTCACAGTCTTAGCCACAGGACCACAGTTTGCAACCTGAGAGTAGTGGAGGATAGTGTGTAACCTCCCCTCCGCCTAATAATAATTTCCCTCCTGAGACTTTTGCCTAAAAATGCCCCCTTCAGAGCCAGTCCACCTTTGACCATTGCAATTCTGCTCCATTAAAGCAGCTCAGCTCTGGGGGAGCAAAGGGATCATAAATCCTACATAACTTACTTCCTGAGCATTCCCCCAGTGATGCGGCAATCTCTGGCTGGTGCAATGATTCTATGCCATCCCCCCTTAGCCGTCAGCATAGGGAATGTGGTAGGAAATAAGAGACATGGTCAGAGCATGCACTCTTTTGATAATAGGCTTCCAAAATGTCTCTTGGGGCAAGCATTAGCTGGATATAACTCTAGTTGGCACTTTGTGATTCAACTGGCTCCTGGCCGGCCTCAGGATCAGAGAGTGACAAATGTGGCAAAGCCCTATTGCTTCAGTCCTGTGTTAAGTATATCTTGGCCAGAGGATCTAGCCCAATAGAGCTAGTTTGGTAAACCTAAAACAGCCTTGATCTCCAGGACTTCACCCTCAGAGAGCAGGTCAGAGACATTAATTAGAGATCCCCAAAGCCCAAACCAATTTCTCCATTCCTGCTTCAGCAAGATGTCTAGATGGCTACTTTGGGATATTCTCTTTTTTAAGTATTTTTTACTCCAGATGAAGGTTAATGTAGAATCATAGAATCATAGGACTGGAAGGGACCTCGAGAGGTCCTCTAGTCCCATGCCCTGCACTCAAGGCAGAACTAAGTATTATCTAGACCATCCCCAACAGGTGTTTGTCCAACCTGCTCTTAAAAATCCCCAATTATGGAGATTCCACAACCTCCCTAGGGAATTTATTCCAGTGCTTAACCGCCCTGACAGTTAGGAAGTTTTTCCTAATGTCCAACCTAAACCGCCCTTGCTGCAATTTAAGCCCATTGCTTCTTGTCCTATCCTCAGAGGTTAAGAAGAACAATTTTTCCCTCCTCCTCGTAACAACCTTTTATGTACTTGAAAACTGTTATCATGTCCCCTCTCAGTCTTCTCTTCTCCAGACTAAACAACCCCAATTTTTTCAATCTTCCCTCATAGGTTATGTTTTCTAGACCTTTAATCATTTTTGTTGCTCTTTTCTGGACTTTCTCCAATCTGTCCACATCTTTCCTGAAATGTGGCGCCCAAAACTGGACACAATACTCTAGTTGAGGCCTAATCAGCACGGAGTAGAGCAGAAGAATTACTTCTCGTATCTTGCTTACAATACTCCTGCTAATACATTCCAGAATTATGTTTGCTTTTTTTGAAACAGTGTTAAACTGTTGACTCATATTTAGCTTGTGATCCACTATGACCCCCCAGATCCCTTTCCGAAGTACTCCTTCCTAGGCAGTCATTTCCCATTTTGTATGTGTGCAACTGATTGTTCCTTCCTAAGTGGAGTACTTTGCATTTGTCCTTATTGAATTTCATCCTATTTACTTCAGACCATTTCTACAGTTTGTCCAGATCATTTTGAATTTTAATCCTATCTTCCAAAGCACTTGCTACCCTTCCCAGCTTTGTATCATCCGCAAACTTTATAAGTGTACTCTCTATGACATTATCTAAATCATTGATGAAGATATTGAACAGAACCAGACCCAGAACCAATCCCTGTGGGATCCCACTCGTTATGCCCTTCCATTATGACTGTGAACCACTGATAACTACTCTGGGAATGATTTTCCAACCAGTTATGCACCCACCTATTTCCCTAGTTTGTTTATGAGAAGGTCATGCCAGACAGTATCAAAAGCCTTACTAAAGTCAAGCTATACCACAGCTACCACTTCTCCCCATCCACAAGGCTTGTTACCCTGTCAAAGTTAGCTATCAGGTTGGTTTGACATGATTTGTTCTTGACAAATCCATGCTGACTCTTATTTATCATCTTATTATCTTCTAGGTGTTTGCAAATTGATTGCTTAAATATTTGCTCCATTATCTTTCCGGGTACAGAAGTTAAGCTGACTGATCTGTAATCCCCTAATACATGTAGTAACGAAGGGACAAAATGAGTACCTCAGTGGTGACACAAGCCCCACTTCAGCAAAGTATTTAAGCATGCTGGGTAAAGATGAACTGGGGACTCTGAGAGAACTGGATAAAGGAAGGAGTAGTTGGAATAAACATGAGACTAACAGAGAGAAACTGTTTAAACATCTCAACTCATTGGCAGTTCTGAAAATTACTGAAAAATCCCTTGCATTAGCCAAGTCTACAATGCAGTGTGACAAGCAATAAAAGCTATATAATGGTCAAACTCTAACCTTCTGTTAAAACCATCCTCCCTCTCCAAGTTACCCAGAGATGTTGTAATCCTCCACACACTGAATAAATCTGACATCAACAGATTTCTCTTCTTAATTTTTAGTTTAATAAGCAAGCCATACAGCAGCTGTGAAGTTACTGATAATGATGTTTGGAAATAGGATTACTCAAGTGAGTTAAATCCTTCTGCCTTTTCATTATATGCCATATAATACTCCAAACTCATGTCTTGAATAGACAGAGAACAAGTATCCAGAACATATATATTTGATTCCTGTGCCTCTGGCTGAGTCACCAAACAACAGTCATACAGTATGTGCTTCACATGGGCCACTTTCATCTGAAAAAACTGTAATAACTGTATCTAAAATGCACTTTTAGTGAGAGAATGGTGATCTTAAAATTTTTTTCCAAATTCTTTTGGTGATTATTTTACTAATAGTAGGCTGATGATGTTTTTCCTTGGTTCACACTGTTTTTTTAACATTCAGTCATCAATACATAGTTATGGTAAGGGAGGAAGGAAGGGATAGCTCAGTGGTTTGAGCATTGGCCCCCTAAACCCAGGATTGTGAGCTCAATCCTTGAGGGAGCCATTTAGGGGGCTGGGGCAAAAATCTGTCTGGAGATTGGTCCTGCTTTGAGCAGGGGGTTGGACTAGATGACCTACTTCTAACCCTGATATTCTATGATTACATTGAGTAAGTCCACAAGACACTGTCTGCAGCACAGTAGAATCCTGGACTTCCTGTGCCACTTCCCATCATCTCTGCACTGCCCACCCTCTTCCCTTGCACAATGTCTGCTAAAGAGCTATGCTGTCTCTTTACAAGGCTGTGCAGAAGCAATGCTTCTTACTATCCCTTTAAAATACACCTAGTATTTTCCAGTAATCACAATAAGGGCAAAGGAGAAACATACATGGTTTAAAGTAATAAATATTGTCTATATACTTTCAATGGTGGATTTCAGTACAGTGGAGGTGGTGGCTGCCCATCTTGTCCCATGTAGTTCACCAGCATCTGCACATTCTAAGCTATAATATAAGAACTCAGTATTTTTTAATTCTATGTTGTAACCCTTATGGTTGTGAAAGGAAATCTCCCAAGCATGAATTGAGTTCAAAATGGTGCTGTGTGTGGTCTGCTGCGGGGAGAGAACCTGCAATAATAGTGATGATATCTCACAGGGGTGTTCACTCTGAGAGGGCTGTTTCTGGAGGACAGTTTAAATGTTCCCCTTGTTAACAGTGTATTTTACAGACAGGAGCTTAAGGGGGAGGGGAGAACATGAGCCTGCCTCTTCAAATGGAGACATCAGTATAGGAAACTGATGTGATTTGCACAGATCCAGAGGCCTTATCTATACTAGGGCTTTTGATTCTGTTGTAATTTGAGTTAATTGATTTAATTCAAGTTAACTAACACAACTGTAAATACTAATCTAGACACTAAACAAATGTTTGTTCCAGGTCATGGTTCACCGTAGGCTCAGGTGATCCATGACCAGGGAGAAACATTTGTGTTCTGGAACAAATGTATGTGGCATGTCCATGAAATGAATGCATAGCCCATCTGATCTCCTGTGGCCTTAACTAATGCACTGACAGAGTCAATACACAGAACTGAACAGTAGAAGAAAGGCAGAAGCAAGGGGGACAAAAGGGGAGGAAGGATTTGAAGAAGTAGAAAAGGAGAAAGGAGTTTTTGAACAAAGGAGGGCAGGAGGCAGGGGAATAATAGGAGTCTGGACTGCTGGACCTCTCCACAGCTTTTGATACTGTAGACCACAAGGTACTGTTAACCTTCCTACATGACATAGCAAGAACAGATGACCCAGCACTACAGTGGCTCCAGGTGCTCCTCTCCAACAGAACTCAGAGTGGTGATGGGTCACAGCTCCTCCTCTCTGAAGGACCTCACCTGCTGGGTCCAGCAGGGATCTATATTATCCCTGCTTCTCTTCAGTGTGTACCCGAGACTACTGGGAGAGAGTGTGAGATGCCATGGGCTCATCTGCAAACAATATGGCAGTGACATCCAATTCTCAGTTGATGCAACCACCACCATTATCAACAAGTCAGAATGCCTACAGGAAATTAGTTGTTGGTTGAAGCGCTAAACCCAGGCACAACTGAAGTGATATTGGTTGGGAGGGGAAACATTTTGAAGAACTAGCTGAAACATTGTCTTCATCTTCCACTGAAGATATACAGCTCTATTTGTCAGAGTGGGGCAAAGCCACACGATCCTGGCCAGGTAACACTGGTACCTAAAAATGCCTTCTTTCAGTTCCAGCACACTAGGAAACTATGTTCCTCCTGGAAAAGAACCTAGCCAAAGTGATTCATGTATTTGTCACCCCCAGGCTGGATTACTGTAGTTCTGTGAATCTGAAGCTAAATGTGAAGATGATACACAGGATTATGCTGCTCCAGAATATGGCTACACACCTTCTCCGTGGCTTAGGCTACCATGAGCACATCAGTCCTGGGCTCAAGTCTTTCCACAGGCTTCTTATGCCACTTTAAGGTCTTGGATCCACAATTTGGATCCAGCTATGGAACAAACTTCTAGAGAACTCAGGCAAATATGGATCTGACCATCTTAAGGAAACTACAAAACCTTCCTCTGCATAAAAGTGTTTCTGTGATATGAATAGTGCTCACAACACTGACAACCCTTCTACACACTAAACCCCTTCCCACCAAAATAGAGATAATAATATCTAAAAGATTAAAACCAAAAACCTTCCCTTTAAACAGATTTTTTATCCCAAAGGAAAAGAAGTCCACTATGGACTTCACTATTGCTATTAATTTTGTGTGCAAGGCACTCAGATACTACCATGTTGGGCGCAGTATAAAACCTAAGATAGATGGATAGGCATCCTCCTCCTTGTCATTCTGGAAAGCTGAGAGGTTGTATGAGCAAACACACTTCCATTTTTAGGGAATTGTTTTCCCTTTTCCCCAACCAAGATTTACTAGAGACTTCATTATTTCTTCCATTTGTGGAAACTTTACTCATGCAGCAAAATGACAGATTTGAAGCTTACAATAAAATTGCCCCAGTTTTATTTCTGCGTAGACTGAATTTCAGCCAGTTCAAATCCTGTGAGCTTGAACAATTAGTTACCCTCTATTTACCATATTTACTTGATGATAAACACCAGGTATCTATTGACTATCTGCAACAGAGAAAATACTGGCTAGGAAAGGCAGCCATAACCTATACCGTTACCGAACCTATGGATCACTGTTGCTTAGTTAAAAGCCTATTGATCCTATACCTTGACTAAGGACCATTTGAATGAACTAGTGTTAAAGTTTATTGATTCAGAGTTAACCTAAGACACTGGCAGACTCATAGAAAAGACAATGGGCTGCTTTGCAAGACAGCTAACATCTCAGAAATTATTGACTATGTGAAGCATAAAAATTGTGCATTTCACTGTTTTTCTAAAATATGGAGCTGATTTGCATAATGAACTTTTGCATAATATCACTTGCTTACATCCTGATTGTCCACACTCCCTCTGTCCCAACTGCAAAATCCTACTGTTACTGAATACTTTAAATTCTGACCTTTAATCCTACTGTTTGCTAACTGCTTGCTTCTGCCATTTGCTATTCATTATTTGTGTTGTGTGGTTAGTAACTGAAGTCACTTTGTATTGTTTCTGACTGGGGACAGAATGACTGTGAAACAGCACAACAGTGAATAACCCACTTTCAGTACAAAGTGTCATTGGAGTAGCCATGAAACTTTCAGGATTCATGAATGTTGTCACAAATACCATGAATCCTTATGAATTTAACTTTTATTCACAAAAATATATATTTTTCTATTTGATTAGTTTACTCACAGACCTGCAAGCTTAATGAAATGAGCATTGATGGTTCAATAAAAATTGATGTGAGGTCAGTTGCTGAATTTTTTTTTAAACTCACACAGCTCTAGATACAGGCCCTATATATTTTACATGCAAAAGCAGTGAATTCATATCTCAGATCCACGTGTTCCTCATTGCAGGGGAGCAAGGAAAAGTTAAAGACTGATTTCCATTCCATTTCTTATACCAGATTTCCAGCTCATTTATTTTCTCTTACCCTTAGAAAGGAAATTATGAGTTACAAATTTTGGAAGCCTTACAGATCTGCAGCAAACTCTGTAGGTGGGTCCAAGTTCTTTAGAGGGACCAGAACGACAATATATACTTTTCGGATTTAAAACATCACTCTGGCTTCCAGTAAAAACAACTATTATGCTAGCGTCAACTTTGTATTGTAAGAATTATTCACAAATGAGGCATTATAAAACAGCTCAGACTGACTGAAGGGAAATGATAGATTTACTGAAAAAAAATCAAAGCCAGTCACATACAAAGGAATATGAATAAATATAATGTAGTTTTGTCTTTCTATTATTTTTTTCCAAATCCTGAACACTCGAGTGACACTTAAGTCCATTTCTAAAATGCCTTGCACGCTATATAGTCATTTATATTTGTGCAAAGTATGAGGCAAAGTTGGTGTAAAACACTAATACTGTATTCTGATGTGACAGGATTTTTACACCAATTGTGTACTTGTGTAAATGACTACACCAGGTGCAAGATACTGGTCAATCAGGCCCAGAGTACATTGTAAATTAGGAACTAATACTGTAAACACTCTGTGCTTTTTTTTATGCATGTGAACAGTTCCAAGGACTTAAGCGTGTGCATAAGTGTTTCCAGATCATGACTTTACACTGTGATCTCTTCAGAGCAGGGACTGGTCCTTATTACATTTTGCATAGGTCCTTGCACAATGGGACCATGATCTGATTGTGACATCTGGAAGGCACGGTGACACAAATAATAATGATTTCCTTTGAAAAATTCCATGTTTGTATTCAAAGAAAATATCTGTGCTAACTTCAAAGTAACTGTACTATAAAAATTAATCAATAAAGTCAGATTTTGAGCAGCCAAATGGAGACGCAAAAGGACTGAGGGGGAAATACATTTACTGAGAGATATAACCAGTGAAAGAGTATGAATAAAATTACAAAGCATAATCTACTTTTAAATGTAAATACTTTTAAAAAATCCTAATTGCTTACATGTTGTTTTTCAATTTATGAAGGCCCAATTTGTTTCTGAAATGCAGGAAAGTTATATCCCATAAGCCCTTCCCTCAAACTGTAAGCTAGCAGAGACAATTGTATAGATTTAGAAAAATTCCCTTACAATCGTACTTGTTCTTGAAATCAACAGTAACCTGTTCGCTGTAAGTTGTGACTTAGTATGAGTAAAGAACTGTACAATACAATAATTTGTTTCAAGAATCAATCCAAACCAAATTATTATATTCTAGGCATGTAACAAGATCCAAAGGACTGAGGAAAGACATCCAAATATTTTGTAGACTTGGCCTGTCTGTGCTGTCATTCAACATTCAGATCTTCGACTGAAGTCATGGAGAGTTTTGCACATAGAATGGCTGCAGGATCATGCCCTAAATTACTTAAACATACACTATATACTATATAGAAGATGTAAAATTAGTCGTACTGGCTATTGATTCCATAGGAATTTAATTGCAAGTTGATAAGCTTCTGTTTTTAAACCTTGTTATAGCACGTGCCTGTGAAGAACCAAACACATTGGGACAAATTCAGCTGGAAGTGGTTAAAGGGCAAACTACAAATGGGTCATACTGAACGGTGAACTATCAGGCTGGAAGGAGGTTACTATTGGGAGTTCTTCAGGGTTTGGTCTTGAGACCAATCTTATTTAACCTTTTTGTTAATGACCTTGGCACAAAAAGTGGGTATGTGCTAATAAAATTTGTGATGAAACAAAGTGTGGAGGTATTGCCAATACAGAGGAGGACTGGAATAAGATACAAGAAAATGTGGATGACCTTGAAAACTAGAATAATAAAAATAGAAATGGGATAAAATTTAAAAGTGCAAGGTCATGCATGTAGGGACTGACAACAAGAATTTTTGCTATAAGCTGGGGACTTATCAGTTGGAAGTGACAGAGGAGGAGAAAGACCTGAGTGTATTGGTTGATCATTAGATGGGAAGGAAAAGCCCCTCTGAGTTAATACAAAGAATTCATTCCCAGATGTCTGGCATCTGGGTCTGGACCACATGCTCAGGGTCTAACTGATCACCATATTTGGATCGGGAAGGAATTTCCCCCCAGTTCAGATGGTAGAGACCATGGGTTTTTTGCCTTCCTCTGCAACATGGAGCATGGGTCATTTGCAGGTTTAAACTAGTGTAAATGGTGGATTCTTTGTAACTTGAAGTCTTTAAATCATGATTTGAGGACTTCAGTAACCCAGCCAGAGATTATGGGTCTATTACAGGAGTGAGTGGGCGAGGTTCTGTGGCTTGCAATGTATAGGTCAGACTAGATGATTATGATGGTCCCTTCTGACCTTAACATCCATGAGCTGTGGTATGAGCAAATGCAACCCCTATTGGAGTCAACAGAAGCTGCAGAACTAAATGTGGAGCTGGAGATCCAAAAGTGTCTAAAGAAGATAGGCCTAATTTCCAGAGGTGATGAGCACCCACAGATGCTGTTGATTTCACTGGCAGTTTTGAGTTCTCAGCACCTCTAGAACTCAGGACACCAGTTCTGAGAGACCTCTCTATAGTTCAAACTCAAGTATCTTTGACCACTTATTTTTCTGGATTGGCTTGTGACCTGGGTTGTTTAAGCTCCTAGAAGGAGGGAAGGACTCCCCATGCTGCTGCCATCGCCTGTCTATGAGGGTTGGGGGCCCCCAGCCATTACCACTGCAAGTATGGATGAGACCACACTTGTGGAGCCATGAGGAGACCCATGTCATGATGTGCTCAGGCCCCCAGATTTCCTCAGTCCAACCCTGTGTGTAACTGGGAGCAGAATTCAGGCTCCCACGTAAACCAGAAGATAACTAAGGATTATGCCCTTGTTTACACTAGAGGCTTTTGGAAAAAGTTTCTCACTGAATCTAATACAGATGTGGCTCTACTGGGCTAGAAGCAATGGAAGCCCCAGTGTAGGCAAGGCACTGTGGCTTCCAACACATTCTAAACACTGTGTTGTGTGAGTGTCTACTCCTAGTAATCTACCATTGGTATGGCAAGCAGAGCTGTGCCACTGTGAACACCAATGGGATTGTTTTTTACCACAAATCTCGTATTAAAGAAGAAAAAAGACCAAATTCAGCTGAAATGCAGTGAAAGTAATTTTATTATTGCATTATTGTCCAGTAGATGGTCTCATTTAAAATCTTTTCAGATTTTCAGACTTTTTTTTTAAATGACCCACTACTGTAATTAGGAGAGCCATGTGTGACTGGATACAACCCTGTATTCACATCCTACATACTATTTAACAATCTTTGTACAAATTATGCCTTGTGAGGTATCATTTGAAAATTAATTACACACTGGTCAATAATGTTATGGTAAAATGGGTGTAGCAACATTATATATAAAGTTATTAATTCTCTCTGTACGATGTTGTTAGCACATGTTCAAACCCACATAGCCCTGACTAAGTAGAAGTTGTTTCACAGGTCTATCCTAAACAAAGAAATGTGAGTTAACCTCAATTTATGTTTAAGTAGTAAACAGAGTTCTTCAGACAGAAAGAGGTGGTAAACTGGTTTCTCAAAGACAAAGGACAAGCTGACACCTCTAGCCAGATGTTATTGAAGTTCATTGGCAATCACTGGTCAAGTGGCTGTTCTTTGGCAACAAAGTGGGGTAGGAACAGATCGAGCTGCATTTCAGCAAGCAACAACATGGAACCTCTGTCATCACAAGACTCCACATCTCCATCCTCACAGTGTGAAGGAACTTTATCTACGTGTAACCCTCAGGAAAATGCATTTCAAAGGGTGATTAGACTATAAAAGTGAGGGGCAAAACCATCCCAGGTTATCTCTTTTTTTCTCTCCCAATCTCTTTCTCACTCTCTCACCTGAGAAGACAAAGGAACCAGCCTTTTGACTTTGGGAAGGATCCTGACATGAAAATTTGGTTAGCAATGTTGCTGTGAACATGTGGTAAGGGATTTTACCTTGAACCAAGTCTAATTTGTTAAGTTTGGGGTCGGGAAGGAATTTTCCTCCAGGGCAGATTGGTGGAGGCCCTGGGGTTTTTTCACCTTTCTCTGCAGCATGGGGCACGGGTCACTTGCTGAAGGATTCTCTGCACCTTGAAGTCTTTAAACCATGATTTGAGGACTTCAATAGCTCAGACATAAGTTAGGGGTTTATTACAGGAGTGGGTGGGTGAGATTCTGTGGTCTAGATGATCATAATAGTCCCTTCTGACCTTAAAGTCTATGACTTTATGACTCTAAGTTATAGCTACTAGAAACTGGTTTATCTTTATTTCTCTTTTATCCATTTCTGATTTTAATACCTTATACTTACTTAAAATCTATCTCTTTGTAGTTAAATAAACTTGTTTTATTTTTTTAATCAGAACTAATCCAGTGCTGTGCTTAAACTGAGCTTTTGGGTAACTCCATTTAAAGTAGCAAACTGCTGGATATTGATCCCTTACAGGGGCAATGGACCTCTAACATCTGAACTGTCCATGGGAGGGATGAACAGAGCAGAACACATGTTTTGGGAGGAAATTCAGGACTGGGAGTGTATTGGGGTCACCCTGCAAGTAATCACCAAGGCTGGTGGAAACCATTGTGCGACTGCTGGGGTCAAACCAGGCTACTGGGGTCAAAGTTGCTGGACCAGGACTACTTCTATACACAGACACTGATACTGGATGCTGTTAGGCTGTTTGTGAGTGGCTTGGGGGCTACAACAGCAAAGCACTGTGAGGCACCCAAGGTTGCAGGGTAGATGGTAACACAACCCCTCACTGGTCTGGATTGCACCCGAGAATGAGATACCAGGTAATTGGGATAATAGGCTGTTCACACGGATACCCAACAAGGATATTTCTACTGTATAATAGCATATTGTGAGTAGGATTAATCTAATCATTCTAATCAATAAACAGCATAATCTATCTGAAAATAAAAAGAAATCTGTTTCTATATTTCAGAGAATGATTCTGCTCTATCAGTGGCATTAGTCGGCTCTGGCAATTCTGCTAAGACATGCACATGATCAGCCTCTACCCACATGAGTAATCCTATTGACTCCAATGTGACTATTCCCTCATGGCAGACTAATGCACCACCATTGCATGGTCCGTACTTACAGTCTTTGCTCTTTCAGTAGTAAGCTATTCCCATAGAGCATTGTAGCAGTGAGCATGGTACCTGAGATTTCCTGTGTTGCAATATAGAATGTGCTTACAGGGCACAATCAAGCTCATCATGAATTAATAGTTTGAAGACACTGAGATTGACAGGAAGGCAGCTGTGAAGGAATAGAGGTATTCCTTGAAAGCCTAAGGAAAATATCTGAGTCTTGAGGAGTATTTCATAGAGGGGGGCTCATAGCTGCAAATCTCTACTTGTCCAAATGTGAGGGTTTCCAGGGTTCTCTGAAGGTCTTGTCATCTGATCAAGTGTGGCTAGCACTGTGGAGATGGGAATGCAGCTGACAGATTAGATTTCTGTAGAGTTTCAATGTATTGTTTTAATCTCAAAGGAGTACAAACGCCTGAATCATGCTCATCCATGACCCAATTAAATGGAGTAGAAATACAATCACTTTGGATTTTAGGGTTCTCTTAAGAAATTCACACACTTTTTTCTGATACTCAAGTGAAAATGGTGGGCAGAGCAGATGTGAAGCTTATCGTCTTATCCATGTGAAACCTAGGTGTTCAGTGATTGCACTGGAGCAGACAGGTCCCTTTCAAAGTGGTTCATGACCTACTTCAGACATTGCACTGAGCAGGACTTTAGAGTCTCTAGGCTTAGAAGTGTGGGAATACCCATATTCCTATTATTTAGGGAGTAGAAGGAGGGCTGTAGCAGGTCACTGAGGGGACAAATTCCTTTGGGGTTAAATGGAAGAGAGCTCAGGTTCATGGCTGAGCCACTGAGGGGACAATCTGGAGTGAGAAATAAACCACCTTAGCCAAGGCCTTGAAAATAAGTAGAAGAACTTTGCAGGATGCCAGTATATGGATCTTACAATAGATGTGATGTGCTGAAATAGCTGCCTGCCTATAAAAATATGAGCAGCTGCATCTTGGGAGTTGTATCTGGAAATCATTATAGACCCGATCCTACAATCCTCACTCTTGTAAATCTTCCACTGAATCTAATACTGGGACTCTGGAAAAGGCATCTGACCCTTGGGGAGGAAAGACCTTTATCAGCAATTTTCAATTTTTCTTGTTGAACAAAGATTTTAGCTGGAGATATTTTATATCTGCTTAATGGTCATTTAGAGAGAGATTGAATATCCATTGATAGGTCTGATAATAATATATTCCCCAGGCTTTAAAAACCTGATCTTGCTGTAATTGAAATCAATGGCAAGCCACGCAGGATCAGATCTCATATGCCTTATGAGGGAATAAGACTCATTCTCAAAAGCGACAAAACATGGCTCCCCTGCTGGAAGATACATGAATATCTTTGGCTCCTCCTGAGTTAACGGG
The DNA here is from genome assembly GCF_002925995.2 of Terrapene triunguis. Taxonomy (NCBI): domain Eukaryota; kingdom Metazoa; phylum Chordata; order Testudines; family Emydidae; genus Terrapene; species Terrapene triunguis. The sequence goes on along the minus strand of NW_020664419.1, from coordinate 46,104,195 downwards.
CCATCAAAAAATGAATCACTCACAAAACAAGTAAACACCTGCAAGATAAGTGTATGCTGGGTTCAGCTTAATTGGTTATACTGATTTCAGTGTGACAAAGTAGGCAACGGATTTTCATTATAATTTACAAAAGAACCACTAAGGTTACAAACAGTTCAGAGCAATAATGTACCCTCATTACCAAATTCCTTTTACATCTTTAACTATATTCATTTAGCATTCAGTTAAAAAGAACAGCAGGTTTCTCTTGAACCTGTCACCAGTGATTTATTACGTTCATTTTCTATTCATTTGTTTACAGATCAAACATGAAAAGTGTTAGTAAATATTAATCTTTTTAGTTCTTTCTTGTATATTAAATGCGTTTGCATATTAATGATTCTCCCAGAATTTTTATGATATTAGCAAAGAGTTCTTTTGAATTCTAAGGCCTAGGGCACTGGTTCTTAACCTGTGAGTGATCTGTACTCAGGAATTTTGTATGTGATTGAGTGTTGACCTGTATCTAATTATCCTCAGCATCTCCAAGTCTGCAGGAATGCAGGTGTCCAGGGAAGAGACTTCGCAAACTAATAAAAGTGTCTACAAAAGTATGTTATAAACAAAACTAGGTGATTGATAACAGACACTTGTTATGGCAGATGTTTTGTGTTATGGACTGGGTGATCAATATGAAATCATTGTTTTACAGATGGGTTCTGTAATGGAGGAAATAACTCATTGAAAGATGTGTTTAACTCATTAAGAACTGTCAGTTGTCACGTTGTAATAATGACTGGGTTAGAGATTCCTTTTTACTCATCATTCAGGTAAACTGAGGCCCATAAAAGAAATTCATCAGTAATTAGGAAAGCAGAACACATGGTAAAATTAAACTTGGAAAGGACTTTTCCCTCCAAAAAGAGGTTTTTTTGTCTCACATCCTACAAAAGGAAAGAGGGTTGAAACATTAGAGTGGGAATAAACACTGTCAGCATTCCATCAGGTGCAGAGGCTGGGACTAAGCTACTTTCTCTTTACCATCTACAGGGGGTGGTAACGTATCTATTCTTTCTGTATAGTGCTGTATTCATCTTTGATTAATAATCTTTGATTAAATCATTCTATTTGAGCCTGTTATTTGACAATCTTGAATTATTTAATTCAAGTGCAACTAAAGAAAGGCTCAGCAGTAGTGAACACATTTAATAATAAAAAGAACTGGGGTATTTAAACTTTGCATTGTGCTAGCTTAGACATTTTGGGAGGAAGACAATAATTGCACTTCAGCAATTGCTTTGATTGTGGATAAATGCTTCCTCTAAAATCAATATGCCTATTTAGTGCAGGGTAATGGCTACTGAAGAATTGCACCACTGTATTATTGTTGCTCTGAGGTTTTAGTGTGTGTAGCTCACTGTGGAGAATAGATTGAGAGAAAATACCAGCAGCTGTTTTTGAAAACTGCTCCCCACATGTAGGTAGCATAAGGGTGGATCAGATATTGTGTACATTAAATTCATTCCTTGGCTAAAAGTAGCTTGTTTCAACACAGACAATGGCTATATCTTGCAGCCATCACCACATCTACAGTGTGCTAGTAGAAGAATCCCCTTCTTAATAGCAGTGGTTCGAATGACTGCTGTGCTGTTATTTCAACGTGAGTTTAGCAATTCTTGTATTAAGAATTAATCTAATGCCAAATTGTGATGGGGTGTCCACCCCACACAAGGCAGAGGTTGTTAGGACAATTAACTTGACACGTTGCACCTGGGGGATAGGCAAGGCCTGAAAGCCTAATTGATGATGAAGCCCAGGTGGGCATGGACAGGCTGAGCTTGTATAAAGCCAGCAAGCTGAAACTACAGCAGGACTGTAGTGTGAAAGCCTGCAGTGGATGTGGGGCTTAGAGAGGGGAAAATCCCAGGGAGAAAGTAGAAGCTATGGGCTGCTGGCCTTTAGAAAAGCAGTGTACCCAGAGAGGTGGTGGAGCAGGAAGGTCTGATGAAGTAGAGTAGGAAAAGGCTTAGGGAAATATCAGTAAGGTTTGGGATGGTGCAGACCTTAGCTGCTGATTCAAGGTTCCCTGAGCTGCAACCTGGAATAGTGGGTGGGCCTGGGTTTCTCTAGCAGCTCCTGGGAAAGTGGCATAGTTGAACTGAAATCTCACCATTTCTTAACTGTGGGATAGGGGAGAGTCTTTTCCACTGATTGGTCCAGGCATTGGTCACAATTAGGATTCTGCAGCTTCTTCTGTTGCGTTCAGGCAACTCTTTTGAGCATATGGGTGACTTCAGTTTATATACCCTAGTTATAGGACATGGCCACTCTCTTATTCCCATTGGATATATGACACATGAGTGTTTAGGTTTTAGCTCCCAGTTTCTTTGCTGCTTCCATTGGTATTCAGTAGACTGTGTTGGCATTTAACTAATTTCTTCAATCCTTTTCTTATCAGAGGCTTTTTAAGTTTGATTCATTTCAAGGAGTGTATTTCATTAGTTGCCCCCACTAATGATTGGGATCTGTCCTTCTAAGCAATTTCTCAATATCCCGAAGTTATACCCTCATTTATATCTTTTAACATTTCTTCTTTCTTGTGCCAGACAATTCCTGTTACTTCTAGAGGGCAACAACTATTTACAAAAAATCAACAAAATCCTTAATAAGTTTGGAGTTCATACTCCATACATTCTTTGATTATACAGAAGCATTTTCCATTATTTAGGACTTTCAGTAGAACAAGAGATACTTTCTGCATGTACAAGGATGTAGATCTGACTCACAAGGCAACCAAATGTGCATATTCTAATTCAAGGTGAAAGACAGATTATTTGATTTACAGGGAAACAATGTATAGCTCATGTTTTGGGGTGAAAACCCATACCTTGGATGTCTCAGGGTAACAGGCAGTTGACCAAATCTGACCTTTAATCTTAGTCACATTTCTTATTTTGATTAACTTGCAGCTTCTTAGTCCACTCAATGTGCAATGGGTCATTTTGTCTAGGAAAGCAGGGTATGACCCTTGCTTGGTAACTTGGAGTTCTATTTAGCTAGATTGGGGTGGGGAGAAGAGGTTTTATCCATATGCAAACTACAAAAGAGTCTTGCCTAGGTGATTGATTCTCTCATTTAGCCATTTTAGTTTCTGTTCTTGGGGACAGAAATGCCTGAACCTAGCTGATATGTGGGTCCTTAGGAAAAAATGTCTGATGTGATGTGAACCATTTTCTTATTGGTGCATCCCATGTTGGGATAAGCCCTCCCCCCAGAAAAGTGGATAACTTTTCTAATTTTTTATTGGCCAGAAGGAAGCAGTAGGTGTTAATCAGTCGACACATCTATCTTCCATATATCCCTTACCCAGCAGCAAAGGGAGTTAGTTGCCTTCTGACTCTGAGCCAGAGAGGGGTATACTCACTGACATCTCCTTGCTAGAGAGTTGGACCCAGAGGACAGTGAAAGGAAGATATTCCCAGTGGAGAGGCTGTGGGAGTTCCCACTGGGAAGAGCAAGGTTGCACCCAAGTAGGGAGGTCTGAGGTTGCTGTCCTGGCAGAAGGACAGAGGATGACTGAGAGAGTCTGGGCATGGCAGAAGATTCCAGACTGGGGGTATGTTATGTTAAGGCCCAAGAGAACATATGATTGACTACTTGCACTGAGGTGATATGGACTGTTTTGTGACTGTTAGGGACTACTTGCACGGAGTTTGTTAATAAGCTGTTAATAAACAGATACCATGAAGTTACTAGTGATTCAAAGGGAAACAGAGGTGAGGGGCCATTTGCAGGATTGCCATGAGGGGGGAGGAGGCCACTTGTTTACAAAAACATTCTTCCAACTCTGTTTTTAAGCATTCTTTAAAGAGATTTAATTTTTTTTTATATTAATGCTAATACTATGTCTGATACTTTGAGGAAACTACTAGGCATCCTTGCATCATTGATGACAGTGGGCCATTTAACATATATGCAAATATTAAAGAACCTGCTATTGGCCACTTATTTTTAGCACTGATATAATTCCTTTGTTCATGTACAGACTACAGATCAAATTTCTCTCTCCTTAATGATAGTTTTCCCATAAATGACAATGGCACTACTCACATGTAAAGTGAGCAGGTTTTGTCATTAAAGAACATCTTGCCTATTTTACGTATATGTACAACTTAGCATGTGAATTTCCTCTAGTAGCCCATGTGAAAATGAGGTGCCTCTAATAACCTTGTCTTTTATAGAACTAACTCCTCTGTTATTAAAAGATAAGTAAATATTCTGATATAAATGTGTCAAAATGATAGAACACCATAATAAACTGACTTATAAAACTTTTCTTTCGTAACAGACTTAATTAAAACTTGGGCATGTGAAACAAACACTCTTGCTAATAAAATACCCACTAGTTTGACAGGATTTGGTATTATAACAGCCCTTTAACTTCTAAAAGATTTTGGCTCTTGCTCTAATTTAATCTTGTCATGCAGTTTTACAAAGACCTGGAAATTGGCCTGGACTGACCCTATCAAGCTGTTCTAGAAGGCAATTCAGCCATAGCCAGGATCAAACCATGCTTAATCATGGTGGCTACAGAGTGTGTTATGCACATAACCCTTTGGCCAGATGCTGATGGCAGCAAAAGGGGCTGGGTTCAATTTTCTAGGTCAAAACACAACTTTTTGGGGGGTGGGGGAGAGACAACAGAATGAATGTGGGAAAATCAGCAATTCATTCTCAAATTCTATGAGGTAAGATTTCCACCCCCTTGGGTGCCTTAACCATAGTCTCACCCTCAGTCTTCCTGGCAATTGAGTGGCTGGTGCATTCCAGCCACTTCCTTCTCCACTTCCTCCTCAGCTCCCTACTCACAGTCAGCTGTCCTGAGTTGGAGAAGTCCAAGGATGCTGCCTGGCCTGCTCTGGGGGCTCTACCACCTGACCAACTGGAGTGATTGCAACTTTAATTGCTGTGTAGGGAGGCTGCACCAGAGTCCCTCAGGCAGGCTACTCTATTTGTGGCTTTGGCCCAAACTGCTTCAGTTCTGCTTGAGCCACCACCGCTCTCCACCATCTGTCCCCTGCAGCATCAGTTGCCTAGAAGCCACCCTCAACTCAGTGCAATCCACTATCCTGCAGCAGCCTTAGCTCACGATTTATTAGTATCTGGGGCCTTTTACAGAGTCCTCACCACCAGTGAGGCACTCCTAGCTGAAGCTCAGAGCCTTTTTCCTCCTCTCTCTTCCCATCTCTTCCTCTCTATCCAGTCTTTTTTACCCAACTGCGTCCAATAGCAATCTCAGTCAGTCTGAGCCTAGGCACATTCACTTATCCTTGTGATTGCCAAGCAGGTCAATAGCATTTCATTGCCCCCAAAGCCAAAATTTAACTGTGCTTTAACCAAACTGTCACAGAGCTAAAATACAAAGGATGCCTGGCCCAATCAGTCAATTCCTTTTGCTCTCCAACAAGAGAGCTCCCTCCCCTATGGAGCCCCTGCCCATCTGCCATTCTTCAGCATTCTCCCTTTTGTCCCATTTCACCACCAGATGGCAATAGAGAGCTCTTTGCTCTCTAAGGCCTGGACTACACTACGAGTTTAGGTCGAATTTAGCAGCGTTAAATCAAATTAAGCCCGAACACGTCCACACGATGAAGCCCTTTTTTTAGACTTAAAGGGCCCTTTAAACCGGTTTCTTTACTCCACCTCCGACGAGGGGATTAGCGCTGAAATCGGCCTTTGCTGGTCAGATTTGGGGTAGTGTGGACGGAATTCGACTTTATTGGCCTTCGGGAGCTATCCCACAGTGCTTCATTGTGACCGCTCTGGACAGCACTCTCAACTCAGATGCACTGACCAGGTAGACAGGAAAAGCCCCGCGAACTTTTGAGTTTCATTTCCTGTTTGCCCAGCGTGGAGAGCACAGGTGACCACGCAGCGCTCATCAGCACAGGTAACCATGATGGAGTCCCAGGATCGCAAAAGAGCTCCAGCATGGACCGAACGGGAGGTACGGGATCTGCTCACCATATGGGGAGACGAATCAGTGCTAGCTGAACTCCGTAGCAGTAAACGAAATGGCAAAATATTAGAAAAAGTGTCAAAGGCCATGAAGGACAGAGGCCATAACAGGGACGCATAGCAGTGCCGCGTGAAAATTAAGGAGCTAAGGAAAGCCTACCACAAAGCCAGAGAGGCAAACGGAAGGTCTGGGGCAGAGTCGCAAACCTTCCGCTTCTACCCGGAGCTGCATGCCATGCTAGGGGGTGCAGCCACCGCTACCCCAACCGTATGCTTTGACTCCATCAATGGCGAATCACGCAACAGGGAAGCGGGTTCGGGGTACGAGGAAGATGATGATGAAGACAATGAAGATAGCTCACAGCAAGGAAGCGGAGAAACCGGTTTCCCCAACAGCCAGGATATGTTTATCACCCTGGACCTGGAACCAATAACCCCCGAACTCACCCAAGGCGTGCTCCCAGACCCTGAGGTCACACAAGGGACCTCTGGTGAGTGTACCTTTGTAAATATTACACATGGTTTAAAAGCAAGCGTGTTTAATGATTAATGATTAATTTTCCCTGGCAATCGTGGCCAGTACAGCTACTGGAAAAGTCTGTTAATGTGTATGGGGATGGAGCGGAAATCCTCCAGGGACATCTCCAGAAAGCTCTCCTTCATGTACTTCCAAAGCCTTTGCAAAAGGTTTCTGGGGAGGGCTGCCTTTATCCCGTCCGCCATGGTAGGACACTTTACCACGCCAGGCCAGTAGCACGTAGTCTGGAATCACTGCAAAACAAAGCATGCCAGCGTATGGTCCTGGTGTTTGCTGGCATGCAGACAACATCCATTCCTTATCTCTCTTTGTTATCCTCAGGAGAGTGATATCATTCACGGTCACCTGGTTGAAATGGGGTGATTTTATTAAGGGGACATTCAGAGGTGCCCGTTCCTGCTCGGTGGAACAGAAATGTTCCCCACTGTTAGCCACGCGGTGGGGGGGAGGGGTGAAGTGATCATCCCAGAGAATTGGGTATGTGTGTGGGGGGGGTAGTTGGGTTTGTGCTGCATGTTAACCTGGAAACCCCAGTCCCTCCTTTTACATTGCAAACCCATTTTAAATGGCCAACCCAATGGGTGCTTGGTATGGGAAATGAGGGCGCTCCTGTGCTTGCTACACCACAACAGCATGTTCCCGCACCTTATTCATCTTGCCAGTGCTGGAATTGGGGTGGACTCATGGCCCTACCGCTCCCGTCCCCCTCAGACAGCTTGAGCTCAAGGGGATGCAAAGAGAGGCTATTTTCCCCATCCAGATTCCAGGCAGCATCCAAGTGGGGGCACAAGAGGAAATGATGCTCTTTGTACCCAGCTTGTGCCCACTGTAATGGGATACTTTAACAAATAACCACAGTTATCATAATGCTGCATCCATTGTTCACCTTTCATATAATCTTTAGAATTATTCAAATCTAGCCTTGTTTTGAATGTAGGCTTGTGGATTTTATCCCTTTGTTTCAGTGGAAATCATAGCTCAAACTATAGTCATATTTAGTGTAATGTTTTATTAGTGTCATAAATTTTACAAACAGGAAAAAATGCTTCAAAGAGCAACTGCTAACAGCACAGAAATATAAAAAAAAGAATATTGTGCATGCTCGCTGTGTGGCTTTGTTTGAACTGTACAATGGCAGAAGAGAACCCTCTGTGAGGAATCTGAAAAGGAACGAGCCCCCAAGAGAAATTGTATTTTTTTTGTTCATCCACAGACAAAATGTTCAAAAAGTGACTTGTGAATGCACACAAAAATGTAAAACTTAGGCTTTTCAAAACAAACAAATATTCAGTGTGATGAAAGCATAAAGTGTATTTAAAAAGAGATCAGAAGAATAAATGTTCTCATACTTCATGAAAAATGAACTAGAGACACATCCTTTCACAAACGGTATATTCTGATCTAGCCTCAAGTTCTGTGCAGTATGAAGGGTCTACCATTTTGTGCAGTCACACCTCAGGATGTTAACAACTGAAAGTCCTGGAATTAAGACACTAACTTCAAGGGCAATTCCAGATTATTTGTTCAGATAACACTGGGTCTGGGGATCATATACGAACCTTGATAAGGAAAGGTAAAGAGAGAAAAGAATAAGAAATCCAGAATTAAAATTATGTGGCTGAGTGAAATGCAGGTTTAATTTTGAGCTTGTGTTTACAGAAGTTCTGCAGACTAGATCATGTTCTCAAGAGATCCCATATGAAAGTTTTATAGCACATAAATGGTTAGACCACCTTAGGCCATGTGAGCCTGATGCTTCATGTCACCAAGAAAGAGAATCATAATATAGGATTATAGCTCCTCTCTGTTAACACAAATGGAGATGTTTAACAGACTAATATGGGATGGGGCAGCACAGAAGAATTCAGCCTCTACCCACCTACCTTCCCTAAACCCATAGGTTCTCTATGGAGTTAAAGTTCTGCAGGGAGAGGGTGATCAAAGGTGGGCACAGGAAATGGCTGCTGTCCATGGCATCCATACCCCTTCACATTCCTGTGGGTCCTTTGTCCATACATAATACCCACTTTCCCCTTCACACTGTAAAATGTGCTCCCCTTCCTCTCTCTGCCCTCACTGCAAGAGGGTTCCATAGAAGTGGCCATTTAGTGTATATGAGGGTTTATTTTGACACTTTCCATTATTTTTACCACAGAAACATACAAAATGGTTAAGGACTTCTCAAGCACTATATACTCTGTCTGGTAATGACAAAAATAGTAGTAAAGGTCTGTAGCACCGTCTCATTCAAAATACAGGTTCCCAATATCTGTAAAGCACCTAACTAGTTTAAATAAGGTAAGATTTATTTATGATTGTGGGGTGGGGGGAAGAAAAAAAAGTATTCAAAATAAAACAGTCAAATTTCTGGTGACTAATTTGAAGACTCTGGAAAGCCTAGCTAGCCAGGCTGAATTTTATAGTTACAAACTATTGATTTAAACAAAATTAAAAGTTCTATAGTCACAGCAACCGTCTTCAATGCTTTTGCCAACAATGTGTGGGGTTGGATCAGTTACACCATCCTTTTTTTCCAGTTCATTGTCCCCCCTTTGGCTTGTGTGAGTTTATGGATCAAAGTTCTTTTGTCTTGAGGTGTCAATAATCCTCATTAACAGTCCTCAGGCTTCTAACCAAACAGCCTTGTACAATTACCTCTGAGATAGGACTTCATCCCCGTAATTACATTTCTCAGAGTACACAATCCCCCTTATATATTTACCAAATATATAATGTTGATCAGTATCCCTTGATACCTAGTCTTTCCAGTACCTTCTGTCTACTCGGTCATTTCAAGGGCTCTATAATTTGTGTATTAACAGCTGGGAGATCTTGAGCATTATCTTGGCAAGGCTCCTCAAGATTCTATTTGCATGTTAATTATTTTCTCACCCCACCTAGTCTCCTTGTTTCCTTGATTGCATTGTTGACCAGCCTGGGATCTTATGCTCATAGAATTAAAAAAATCCTTATCACAGTTATGGTAAATACAGTTCCAAATCAAAGGGCAATGAAGTCCTGGTCTAATTAAAGCCGAGCCTCTCCCACTAGGCTTCAGCCCAACCAAGTGCTAGTATATGTTACAGACCATGTGCCTTGTCTACATTAGACTTTTCAAACACTTTAGCTACCAGTGTTAGCTAATGCATGCTATGTCACACATTTTAAACCCCAGTCTAGACAAGGGCCTGGGAGCCAAAGCCCTGCCACTTGAGCAGAGGTAGGAAAGAAAATCCTGATCCCCCCACCTCCCTCCACACCCTTTCCTGCCAAGGAAAAGATGCCTTAAAAACTCTGCAAGGACAAGTTTGATTTTTCTGCCCCCTACTTGGGAATAGCCGGAAACGGTGGGGGCGAAAGAGGAAACGGTGGGGGCGAAAGACCTCTCTGGCTTCAAGATTAGGCTAGATAAGTTTATGGAGGGAATGGTTTGATGGGATTACGTGATTCTAATCAATTAGGCAATAACAGCCATCACTGGTAAAATGAGGGTCTGGCTAGAGAATCTTGCCTGTATGCTCGGGGTTCTGCTGATCGCCATATTTGGGGTCGGGAAGGAATTTTCCTCCAGGGTAGATTGGCAGTGGCCCTGGAGGTTTTTCGCCTTCCTCCGCAGCATAGGGCAGGGGTCGCAAGCTGGAAGATTCTCTGCGACTTGAAGTCTTTAGATCACGATCTGGAGACTTCAACAGCAGAGTTAAGGGAAAGTGGGGGGGTCAGCTTTTGTGGCCTGCATCATGCGGGGGGTCAGACTAGATGACCATATTGGTCCCTTCTGACCTTAAAGTCTATGAGTCTATGAATAAGGGACCATATAGCCTTTAGTTCATTTAAAAAAAAATTGAGGCTGTGTTGCCTGCTGTTAACCTGATGCTAGTGGTAGTCAGGAGTTCTAAGTCTAATGAACACACTTATTTTGAATTCATGCAGATTGTACCAGGAATCAACGTTTCCTAATGCTAAAGCATTAAGTGAGGTAACAAGGGCAGTAACTGATTGGAATGTGTAGGAGAAGAAAAGTGCCGGAATGAACACGTGGGAATCTGTAGGATCCCTGAGCTTGTTGGCTTTCTCAATTGCATTTGGGTTGTTTGGCAAACGTTTATTTTATTTTTTTTAAATCATGCAAAAAATATATTTTAACTAGCAGCTGACGGCTATTATTCACCTTTGGCAAGGAGAAGCTACTTTCTAACTTACCATTCAGTTAAACTATCAACCTTGAGATATGTAAAATAGTTGTGCTAAAGACTTGACAGAATTGCTTTGGAAACATGTAAAACTTTTTTTTTTTAATTAAAAAGATAGTTTTAGTTCATGAGGTTTCAATTGTAGGGTTTCTTTTATTGTTTATCCAAGCAACTTGATATTTATGTGCTGAATAAACATATTTTGTGAGTATGTCTGAGCCAAAATCTTAACACATAATGACCTAAATCAGCCAAATCTTGTTTTTGTTTTTTTCACTTCAGATATTTCCAGTCCCCTGAAACTTGCCATATGTTCATTTGATTCAGCTTAATGACTGTGGCATCATGCCACAAATTATCCAAAAAAAAAAAAAAGTCCCAATTGATTGTCTTAATCAAAGTACCTGAAAAATGTGTGGCTTTTTGACAGGACTCAAACACTCCTAAAATTTCACTCACTGCATTGAATGCTGGTTTGCAATCAAGGAAGTACTTCATACCAGCTTGCAAGTTGTTTATTACTGAGATTTTAAACACGGGGGGGGGAGAACCCTCAGCTCTACATTCCCTTTCTTACCAGCTGGATTGCCAGGCCTATGGAAAATAGGACTTATGGTAGCTTGATCTTTCTTACTGAAGTTTCTGTCTTAAACTTGGTTCAAAGCACCTACTAGGTTTTTAATTTTCAATGTTTATCTTGTGCTATCAGGTACCTGAGTTATGAATTACATTTTGCAAAGGAAGGGGAGATGGAAATATTAAAATAAAACGGGTTTATTTTGACAGTTTTCAATTATTCTACCATAGAAATGTTTACAAAACTGGTTAATGACTTCTTAAGCATTATATATTCTGTCTGGTAATGATTAAAAAATAGTAAAGGACTGTAGTACCTTTTCATTCAAATACCACATTGCAAACCTCTAAAACATCTGATTTTTTCAAAAAAGTACATGTGAGCTATACCTTGGAATGAATGTAAAATACAGGTAGCTACAGAACAATCGTTACACCATTACCCATATTTTTTCACACAAAGAAGAAACCTTAAATTCTTTTCCAAACCCTGATGTGATTTTTCACTCCTTCTCTATCACTTTTAAATTCCCCTTCTATACAGCTTTTGCTCCAAGAGTATAGTAGCATATCTAAAAGCATTAATTCCCCAAAGCTACTTCCTTAACCCATGTTTGTCCATTCACTGGAACGTCAATCTGAGGTCCTTGTGGATTTTGTCATAAAGGTTATCTTTGACAAACTGTTTTATTTAGACTTGGAATTTAAGGTCAGGGCACAATATTCCATTATTTCAATATATGCGAAGAACTGAAGCTGGCAAGTACAAGCAACTGTTCCTACAGTAGGATGAAATCACTGTTCCATGTAACATTTGAGCGTGCATGTTGTACAAAAACAACCCTTTGTGTGTGTAAAATCAGTGTTTAATGGATATTCTGGATATGACTATAGCATATTTTAGCAATTTCATAGAAGCATAATAACATCCAAAATATTGGTAATAGAAGTAAGATTTATATATATATTTTCTTAAAATATTGATCTACTACTTAAACATTTCTAAGCACTGTATGTTCCACATAGTGGTGATATATAGAAACTGCCAACAAGTTCATAAAATCAGGGAGAATAACCCTATATTTTTGCAATAAATCTTGTTACATTTTTTCAAGCTGAAAAGGTAAAGTTGTGGATTCTTTTTCAGCACTGAAGTAGTCATATGATACAGTTGCTACAAAAGCAAGAACAAGGGCAGAAATAAGATGTTGCATTATTTTCTTATTTACTAAGGGTTGATGGACATCCTTTCTTAAAAAGAATACTACCCTTTTTCTCTTACTGCTTTGGAGTTGTGAAAACAACACCATCAATTATGTTTTTAAATGTTAATAGTAAGGTTAATATACACAATAGGAATATAGGCATCATGGATGATGCAGCAAACAGCATTGTTTTTGATGTACTAAAAATGAGTTTTCAGATTGGGAAACAACTGGCTTGATAACTACAAACTCATGGTGCTGTGTGAAAAAGGAGATATACTTATTGTCCTGGTTTATACTGAAATATGGAATAAATGTTTCATGTTAAATTTTTCACCGTCCTTCTGAAGAAATACAGAAACCCTGTGGCCCCTTTATTCTTCTCTATTATTCTTCTGCAATATAAAGATCACTTAAGTTACCTGTTCAGTCTTTTTTTGTTCAAGACCAACATGATGAAAATGTTGTATCTTTAACCTCCGCTTCAGCACCTATTTGTCCATTCCTCAGCTATGAGGTAGAACTTCCAGGTAACTTTTCTATTGCAATATAGCAAACTGAATACATTTATAATATCAACAAAGGATGTGAAGATACTACAGAACAAAACTTCAAAATGATCTTTGCACAGAAGATAGACAGTAGTATCAGGAGGAGACCAAAGTGTGCAAACTTAACCAAGCAGAAAGCCCTAAGGAAGTGACACAAAAACCAGAGTTTTTAATGGCAAATAGAATAACACAGAAAAGGATTACCTAGACTTTGAACCAAACATTTTTTTTCTACTTAGTTGTGAGGTGCTGATTGCCTCCTAAAATGTGCTGAGTGTCCTCAGCTCCCACTGAAGTTAATGGGTGCTGAGGAAACTTAAAAATACCTTCTAATGGTAGGCCCATTGTGAGAAGCATGAGGGTAGAGGTGTCAGAGCTGCTTCCCCCGTAAGGTTTTTTTTATTTTATTTTTATTCATGTCCCATCTTTTTTCATGTTCTCATGGATCTCTTATTTGTCATTGGTCCTCTCACTTTATATATAAACATGAACTCAAATTACTTGTCTCAGTCCTAAAAGCTGTTTTGTTCTAGCTTTGAAGAACAATGCTGTTCATCTTCTCTTTTCTGTTTCACCACTGAATGTTCAGGTAAGCTCGCACACCCAGGAAACCTGCTCTTGCATTTTGCTCACATAGAGAGAGAGAGAGAGAGAGAGAAAGAAATGGAAACCATCAAAGATTTCCTATGGAATTCACAGTCCAATCTAACCAATACTTCAGAAAGCTGAGTCACTTTCAGAGAAACTCTATAAACTTTAGTGAAGAAAAATACAGAACAGTTGCCAAGCTCAGAAGTTAAGTTTTCCAATTGTTTTTATTGTAATAGTATTAAAGTGTAGCCAAGTTGCACTAATTAGTAAAGCATTCTGCAAGGTCTATTTTCTAATTTTTTTTAAGTTTCTTGCAAAGAACTCCAAGCACATGGAGCCAAATTCTCTGTTGCTGTGAATGAACAGAGGTCTATTGAAGTAAATGAAGTTGTGCCAGTTTGCACCAGCGGAGAAGTGAGCCTATTTTTTCATCTGACTGAACAATGTATTGTACATACAACGGTCAGTATGAAATAGTACCTCATGGTGGTGAAAGACTGCAGTCATTTCCTATTGTAAGGAAACGGAAATTTTTTAGTATATAGTGAGAGATGCTGGGCTTGATACACTGATGTAGAAGTAGTATGAATTGAGTAACTCCATAACTTCAAGAAAGGTACTCGAGACATACAAGGGTGACTTTCAGTAGTGACTGCTGTATGCATCTATGTTATTCTCACTTCAGTGGAGATATGAAGCATAGATATTTAAGGTGAGTACTTATGAAGTCAGATAATCCATGTGTCTAATTCAATTATTTTTTCCTACAATTTATTTCCAGTGCCTTTTCTATTCTTACTTTACTTGTCTCATAAGATAGTGCTTCTCCAATTTCCTTTGAAGGATAATTCCCATCTATCATTGTCAGGTTTCAAACATTCATGTGCACTGACAAATACCCGTTTTGCATTAAAAAAATCAAGCATGCAGGATTTAAAACTCTGATTCTATTTTGTGTGGACTTAAGGGTCACATTTCTACCTTCTCTAGGAATGACTGTTTCAGAGAGAGGGAATTAAGGTGTGTTTTTTTTTTTCAACAAAATTTGGTTTGGGGGATTATGAGTGTGGGGGGAATCATGCCCCCTGGGTTTTACCATTGTTGTGACTATTGCTTCTCACTCCTGACTCTGCTCAGTTCTACTAGTAGGTGTGAGGTGAGAGGAAATAAGACTATGATATCTTATTTCAGTGTGCGGTGACTTTTTAACAGTGACTTAG
>NW_020664419.1:46075403-46089317 GCF_002925995.2 Terrapene triunguis | reverse complement strand
TTGTTATTTGTCTGCTATCCCCTGCTTCATCTTGGTGTAATATATTATTATTCCTCTTTGCCTGAAAATCAATATAATGTTAAAACATAGAAACAAACCCTCTTACACCACTTTGTCCACTCAGTTCAACTATATAACTTTTATTGCTTGAACACCCTCCGCCCCTCTCCCTGCCACTCCCCAAGCAGCACTTGGAGCACTGCACAAGCAACTAAATTACAAGGCACTGTAAAATGCTTCCATATATAGACTGTAGTTTTGTGGACAGATTTGTGGGTAGGAATAAATGGTTAGTTTTCAAAATAGGAGGAGCCCACTATCTACCTCTCTCAAGGATCTGAACTGGGGACCAGTTCTGTTCAACATTCATAAATGATCTGAAAAAAGGGGCGAACAGTGAGGTGTCAAAGTTTGCAGCTGGTACAAAATTACTCAAGATAGTTAAGTTCAAAAGACTCTGAAATTACAAAAGGATCTCACAACTGGGTGACCGGGCACCAAAATGGCAGATGAAAGTCAATGTTAATCAATGCAAAGTAATGTACACTGGAAAACATAATCCCAACTATGCATACAAAATGCTGGGGTCTAAATTAGCTGTTACCACTCAAGAAAGAGACCATGGAGTCATTGTGGATAGTTCTCTGAAAACATCCACTCAATGTGCAGCGGTGGTAAAAAAAAAGCTGACAATGTTAGGAGCCATTAGGAAAGGAATAGATAATAAGACAGTAAAGATCATAATGTTACTATCAAAATCCATAGTACATGCACACCTTGAATACTACATGCAGTTCTGGACACAACATCTCAAAAGATATTAGAATTGGAAAAAGTAATAGAAGGGCAACAAAAATTATTAGAACAATATGGAAAAATTTCCATCTGAGGAGAGATTAAAAAGATTGGGGTTGGTCAGCTTGGAAAAGAGACAACTAATGGGGAGCATATGACAGAAGGCTATAAAATCATAAATGGAGTGGAGAAAGTGAATAAGGAAGTCTTATTTACCCCTTCACATAACACAATAAGCAGAGGTCACCATATTGATATTCTAATACTTTTTTTTTTTTTGGTGTAGTACTATACCACATTCCCAAGCATGGGTTCCACAAGTTTCTTCCTGCCAGTGTATAATTTTTTTTTTTTTTACTAGGGTCAGTTTTTAATGTTTTTTGTAGGCAGGAATTCCTGGACTTTGGTGGTTTTAATGAAGCAAGTGTTTCTTATGGTTCAGCATTATACAGGGGAGAGGTTACTAGCACATTACCCTGTAATGGTTTTGCATCTTTTAAAAAAAAATTTAAAGGCACAGTAGGTCTGTCAGTGGGCAAGAGAGAGGTTACTAGCACTTCACCTTGTCTTTTTTTTTTTTTCTTTGCTGTCCAGAAGGCACAGCACAGCTAGAAGGAGAAATAGGCTTATTAGTCGGAGAGTCCTCCCGAGGTGGAGGGGTCTTTTTACAGTGAGAAGCATGGGTCCAGGTAGGCAGTCCTTGGCACTTCACAGTGGTGTTGGTGATTAACAGGTGGTTAACAGGTTAAAGGGCCTTTCCAGCATGAAGCCAAAGCAGTCTTTCGTTGGTGGATTTTTACATAGACTTAGTCTTTTTGTTTTAATGAACGGCAGGGCTGCTAGGATCTTTAGGTAGCACTTTTTTTAATCTGTGAGAAAAGAAACCTAACACATTTTATTAATGCCTGGCAGTATTCTGCAGATGTCATAGTTGCTTGGGCACATTTAGGCCCCCCTTTTCTTGGCTGTCAGCCAAGTCTTAGCTGTGGGCAGTGTCCTTGGATGGGGCCAGCATTTTATTTTTGAACTGAGCTTGCTAGCTATTTTTTTTTAGTTAATTTGTTCTGTTCTTTTTTTGGGGCGGGGGTGTTTAACCTACAAAGGAAACTTTTATTTTTTACTTATATACTTTTTTTTAACAATGAACACATATACATTGCCATTATACAGTACATTAGTCTTATTACTTAATGTATGCCATGTACACCCTTCCAGTAAAATAACTTTATTACAGAGCTTTGGAGCAACAAACCAGGACAAGCACACACACTTTTGAGGAGTCCACTTGGTACAACCTCTGGTGTCCAATAGCTTTCCTCCCTCCCAGCCCTCTGGCTAGAAATCTGAGGTAGCCAGAAGGATCCCATGGGCAATATGGGGAATGGGTTAACCTTCCATGTCCTTGCTTCCAAAGACTGTTGGTATGCAAATTTTAACAACAATTTTGGCCATAGAACACAAAAATAATTCCTATTGTGCCAGTAAATGCATGGTACGTTGAATGCTATTCAGCTGGCATCCGTTTTTTCTGATGATCTGAAAGACAAAAGAACAGAGGTCTACCCCTTCTGGGCAGTCAGTCATTGCTTAAAATATTTTCTTTATATACACATACTTTTGTTGATTTTAGGCAAAACAGAGGAATTACCCCATTTTTTTTGTATTTCTTTTATAGGCAGCCCAGGTTTCAGTGGCTTCTGCCTTATTAGTTAGAAAATTGCATTAATACAGATGCTTTCTGGCTTGCTTCCAGATCCAAAGCTATCCACAGCTTAAAGATTTTTACTTAAAAAGGGACACAATTAACTTTTTCAGACTTTTGATTGCCTTTTACTTTTAACTTCTGCTTTTAAACACACGGTGTTCTGAAAAAGACAACACAACCTATATTGGTAGGTTTGCATTTTTTTTACCTTTACTACAATATACACTGCATATGTTCTGGGGAAAATGCACATTCTTTCCACAATTTAATTTCCACAACACTAGCCACAATTATTTTTTTTTTGAACACCGGGTAAAGGCTATTTACTTAACATATAATTCAAAGGGCTATCCTTAGAGGGTTTTACCAGAGACCCACCCATCTGCCTGCTGACCCTCTAACAGAGAATTACACAGAGAACAGAGGGAATTATGGCCTAATAGGATTCTATTACAGGAATTTTTACTAATACTGACCGCTACAGGGAACGGGACAGAAGGATCCCAATTCGACCTCAGAGCTTCATCGCACGTGATGGCTTCCACTCTGAGGAATTACGAATGAGAGGCTCAGTTTCATCCACACACCTAAGGCCCAAATGTATAAGACAGAAATTCATTAACCGGTTAACCAGAACAGAACCAGACCAGAACCAGATAGTGTCTCCTTATCCTATTAGGACTCACCTTATCAGAACACGAACCCCAGGGGCCGCGGTGAAGCAGAGAAAAGGGGCAAAACACCCCATTGGCGCCGTTCCCAGTTCGCCGCAGCCATCCGGAGTCCAATGTCCGAGCTAGGAGAGTCCCATCTGGGTCGCCAGAAACTGTCACCGAAATATCGGGTCCACCTAGCTGAGAGCTAATAACAGCCAGACAGGGATAAGGAAGAGTTGCTTTATTCTGCAGAAGAAAGGAGAGCTTTGCACCTTGGTACAAAAACTCTGTCTTACACACATTTTACAGATTTTTTATACACATTCAGACAAAGGCCCTTGCCGTGTTAACACTTGATTGGTGGTTGCCAGACCCGTGCTTCTGCTATCTGGTCAGTAAAAACCGGCTTGGGGCTAGTTCCCTCTGCCTCAAGGCAGAGGAGAGAAGACAGTTCAGAAGTTCAGGCTACTGTGTAGTTGAGGTGTCTGCTTCCCCCTAATAGCCACTGGTTAACATAAAGGCTGCTGGCTGTTAAGGGGTGGGGGTCACTGCTGACTATCACAATATGAAATTGACAGGCAAAAGGTTTCAAACAAACAACACACAGTCAACCTGTGGAACTTGTTGCCAGAGGATGTTGTGAAAGCCAATATATAACTGGGTTTAAAAAAAAGAATAGGTTCACCAATGGCTTTTATCCAAGATGGTCAAGGATGCAACCCCATGCTCTGTGTGTCCCTAAGCCTCTGACTGCCAGATGGCGGGACCTGATGACAGGGAATGGATCACTCAATAATTGTCCTGTTCTGTTCATTCCCTCTGAAGCATCTGACCACTATCACCATTGGCCACTGTCAGAAGACAGGATACTGGGCTAGATGGCCTATTGGTCTGACCCGGTATGACCAGTCTTATGTTTATGTTCCTTAATGGTGTTAAATTTGGGGCTTTATTTTCAGAGGATGCTTAGTGTTACTTGGAGAGGCACTTTTTTTTCTATCCAGACATCAAATATCTTGTGTTTGTGTGTTTTTCCCATGGCAGCTGAGCTGTAAAGGGGTTCACCCAAGCATGTGTGCACTGACACTCTTTTTGGGAGACCTGCCAATGAAGGGCAGCTTTGGTGCAGACACAGCAGCTGTGGGAACCTTGCACAGCTACTGCCATCACCCTTCTCCAACCAACTCTTCCCACTCTGGCAGTAGCGTTGGCTGGCTGCAAGGCCCCCAGCAGAGCATGTGTTGCAGTAGCCTTGCACTGCCACAACCTACTTCAAGGCTAACTTGATACTGTCAGGGTTCCTGCATTACCTCAATGGAAATCGGTATAGCCTAGAGTGAATATAGCCCTTTGAATATCTTTGTATGGAGAGAGGGGATGTTAATACTGTACAATTTAAATATTTTAATCCTACCTTCAGTCTTAGCTAACACACAAACAAATTTGCATTGGGAATGCAGTAGATGTTTTAGTGTTATCCTGAAATAATACCGAACTGTGAATTTGGCCTAGAGGATTTATCCTCATGAATACAGCATGTTTATTTACTAATAAAAGTTTCATCAAAGCCAGGCGTGAGACTAACAGAAGTACAGTGGCTAGATTTCCACTGGGACACTGATGAGCTGGAAGGGGAGCCTGGAGCCGCATTGTTAACAGAGCCTGCTTTTCAGTCCAGGAAAGCTTTCAGTATAATAATATGGGTCCAGTTCATCAGTGCCCATGGCTACCTTTGACGAGACATAAAGCTGTCAGACAGCTTCCTTGTGGAATTTCCCGGATGTAGGTAGAGCATCTGGCAGCCATGGTATAGTAGATGTTACCACACACTGACCATGATCACCTCAGCACAGAGGGCATGTGGATACGTTCCTGAAGGGAAGGGGACACGGCCATGGTGTTTTGAAACCCTGGCTATTTCCAGACCTGTCGTTGTCTCATATAGCTAACTGGCTCAGCTCAAGTGCAGGCATGAATTAACTTTTCACTTACTCCTTTGCAAAGTCAGCCTGGAAAACATATATCCATGCTAACCATTTGCTAAAACTGACAGGTATATGCAGTGGGTTCCTTTTCTTCAGCTAGGGGGTTTTACAGGTTTCCCAACATATATCTGTTGTGGAAATGAGTCAGTTAAGTACATGGGGTGAATATTTCTCCAGATCCTTGGGCTGGCCTTGTGTGGAAATTATGGACAGACATTAATGGTATATGGTGGAGAGGAGGTGGTGGTGGCAAAAAATTGTTTCATGACTGTCCCAAACTGCTTGCTAAACTGATCTGCTTGCTAAAGCATGCTGCGCTATCTGAGTGAGTGTCAGTTTCTGTGTCAGTGGCAAGAGGTACTCCTCTTGGGACGTGCACCACATGATCCCCACAACCTGTACCCTAAAACTGACCCCTTCCAGCAGCACACAAGAAGGAAGAAAGGAGAGAAGAAGCTACTATGCTGAGTTTAAGTCCTGTAGCCTGCCTGTCTTAGTGCCAGTGCCTGTTTGCTCAGCCCAGTGTCCAAAGACCTGTTCCCTCTCTCCCTTCCCACACTCTCTTACCCATCCCAGCTAGGGGAGACCTCCAACATTTGGAAGAGACATACCCCCTCAAGAGCTGAAGGAGACCCATTTCCCAGCTGAGAATACAGACTACCAGTCAAGGTGATCCACAATCTAGCTATTCAACCATCCCAAAGTAAGAATCCATAGGACAAGTCTGCTGCTGACATCACTGTTGTCATTATGAACTGATTGCAGGGTGGGGAGCCACGTAGAAAATCCTCAGTGAAGTACTGAGGACTGGGACATATGGTAAATTAAGAACTACATGACTAGGGGAAAGATTAATGGATTTGGTATGGGAAAGTATGGAATTGTTGGATGTTGGGAGACAGAAAAAGTTGAGAGTTGAATGATTTTTTTTTTTCGGTGTGTGTGTAAGTGAAGAATGGTTTATTAGATGGAGATGTTAGAATTGTCAATAATAATGACAAAAAGGCAGAAGTGTTCAATAAACATTTCTGATCTGTATTTGGGGAAAAACAGATGTGGTCATATCTGATGAGGATAACCCTTTTGCCTTTCCAATAGTAATGTGGGCAGCTATCAAACAGAAGCTACTGAAGTTAGATATTTTTAAATCAGTGGGTCTGGATAACTTAAGTCCCAGAGTTTTAGGAGAGCTCACTGAGGATACCATTGGATCATTAATGTTCTGTTTTGTTTTGTTTTCTTGTTTTCTCCCTAAAGTTTTGGAATGCTACATCTTCCAGAAGAGTGGTAAAAAGCTAACATCATGCCACTATTTAAAAAGGTTAAATGGGATGACCCAGGTATTCATAGGCCTGTCGGTCTGACATCGATCCTGAGCAACATAAAGGAGCAGCTGATACAGGAATAGATGGGGCTGTCAAGCGATTAAAAAATTTATCACGATTAATCGCACTGTTAAACAATAATAGAATACCATTTAGTTAAGTATTTTTGGATGTTTTATACATTTTCAAATATATTGATTTCAATTACAACCCAGAATACAATGGGTACAGTGCTCACTTTATATTTATTTTTTATTACAAATATCTGCACTGTAAAAAAAATAAGAAATAGTATTTTTCAATTCACCTAATACAAGTACTGTAGTTCAATTTCTTTATCATGAAAGTTGAACTTACAAACATAGAATTATATAAAAAAAACTGCATTCAAAAACAAAACAATGTAAAACTTAGAGCCAACAGGTCCAATCAGTCCTACTTCTTGTTCAGCCAATCACTGAAACAAGTTTGTTTACATTTGCAGCAGATAATGCTTCCCTCTTCCTGTTTACAATGTCACCTACAAGTGAGAACAGGTGTTCGCATGGCACTGTTGTAGCCAGCGTCACAAGATATTTACATGCCAGACGCGCTAAATATTCATATGTTCGTTCATGCTTCTATTACCATTCCAGAGGACATATTTTCATGCTGATGACAGGTTCTGCTTGATAATGATCCAAAACAGTGCGGACTGACGCATGTTCATTTTCATCATTTGAGTCAGATGCCATCTGCAGAAGGCTGATTTTCTTTTTTTATGGTTCAGGTTCTGTAGTTTCCGCATGAGCATGTTACTCTTTTAAGACTTTTGAAAGCATGCTCCACTCCTCGTCCCTCTAAAATTTTGGAAGGCACTTGAGATTCTTAAACCTTGGTTCGAGTGCTGTAGTTATCTTTAGAAATCTCACATTGATACCTTCTTTGTGTTTTGTCAAATCTGCAATGAAAGTATTCTTAAAATGAACAATGTGTGCTAGGTCATCATCTGAGACTGCTATAACATGAAATATATGGCAGAATGCGGGTAAAACAGAGCAGGAGACATACAATTCTCCCTCAAGGAGTTCAGTCACTAAGTAATTAATGCATAATTTTTTAACGAGGATCGTCAGCATGGAAGCATGTCCTCTGGAATGGTGGCCGAAGCATGAAGGGGCATATGAATGTTTAGCATATCTGGAACATAAGTACTTTGCAATACTGGCTACAAAAGTGCCATATGAATGCCTGTTCTCACTTTCAGGTGACATTGTAAATAAGAAGCAGGCAGCTTATCTCCTGTAAATGTAAACAAATTTGTTTCTCTTAGTGATTGGCTGAACAAGAAGTAGGACTGAGTGGACTTGTAGGCTCTAAAGTTTTACATTGTTTTGTTTTTGAGTTCAGTTATGTAACAAAAAAAACTACATATGTAAGTTGCACTTTCAGGATAAAGAGATTGCACTAGTATATTTGTATGAGGTGAACTGAAAAATACTATTTCTTGTTTTTATCATTTTTACAGTGCAAATATTTTTATTCAAATATAATATAAAGTGATCACTGTACACTTTGTATTCTGTGTTGTAATTGAAATTGATATATTTAAAAATGTAGAAAAAACATCCAAGAAATATTTAATGTATTTCTATTGGTATTCTAGTGTATAACAGTGTGATTAATCGTGATTACATTTGTAAGATGCACTTTCACGATAAAGAGATTGCACTACAGTACTTGTATAAGGTGAATTGAAAAATATCATTTCTTTTAACATTTTTACAGTGCAAATATTTGTAATAAAAATAATAATGTACAGTGAGCACTGTACACTTTGTATTCTGTGTTGTAATTGAAATGTAGAAAAACATCCAAAATATTTAATAGATTTCAATTGGTATTCTACTGGTTAACAGTGCAATTAAAATTGCGATTGATCGTGATTAATTTTTTGAGTTAATCGTGTGAGTTAACTGCAATTAATTGACAACCCTAGAATAGATTAATAAAGAATTAGAGGGTAATACAACTGATGCCAGTCAATGTGGATTTATGGAAAATAGATCCTGTCAAACTAGCCTGATATTTGTTGGTGAGATTACAAGTTTGATAAAGATATTAGTGTTGATGTAACATAATTTAGACTTATGTAAGGCTTTTGACTTGGTACCACATGCTATTTTTATTAAAAAACTAGAATACAAAATTACTATGGCACACATTAAATAGATAAAAACTGGATAACTGATATGTCTATTTAACATGTTTTATCAAAGATTTGCAAGAGAATATGAAATCAGTGATAAAGTTTGTGGCTGTCACATACATTGGGGGAATGATAAATAATGAAGAGGACAGGTCATTGATACAGAGCAAACAGGATCACTGGGTAAGATGGGGTGCAAGCAAACAATGTTTTAATGCAACTAAATATATACATCCTAGGAACAAAGAATGTAGACGACACTTTAAAAATGGAGGACTACTCTGCAAAGCAGTGATTCTGAAAATGATTTGGGGGGTCATGGTGGATAATCAGCTGAACATGAGCTCCCAGTGTGACACTGTGGCCAAAAGGGCTAATGTGAACCTGGGATGCACAATCAAGGCAATCTCAAATAGGAGCTTTTACCTCTACATTCGACATTGGAATTCTGTGTCCAGTTCTGGTGTCTACAATTCAAGAAGGATGTTGATAAATTGGAGAGGATTCAGAGAAGAGTGATTAAAGGATAGACTCAAGAGTCCATCTATTTTGCTTAACAAAGAGAAGGGTAAGGGGTGACTTGATCATAGTCCTTAAGTATCTACCTCGGGAACAAATATTTGATAATGGGCTCTTCAGGCTAGTAGAGAAAGGTCTAACATGATCCAATGGCTGGAAGCTGATGATCGACAAATTCAGGCTGGGAATAAAGCATACCTTTTTAACAGTAAGAGTAATTAACCATTGAAACAACTTACCAAGAGTTTGGAGGGCTTTGGCAACACCAGCAATTTCTAAATCAAGACTGGTTTTTTTTTTAAGATATGCTCTGTTTGAGAAGGAATTAGTTTGGAGAAGTTATGTGGCCTGTGTTATACTGGAGGTCAAACTAGATGATCACAGTGGTCCCTTCTGCCCTTGGAATCTATGAATTTATTATTCTTTAGTTATGTAAACCCAAGCCACACTGTCTGACAGGTGGAATGTTTTTAGGTAGATTCTTATTTCAATGTTGCCTGCATCAGGAAGGCTGTATTATCTTTCTCTGGGGGGGTTGTTTTTACATGTGCCTGTTCTCAACTTTACCAGATGAGTCATTGTTTACATCCATGTGTCTGTCAGTATTCAAAACTACAATACATTTACACTGGGACAGCCTATGCAAATCAGGGGGGAGGGAGTGGAAACAGTGGTAAGGAAAAAAGACAAAACGTGACTTCACTTGCAGAAGATAAAAAACAACACAAAATTGGGCAGCATATTTTGGAATCTGGCAGACAATTTTTCTTCAGATACTCATCATCTGAGACCATATGCTAATTGCCCAATTAAGCAAAATCATTTTGAAAGAGGCCAGCATCAGCCAATAGACATCCCTGACACTAAAGGACAATAAAGAAACTAATCATAGTTTGAGAAATTACTGTAATTATTAATTCATGTAAAAATTAATTCAGGTCAAATAATATGACACTCTAAAGAATAAGGATGAGTGAGGTGTTGTGGTGACAGCTTGATTTTACTGCATAAAACATAAAATCCAGACTGTGGGCTCTGTGTGTGTGTGTGTGTGTATGTGTGTGTGTGTGTGTATTATTTCTTTTTTTGTTTTTTAAATTTGAGCATGCTGTTCTGCATATTAGTGGGGTTTCCATCGAGGTACTTCTGCCAACTATGATCAGTCACTCAGCAATGTTAAACTAAGGGCCTAGTTTTCAGTGGTGTAAGCAAAACACCAATTAAAGCCAATGGGAGCAGTTTGTGGTCAGCTCCTTTGAAAACATGCCCTAAAGCTCTTTTGAATCTACCATGTGTCTTTGTGCCCACTGCTCAGTTTCCAGTCTTGAGAGGCTGTCATGTCTTTCTCTCCTGGACATAGCGTACATTGTCATAACTGTAACAAGCATTTCATGATAAATAAATAAAGGTTGACTGGATTGTTAAGGTTGAATCCACTTATCCGACGAATATGTCACCAAAAGCAGAATATAATAGTTTCCCCATCCTGACTGTGAATTTTACATTCACAAAATACATCGCAGCCCCCAGAAGATAATTGCTTTTGAGATTGCGGAAGCACTCTAGTCTATTAAGGCTTTGTTCTTCAAATTCTTATGTGGTGTGCAGTACAGACTCAATCGGTGTGGAAGGGCATGGGTAGGTGAGTACTAATGCTAGGTGTAGTAGTCTTACCATAAAGGAGTGGCCACACAAGGAACTTGGGACTCACTAATGTTCACTGCAATAAACCACAGCTAGTGTTCCTACACCTAGTGAGTTTTTCATTCCTATATTGTTAATCAGCTTGGTGCTTTTCTCTTTAAAAAGGGTTAGATGCGTAGGCTATCATCCATGGAAACTGAACACCTCTGAATGAGACAAAGCAAAGTACAAGAAGAAAGGTATGAAAAACTGGGAGGGAGGGGAGGAGCAGCGGGGGAGGGATATACCGTAGGTTTCTACTCAGTCTTTTCCACCTTATGCCTGATTAGAGGTGGGCATGAGTATGAACCCAGGACAGGAATACCACCAAAACTTAGATGGGAAGGGGATATTTCAAAATCCAAACTCAGAGCTAGATTCAAAATTGGCAAATGGCCCATAATGTTATAATTAGGCTTGGAAGGATTAGATTTTTATTGGTAAATGGTGGTAAAAGGTGATTTCACTGTACACATACAAACCAACAAAAATATTTCCATCTATAATTGAAATTTACAGATAGGCAAAGTAAGAAAAATGCTGCATGAGAGCTTTTGATTTAAAGTAGTGCTGTCGATTAATCACAGTTAACTCATGCAATTAACTCAAAAAATTAATCATGATAAAAAAATTAATCACGATTAATCACACTGTTATACACTAGAATACCAATAGAAATACATTAAATATTTCTTGGATGTTTTTTCTACATTTTTAAATATATCAATTTCAATTACAACACAGAATACAAAGTGTACAGTGATCACTTTATATTATATTTGAATAAAAATATTTGCACTGTAAAAATGATAAAAACAAGAAATAGTATTTTTCAGTTCACCTCATACAAATATACTAGTGCAATCTCTTTATCCTGAAAGTGCAACTTACATATGTAGTTTTTTTTGTTACATAACCACACTCAAAAACAAAACAATGTAAAACTTTAGAGCCTACAAGTCCACTCAGTTCTACTTCTTGTTCAGCCAGTCACTAAGAAAAACAAGTTTGTTTACATTTATGGGAGACAATGCTGCCCACTTCTTAATTACAATCTCACCTGAAAGTGATAACAGGAGTTCACATATCACTGCTGTAGCTGGTGTCATAAGATATTTACGTGCCAGATGCGCTAAAGATTCATATACCTTTTTATGCTTCAGCCATCATTCCAGAGGACATACTTCCATGCTGATGATGCTTGTTAAAAAATTAATGTGTTAATTAAATTTGTGACTGAATTCCATGGGGGGAGAATTGTATGTCTCCAGCCCTGTTTTACCCGCATTTTGCCATATATTTCATCTTATAGCAGTCTTGGATGATAATCCAGCACATGCTGTTCATTTTAAGAACACTTTCACTGCAGATTTGACAAAATGCAAAGAAGATACCAATGTGAGATTTCTAAAGATAGCTACATCACTCAACCCAAGATTTAAGAATCTGAAGTGCCTTCCAAAATCTGAGAGGGATGAAGAGTGGAGCATGCTTTCAGAAGTCTTAAAAGAGCAGCCCTCTGATGCGGAAACTACAGAACCCAAAACACCAAAAAAGAAAATCAACCTTCTGCTGGTGGCATCTGACTCAGATGATGAAAATGAACATGCATCAGTCTGCACTGCTTTGGATTGTTATTGAGCAGAACCCATCATCAGCATGGACGCATGTCCTCTGGAATGGTGGTTGAAGCATCAAGGCACATATGAATCTTTAGCGCATCTAGTATGTAAATATCTTGCGACGCCGGCTACAACAGTGCAATGCAAATGCCTGTTCTCACTTTCAGATGACATTGTAAAAAAGAAGCAGGCAGCATTATCTTCTGCAAATGTAAACAAACTTGTTTGTCTGAGCGATTGGCTGAACAAGAAGTAGGACTGATTGGACTTGTAGGCTCTAAAGTTTTACATTGTTTTATTTTTGAATGCAGGTGGGTATTTTTACATCATTTTACATTTGTAAGTTCATCTTTCATGATAGAGACTGCACTACAGTACTTGTATTAGGTGAATTGAAAAATACTATTTCTTTTGTTTTTTACAGTGCAAATATTTGTAACCAAAAATAAATATAAAGTGAGTGCTGTACGCTTTGTATTCTGTGTTGTAATTGAAATCAATATATTTGAAAATGTAGAAAACATCAAAAAATATTTAAATAAATGGTATTCTATTATTGTTTAACATCACGATTAATCACAATTAAATTTTTAATTGTGCGATTAATCATAATTAACTTTTTTAATCGTGTGACAGCCCTAATTTAAAGATATTCATGTTTTTTGACTTGTGGTGATGACAATTTATGTTTTAATCGTTATAAAACTAACTTTTTTAATCTGATTGTCTATTGTCATTAAATAACTATTGATTCCCTTCCCCCACTGTTTAATCCCCCACCACCACCACTTTCCTGCAAGTGTGAAAATTTAAATGCAGAAAAATTGAAAAAGTGCTTAACAGTTACTATCCATTGAAGTTATAAAAATACAAATCAGAGTCTGCCAAGCCTATTTATAATGGATGTAACCAAACCTAAATCTAAATGCTCCGAAATGTAAAGATGTTTTAAATCCAGATCCAAATCTGATGGCTTAATAGTTAGGTGTAGCTGGGATCAAATAGGAGCTATTGATCAGTGCTACATTGTCAACCACGTTGCATGAAAAAGGCCAGATAATAAATATCTCTACGCTATTTTATTTTCAATCCATAAAAACAAATGAGCTTTATAACATAAATATTTCACTAGTAGGGTGGTTATATTTCCTAAATATAACATAATATTTCACTAGGAGTGTGGTGAAGCACTGGAATGGGTTCCCTAGAGAGGTGTTGGAATATCCATCCTTAGAGGTTTTTAAGGCCCGGCTCGACAAAGCCCTGGCTGGGATGATTTAGTTGGGGTTGGTCCTGCTTTGAGCAGGGGGTTGGACTAGATGACTTCCTGAGGTCTCTTCGAACCCTAATCTTCTATGATTCTATGATAAATGAAAATTAATTACACAAATTACACTGGTCTACAATTTTTGAGAGGTCGTCTGCTTCAGAGATAA